>NC_091465.1:60026527-60349965 GCF_027789765.1 Dendropsophus ebraccatus | reverse complement strand
ATTGTCTACCCTGTAACCCGCTTCTAAGTAATTCTCTGCCCTGTAACCTGCTTCTTAGTAATTCTCTGTCCTCTAACCTGGTTCTAAGTAATTCTCTGCTCTGTAACCTGGTTCTAAGTAATTCTCTGTCCTCTAACCTGGTTCTAAGTAATTATCTGCCCTTTAACCTGCTTCTAAGTAATTCTCTACCCTGTAACCTGGTTCTAAGTAATTATCTGTCCTCTAACCTGGTTCTAAGTAATTCTCTGTCCTGTAACCTGGTTCTAAGTAATTATCTGCCCTGTAACCTGGTTCTAAGTAATTCTCTGCCCTGTAACCTGGTTCTAAGTAATTCTCTGTCCTCTAACCTGGTTCTAAGTAATTCTCTGTCCTCTAACCTGGTTCTAAGTAATTCTCTGCTTTGTAACCTGGTTCTAAGTAATTATCTGCCCTGTAACCTGGTTCTAAGTAATTCTCTGCCCTGTAACCTGGTTCTAAGTAATTCTCTGTCCTCTAACCTGGTTCTAAGTAATTATCTGCTCTGTAACCTGGTTCTAAGTAATTCTCTACCTTGTAACCTGGTTCTAAGTAATTCTCTGTCCTCTAACCTGGTTCTAAGTAATTCTCTGTCCTCTCATCTGGTTCTTAGTAATTCTCTGCCCTGTAACCTGGTTCTAAGTAATTCTCTGCCCTGTAACCTGGTTCTAAGTCATTCTCTGCCCTGTAACCTGGTTCTAAGTCATTCTTTGTCCTGTAACCTGGTTCTAAGTAATTATCTGCCCTGTAACCTGGTTCTAAGTAATTCTCTACCCTGTAACCTGCTTCTAAGTAATTCTCTGCCCTGTAACCTGGTTCTAAGTAATTCTATGTCCTCTAACCTTGTTCTAAGTGATTCTCTGTCCTCTAACCTGGTTCTAAGTAATTCTCTGCCCTGTAACCTGGTTCTAAGCAATTCTCTGTCCTTTAACCTGGTTCTAAGTAATTCTCTGCCCTGTAACCTGCTTCTAAGTAATTCTCTGTCCTCTAACCTGGTTCTAAGTAATTCTCTGCCCTGTAACCTGCTTCTAAGTAATTCTCTGTCCTCTAACCTGGTTCTAAGTAATTCTCTGCTTTGTAACCTGGTTCTAAGTAATTATCTGCCCTGTAACCTGGTTCTAAGTAATTCTCTGCCCTGTAACCTGGTTCTAAGTAATTTTCTGCCCTCTAACCTGGTTCTAAGTAATTATCTGCTATGTAACCTGGTTCTAAGTAATTCTCTACCTTGTAACCTGGTTCTAAGTAATTCTCTGTCCTCTAACCTGGTTCTAAGTAATTCTCTGTCCTCTCATCTGGTTCTTAGTAATTCTCTGCCCTGTAACCTGGTTCTAAGTAATTCTCTGCCCTGTAACCTGGTTCTAAGTCATTCTCTGCCCTGTAACCTGGTTCTAAGTCATTCTTTGTCCTGTAACCTGGTTCTAAGTAATTATCTGCCCTGTAACCTGGTTCTAAGTAATTCTCTACCCTGTAACCTGCTTCTAAGTAATTCTCTGCCCTGTAACCTGGTTCTAAGTAATTCTCTGTCCTCTAACCTGGTTCTAAGTAATTATCTGCCCTTTAACCTGCTTCTAAGTAATTCTCTACCCTGTAACCTGGTTCTAAGTAATTATCTGTCCTCTAACCTGGTTCTAAGTAATTCTCTGTCCTGTAACCTGGTTCTAAGTAATTATCTGCCCTGTAACCTGGTTCTAAGTAATTCTCTGCCCTGTAACCTGGTTCTAAGTAATTCTCTGTCCTCTAACCTGGTTCTAAGTAATTCTCTGTCCTCTAACCTGGTTCTAAGTAATTCTCTGCTTTGTAACCTGGTTCTAAGTAATTATCTGCCCTGTAACCTGGTTCTAAGTAATTCTCTGCCCTGTAACCTGGTTCTAAGTAATTTTCTGCCCTCTAACCTGGTTCTAAGTAATTATCTGCTATGTAACCTGGTTCTAAGTAATTCTCTACCTTGTAACCTGGTTCTAAGTAATTCTCTGTCCTCTAACCTGGTTCTAAGTAATTCTCTGTCCTCTCATCTGGTTCTTAGTAATTCTCTGCCCTGTAACCTGGTTCTAAGTAATTCTCTGCCCTGTAACCTGGTTCTAAGTCATTCTCTGCCCTGTAACCTGGTTCTAAGTCATTCTTTGTCCTGTAACCTGGTTCTAAGTAATTATCTGCCCTGTAACCTGGTTCTAAGTAATTCTCTACCCTGTAACCTGCTTCTAAGTAATTCTCTGCCCTGTAACCTGGTTCTAAGTAATTCTATGTCCTCTAACCTTGTTCTAAGTGATTCTCTGTCCTCTAACCTGGTTCTAAGTAATTCTCTGCCCTTTAACCTGGTTCTAAGTAATTCTCTACCCTGTAACCTGCTTCTAAGTAATTCTCTGCCCTGTAACCTGCTTCTAAGTAATTTTCTGTCCTCTAACCTGGTTCTAAGTTATTCTCTGCCCTGTAACCTGGTTCTAAGCAATTCTCTGTCCTCTAACCTGTTTCTAAGTAATTCTCTGCCCTGTAACCTGCTTCTAAGTAATTTTCTGTCCTCTAACCTGGTTCTAAGTCATTCTCTGTTCTCTTACCTGGTTCTATGCAACTTTCTGTCTAGATCAGTCCTGTAACTTGGTTCTATGAAAACCCAATTTCACAAAAGGTTTGTATCGTTTGGGGTGCGGTTGCTGAGATGCCCACCGATTGTTAGAATGAAGGGGCAGACATACGCATAACACGCACTCTGTCTCTTCATCTCTGTCTCACTGCTAAAGTAGCGGTGGACAGGATTATAATGGAATCCTATGGAACTTCCGGTATGGTAAGATTTGTAAGTTCCACTTACTGTCATCCGCTATGGATTTTACCAGGTAGAATAGGCAGCTATTCCGCTCTGTGTGGCTTCACCAGCACCCTCCTTTTGTACTAGTCTTGCTTTTCTGAAACATGATCAAGCATTCAGGAAAAGCAGCGTGCTCCAAAACTGATTATATTGCAGTAATGACAGAAGAAATGTCTTTTTCTATTGCAGCTTGAGTTCTACAAAGTCATTCCTACACTGTACATCTCTTCCAGTCTTGTTAAGTAAATGTAGGAGGGGTACGTCTGAGCAGAATCCTCTGATCATTTGATCTGACAAGAGCTGAGTGAATCTTTTCTTGGCAGCTGTCATCTCTCTGTGATTATTAATCTAGAAATAGGCAGCCACACAGTTCTGTTAGCCTTTTATTCGCATATGTTCTATAACATGATTTTGCCATACAGTTTGTACAAGAAAAATTAAATATAGTTCCATTGTTTTATTATCATCCTGTCCCCGATTGTCGTATTACGTGATGAAAGCTGCTTGAAATATATAGCTACTTCAGAGATAAAGGGCTACATTGCCAGGGCGTAAATACTGAAATACTTGGGTTGTTCAATTACCTGACCCCTGGTTTCTGAGGAGGATCAATAGTGTCTGTGCCACATATGGAAATTTCTCTATTATATATTTCACGTAGGGCTTATTCTTACGCTCCATAGAATACAGATACTACAAAGTGTGAAGTCCCGTGAAGATTTTAAAACTTTCAGCTCTCCCGGCGTCATATTGAAACATGATGCTGGGAGTTCCCGATGCTGGCCCATAGTTTCAAGCTCCGTAGCAACTGTAGCAAACTGTGCAATTAAAAGGACCTGTTGTAACCTCTAGCCTGGATACAAGATGATATGTGGTTGGGTATGGAGGCATACGGGTTCCCCCTGGTATCCTGTGGCACACTTGCCCACATATATTACAGCTGGGTTTGTAGATCCTGCACACTCATTGGTTACTGAAGCTGATGTCCCAGCTGGTCCCATGAACATTTGATTGTCAAAAAAATGGGTTGCAGTCTGGTGGAGACATTCTTGGACAGCTCTTATCTGTGTGGGTGACCATCATCCTGCTGGAAAATGACAGATGGCAGCCTTGCCATGAGAGGTAACACATGTGGCTGCCAGAAGTCCTGTTCATATCACTGAGCTGTTAATATCCCTCATATCACTACTAGGGGTGACCGACTGTTGTATGTGATGGATCCCCAGATGTAGAGGCTGCTTGTCGGTGGATCATACAATCCTCTATTTGTCTATCTGGGCTGCTCCCAGCCTGTTTGCCATATGTTTTCGCCCCCAAGTGACCAATGCTCCCAACACCTCCTTACAGCTTGATTAGAATGTCTAGCTGGTGGGAAATCTGTCAAAATGACCATCTTTCTTCTGTCAATGATGCAACCCTCAGTTTGTCATCTGGGCAAAATGTCTTTAAATGGGTCGTAGCGGCATGTCTAGCAGTCAAAGAATTCTCGTTATGAGGTACACTACCCAAAAGTAACCTTTGAGAGCCTTTTTAGATGGCAGCTAGGGGGAGCACTTATATTCCCTCTTGTGGAAAGACCCAGCGTCTAATCAGACTACACCTGTAATCATGGACATATTTGCTAGAGACACAACTGCAGGACAAGTTTTGCAGCAATCCGACATTTCAGCCAGGCTGCTTTATTTTTTTTTTGTTAATAACTTGTTTGGTTTTTTTTCTGTCAGTTCCACTTCTGGTTTTGGATGGAGGTATTGATCAAAATGATGACCAAATACTGACCCAATACAATGTGTGAACCATCAGTCACTAAGAAGAAAATTTGTAACACAAGGGATTTGAATCATGTTTTTAAAAGAGGTTAATAGCAGATGGAAACAATTTGCATCTTCACATAGGCAATCTTAATGGTTACAGTTCACATGAAGCTTCAGTTGTATTCACACAAGGTGGATCTATTACTTGACTGTTTCTTGAAGTACTTAACATTTAATAATTTTTTCCAGTTTTCTGCTATGTTCACAGCAGTCTCTTCCCTGAGGCCCCCCCCCCCCCGCAGCTACCCGCGCCCCCCCCCCCCCCTGACTCACCCGCTATTCCATGCGGCAGCAGCGAGCGGGGAACGAGGAGTAAACTAGCGCTAATAGCACTCGTTTGCTCCTGTCAGTCGGCCCGTGGAATAGGGCCTTTACCTCTCCCCTTGCCTGTGATGCACTGCGTGACAGGTTCCGGTACCCTGGCTGGAAGACATTTTCCCCCGAGTTCTGACATCATGGGTGATTTGGGATAGTTTGTTATGTTCCCCCCTGACTTGCAGTTTGGAAAATGTTTAATATTTCTCTAGCTTCCTGCCAAAATACTGCTGTGCCAAGTACAAAGTACTAGTGTTACTTGGACTCCAAGACTTTCCTGCAGGTGCCTTTTTTACACTCTTAATGGGTTTAATCTCATTCTTACAGATCCCTGTCTCAGGGAGACTACTTCACTAATCCTCCCACTGTCTATGGGGCTCAGCCAGGCCCAGCTTGGCAAACAGTTAAACAATTTCTCCTTTAGACTTGCTCTTCAAGTCACACATGATTTTCTTATGCAACTTCCGCTTATTACACAAATTGTGCTTGCATCTCATGCCATCTGTCCTACTACACAAGCCAAGAGCACTTCCCACCAACAACCCACAAGCGTTGCCCACACCCTCGCTAATTCGTGCCAAACCACAGCCCAAAATAGTCCCACTCTTGTTATCATTGGTGCTTACTGGATTGTTTGTGTGGCCCTTTCATTTTAAAATGAGTGGCTACAAGTCCCCCATTTTTACAGAGCAATATCCTATCTTATCCTATGCAGCCAATATGATACTTCTGGCTGCATGGATTATCCACTCAGTCAATGATTTCTTATTCATCAGATGATCAAGGGCCCCTTTACATGGGTCAATTTGACTGGGTTGACACTGCGTTTTTCCTATCCGTCCAACGTATCTGTTTTTGATTAGTTACTTTTAACGGACAGAAAAACGTAGTGAACACTATTTTTGTGTACATTAAAAAAATGCATATGTTTTGATCCGTTTTATTTTATAATGGAAGTCAATGGAAAAACGGATCCAAACGGATGGCTTAGAATTGCATCTGTTTTTTTTCCATAAAGCGTATACATTAAACGGATAGGAAAAACGCAGTGTGAACCCAGCCTTATTGGGAACAAGTATTCCTACAAATGCTTATTTGGCCCAAAATTGGCCTGTGTAGAAGGGCCATTACAAAGGATACAGGTCCTGCAATGAAGACTATAGAGTTCCTCCCCCTACAGATTCAGAGTTGACAGTCAATATGACCACTTTCTCTTTAGCTTTTGTAACAAAATAAAGATAAATGCCAGTATCTCTATAAAACACATAATCACCAAAGTATCACCAATTAAATCGTCAACAAAATATTCACTCTATCTGATTTCTTTCGAGGTCTGTGCCTAGCTGTCTATGAGTTGCCCTTCATAAATAAGTCATTAGCCTTGAGAACAGTTTATGCGTCTTACTACTATTACCAACCACATTGTAATTATATTTCTTATACCCGGAGCAAATGTAGAACAATGGCAGCCATTAAAGATAAAACTAATATGATTCTTACTTCTAGAGGAAGCGGTTGTCATTGTTAAATATTTAGTTCCACATAATTGTCAAACAAATCAAAGGAAACCCTTTAACATAATACAGAGTAAAAGAAATGGAATGATAAATGTGTCATGCCAAGTTAGCGCAGCAAAGTATGCGACAGAGTTATTAGTAGAACCGACTAACCTCCTTCTCTCCACAGATGTTGCTGATGATGGAGCTGGATGACGGGCTGTATGATGGGCCCAGAACCCCCAAAACTCCCTTGGGAAGGATCTGGCACACTGTAGCGGGGAGATAAATTTCAGAGTTATTTATGAATTACAAAGACTTTAACCTAAGCAAATCATACAGTAGACTGCAGACAGATTGATCATATAAATACATTGTCATTCATCACATTCTCTATGGTATGCCAAGATAAACAGCAGAGGAACCCTCTTATTTTGAAATGTTTTTTTTTAAAGAATTTTTGCTGATTTTCCATTTTAACTTCTAGATTATAAACTAATCCTGAAATCTTGCTGCTTTTAGTCTGGCCAATAGGCCTAATGTTAAAGGGAACCAATTGGCACATTTATGCTGCCAGAACACCTGCACAGACCTCACAGCTGGGTCTCCTATGGTGTCGGGGGCTCCTTGCCTGTCAATAGATCAGTGTTTCTCAACTCCAGTCCTCAAGACCCACCAACAGGTCATGTTTTGTGGATATCCCATACAAAGAAAAGCTGTGGCAGTTACTGGCGCAATGATTATAATTATATCACCTGTGAAATCCTCAAAATATGACCTGTTGGTGGGTCCTGAGAACTGGAGTTGAGAAACACTGCTGTAGATCGAGCTGATAGGACAGAGAGCCGTGACTAGTCACAACTCAGATGACTAGTTCAAGGCTCTTTCCCTGCCTTCCATGCAGTATTAAAAAGTATTTTACCCGACAGATCCTGGAACCCCCGACACCACAAATCTCCAGATTGGTTCCCTTTAAGCTGAAACTTCCTGTTATTTGTGATAATAAAGTAAAGGTTGCTAAAATGTAATCTATACAGAATGACAGTGAAAGGTAACATCAATAGAAAGAAAAAGAAAAGAAGAAACAAAAGAAGCTCAGCCTCCCCCTCCTCTGTAGAACGACCTCCGCAACGGTCCCAGAGGTTACAGAACATGCTTACAAATGTGTTTCATATAAAGAATAAGGTCTGGAGATGTTGATTGTCTCTATGTCAATGGGGGTTGGTGTAAAGCATATCATTAAATCCTGTTAAAAACAGCTCAAGCAATATGGCTGCTCTAATAATAATGTATCAAAAATTTAATAAATAATTAAAATAATAAATTAGAAACAAATTAAAAAAGATGGTTTCAGTATCTGTCTCTAATTGGTAGAAAATATCTAGAAAACACAGTTTCTACTAACTGTTTTGATAAAAAAAAATTTTTTATCGTGGATAAATGAATGCTCTTAACTTGGTTCATCATCAGTTCTTCCTAATCATTCCTTTCTATCGCCAACACATAATTTATTTGTTAATCCATGGAGGGATGAAACTAAAACGGCCTGTGAGAGGTAGTTAGTTTTATAGCAGACAGCATTGTCTGCGATTACCAAAATGATTGCCAAAATGAAAAATCTGCTGAAGACGGGTGTGTGGGACCATAATAAAGAATGACTTCTCCTTTACAGTGATACTGTCACCCCCTTTCTGTATGAGGACTTCTCTACACAGCTGTAAGGCCTAAATTCTGCAGTTTTCATACCATACTTTATAAGGATTTCTTGGTGGTTGGTGAAGTGGAAAATGCTTTTTATCTTTGGTGGATTGTGCCACTTTACCGCGCCCACATTAGTATTGAAGGCCCCCTCCCCTCTGTGTCATCATTAGCACCTGGGCCCCACCCCCTCAGTGGTCATTGGAATGTGCTGGCCTAGAGGTCTAGGCCCCACCCCCTCTTGGTTGGCCCATTCCAATGGACACTTACAGGGCGGGGCCTAGACAGATTGCATCTCAGAGGGCGGGGCCTCCAGCACTGATGTGGGTGGGGCAAAGTGGCACAGTGGTCATGAAGCCCCATCCAGGTGGCACAATCTACCAACAATAAAAAGCATTTTTCACTGGACCTAGCACCAAGAAATCTATAATAAAGGAAGATACTGCAAGGAAACTGCAGAATTTAGGCTTTACAGCTGTGTAGAGAAGTCCTCACACAGAAAGAGGGTGAAAGTGTGACCTTAAACTTTTTGCATTCTACAGGTAGTTTGCTGTGACATTACTTTTTGAGCTATGCTCGTACTGTGACATTATCACAGTGTGTGCATTATCTCACTAATGTGCATCAACCCTTATTTCTATGATTTAAAGGGGTAGTGTGGCGGTAAAGAAGTATTCACAGAATAACACACATTACAAAGTTATACAACTTTGTAATGTATGTTATGTCTGTGAATGGCCCCCTTCCCCGTGTCCCACCACCCCCACCTGTGTACCCAGAAGTGTGGTGCGCTATACATTCACTGACTGAAGATCAGAGACGGGGTCGGCACGTGACAGGTAATGTATAGCACACCACACTTCCAGGTACACAGGTGGGGGTGGTGGGACATGGGAAGGGGGCCATTCACAGACATAACATACATTACAAAGTTGTATAACTTTGTAATGTGTGTTATTTTGTGAATAATTCTTTACCGCCGCACTACCCCTTTAACTGTACATACTATCTTATATAAATCCTCCCACCATACTCAAGTAAAGAAACAATTCATCTTTATTGCACAAATGTAATAATATTATTTATACAAAATCACATGTTACTTCAGTATGTAATCTAATACTTTTTTATGTTATCACACTGCATACTGGTGTGTAACTAGTATGGCCTGGCTTTTTTTTACCAGTACCCTGTGCAATCCCCTGCTTGTTGTTTCTTTGTCTGTATAGTAACCAGTGATGGATGTGATTTTATATAAATAATTTTATTACATTTGTGCAATAAAGATTAATTGTTTCTTTACTTGACTGTGGTGTTGATCAATTTTTAGGATTTATATATTGGTTTTGGGTCTTAACATGGGTCCTAAATGGTACATTTTGAGGGTACAACTATTTCTTTGGATGTGTATACACACACACATTATCTTAGTACTACATGACGTCATTATGTGCATTATGTAACATCACTTTTTGCATTATTCTTGAACATTAAATCTTTACATATTACAACATATGTAATACAATGTAAAATATAAATATAGCCATAAAAAAAGTTGGCAGAACAACAGAGACTCCTTGGAGGTAGGAAAATGTGTCACAACATCATGATAAAGTCACCACATATACTATACAATACGATTACTATGGCACTGGGCACCCAAAATCTAATGTGCATATAGTTACAGGGACACTGCTAGTACAGATGTATGGAAATACATAATTCAACAATTGCTAATACCATCCTGATCACTACACAATACCAGCTCTATGTAGGTAACAGGTAAAGCACCTCAGTCACCACCCTTGCTAGGGTAAATGAGGTAGTGACTGAGGTGCTTTACCTGTTATTTACATAAGGCTTTTATTGTGTAGTGGTCGGGATGGTATGCATAAATAATCACAATAGCTAATAAATTACAATTTACTGTATAGATTAGCATGGTATGTTCAGTAGAAGAAATGTCATACTTGTTTCTGCCGTCTCATACTCGCTGTCTCTCAGAAGCTCAAAGATGTCCACCTCCAGTTTGGATTTTCCTTGTCTCTCGGGGGTCCGGTTTATTCTGTCCTTGGCTAGTGTGATTGAAAGTCGCTCTCCTCTACTGCATTCCATTGGGTCATCTAGAATTGCAGCTGGTGAAAGAATGAGATTACCTTCAGAAATATCCCCCAGAGAGAAGCCACAATGGATTTTTCACTCAATTCGTTGCGTGTTGTGTCCTTTTTAGCAATGCTGCTCTGTTGTTGTGATTTAACGTTTTGTGCTAATCTTATCGGGCAGGATGCTATTGTGAAGTCAGTAGGGGGCACAGTAATTATGCATATTGCAGCGATTAGACATTGCACGTTTTTACATTATGTTATCACTGCAATTCTTATATATTGGTACAAATAGAGAAAGACCAAAGGGGTGAAAGGTTGACCCTTTACGGAATTAGTTATTTCTTAGGTGTCCGCGAAGCAAATGATTGACGTGACCAAAAGACAAAAAACATGAGAAGTTTATCACTAAATATACGCCTTCACTCCTGCCAGACTGGGCTCAGCTCTTTATTTCAGTTCATAATAGCAATAATACATTCACTTTTACACAAAAGTAATATGCCCCTTCCAATGTTTCTGATGTCCATAACATTAAAGCAAGGTCCTCTGAAAGACATCTGCTTTGCTCACTAAAGGCTTTCTGTCTATTCCCAGTAGCCTCCATATCTCTCTCATCAGATTCTTTGCCTGTGTCTGACATCAAACGTTGCAGCGCCTTCAGTTTAGCTACTGTGAGCGTCCGTGGTAAGAGATCATTTGCAAAAATAACTCGACTTGCCTCTCCTTCCTAACTCCAGCACAATGCATAGCGCTGCTCCTCCGAGGCTCCAGCTCCGCCACAAATAAATCTATGCTCTGTAATCACAGCTCCTGTAAGTCATTATGCATGTAATTGAACTGCTACTACTACTAAATCATTACCCTATTAAAAGGAAGCTTAAAGGCTGTGGACACCTTTGGGTGCATTTTTAATGAAATGAATCTATTTGTGATTTAAAAAAAAATTATATTAGGTTTGTGCTAAAACTTTTTGAACCATTTAGGTTCTGTAGCTTATATAGGACTGAACCTAGCAAGAAGCAGAAGCACGTTCATGGTTCAATCTAACAGAGGCCTCGTCTAACAACTTGGTCCCTAACTGATTCTGTCTTCTAATGAATAATACGGTGTTTCTCTATTATTTTTTTTTCTTTGAAAAATGGGTTACGGCTTATTTTCGGAGAAACACACTGTGACACAGTACACTGTAGTCCCTCTCTATACAGTAGTTAGCTGCCATACTGCATGTCCCACTGTTGTTAGGCTCCTATACTGTAATTCTCCTGTAGTTAGGCCTCCATATTGTATACCTCCCTCTCCCCTCAGCAGTTCTTCCCCCACATTGTATACATCCCCTCTGCAGGTAGTCCCCATACTTTATACCTCCCCCTCTGTAGTTGTTGCCCCTATACTGTATACATCCCCCCTCTGCAGTAAGGCCTCCCATACTGTGTAGCTCCCTCCCTCTTTAGTTCTTCCCCCATACTGTATACATCACCCTGCAGGTAGTCCCCATACTTTATACCTCCCTCCCCCTCTGTAGTTGTTGCCCCTATACTGTATACATCCCTCCTCTGCAATAATGCCTCCCATACTGTAAACATCCCCCTGTAGTTCTTCCCCCATACTGTATATATCCCCCTGTAGTTCTTCCCCCATACTGTATACATCCTCCTGCAGGTAGTTCCCATACTTTATACCTCCCTCCCCCTCTGTAGTTGTTGCCCCTATACTGTATACATCCCTCCTCTGCAGTAAGGCCTCCCATACTGTAAACATCCCCCCTGTAGTTCTTCCCCCATACTGTATACATCCCCCTGCAGGTAGTCCTCATACTTTATACCTCCCTCTATGTAGTTGTTGCCCCTATACTGTATACATCGCCCCTCTGCAGTAAGGCCTCCCATACTGTATAGCTCCCTCCCTCTGTAGTTCTTCCCCCATACTGTATACTTCCCCCTGCAGGTAGTCCCCAACGGTGCCCACAATTCAATTGTAAAAAGATAATGTTCCTGCACCCGATATAGCTGTATCACCTGCAGGAACACACCGAACTCCGCATAGCAATGGATGGTGTTATACTAAGTGTGAACATAGCCTAAGATATGATGCAGTAAAAGACCTGGTAGAGCGGGCACTGAAAGGACATTACTTAGTATAACTCAATGCAAATATACAAATAGCAGATATGACACCAAGTAATGCTTGTTTAATAGCTGAACGTTCCGGCTTCACTAAACATGTCGCACGCAATGAAAGTAAATTATTTTATTAATGACATGTTTTTCAAGATCAAGTAAAAAAAAGGGACAGAATCTATTAAAACAGAAACTCTTATTTCATACTTTGCTGCTTCTCCTTAGGAGCCTCCTTATGATGCCGAAATTATTTGAGGCCTGGGCTAAGGATAAGCTATATAATACATTAAGCTGGTTCCAACTTTCTTCAAGATAAGAAGAAACATGAAAAAAATATCACTTTACTGAAAGAGTGGTAGATACTTAGAACAAACTTCCAGCAACTTGGGGTTGGTAAATCTACAATAACTGAATTATAACCTGCCTGGGATAAAGATATACAGTATCTATCCTAAGGCTATGTTTCCACTTTGTAAGACACCATCCGTTCCGTGACCCGGCCAGTTCACAGAACAGCTGGTGTCAGAAAAGCGTGTGTGCCCGCTTTCCGAATTTCCCGCTGCATACAATGAAGCATGCAGCCAGAGCTGCACGCTACATTGTGAGAACTGACAGGGTTTTCTGCGGACGCTATTTAGTGAATAGCGGCGGCAAAAAACTGACAAGTCAGTTTCTTGCGGCACCGCTAGGGATCCCGGCTGGAGTGTATACTATGTGCATACACTCTGGCCGGGATTCCTTAGAAGGCAGCACTATTGTTACAACGGCCATGATTATTACAAAACTTACGCAGTGGGAACATTGCCTAAGATAATAAGAAGGAAAATACTAAAAGGGCTGACTAGATGGACCAGGTGGTCTTTTTCTGCAGACAATCTTCTATGTTTCTATACCTTGAAAGATCGGCTGCATAGAACAATATCATGGACCAATTATTTCAATTCCATCATAACATTTAAATTGGATTAAGATTCTGACTGTTTGCTGGCTATGCCATTAAGATAAAGCAGTACTCCGGCATTGGGATTCTATGATATAAAGCTGTAGGTGGTAAAAAAGTGGGGGACCTGGAGATGCCAGAGGAGGACACCAGGTCCACTGAAGCCACCGAACCACTCACATTATAATCTGTCACTGTTCTCTGGTAGGCCCATAGCAGCACATTGAAGGGGTTATCCAGCAAAAATCTTTTTCTTTTAAATCAACTGGATTAAGATAAAAATATACATTTGTAATTCGCTTCTATTTTAAAATCTCCAGTCTTCCAGTATTTATCAGCAGCTATATGTCCTGCGGGAAGTGGTGTATTCTTTCCACTCTGACACAGGGCTCATTGCTGACATCTCTGTCCAAGACAGGAACTGTCCAGAGCAGTAGCAAATTCCCATAGAAAACCTCTCCTGTGCTTCTGTGTAAGAAGGAATAAACCTCATTGTTTCTGCACCATCTGTGATGTAGCCGCCAACATGTGTATTGACATGTTGCGGTAATGACTGCCATCTCTCCTGGTACTTTACCCAACATTAAACCCCATATCACAGACGAGTAGGCGAATGTGATTGTTCTCATTAGACAGTTGTCTTATTCTCCCCAGAGTCGTCATATTGACATCTGGTGCAGGACAAGTACAATCAACATTTCACGACTTATTGTACAACTAGTAATTATTACAAAGAAGAATAATCTCTGTGTAAAGGAGTACATCAAGGTATAAAACCTGTACAGACATATGTGACAAACAATACAGATGTCGCTTGTTAATATACATGAAAAAAAGAAACATTAACGCTAAAAGCCTTCAAAACAGTTTGTCTGCATCATTGTCTGCTTCTCTCTTTATACAGAGATAGGTTTGTAAAGGAAGATGTGAGCATTATTTTGTGAGAGCAACTCTCATGGATCATCTGCAAAAAAGACATAGGGTGATTCCAGGCCTAGACTGGCCATCTGGACCTAAACTTCAATTACAGCAGCTGCACGGACCATAGGAACCTATAGTCTGGAGCTCACTCACTGGGGCACATCTACACATAGACAGTGTTAACTTATGGTGCGTTTACACAGAACGATTATCGTTTGAATTTTCGCAATAACGATCGCATTTGAGAGAAGATCGGCTCGTGGAAACAAAGCGAACGATCAAACGATGAGCGAGAAATTTTGATCTTTTAACATGTTCTCAAATCGTTGTTGTTCGTTTGGTAAAAATATGCAGACCGCTTCCTGGAAACTGTCTTTCACCAATTTACCCTATGTGTGAGATGGGCTTAAGCGATCCTAAAAGGATCGCAATAACGAGTTTTTAAACGATTTTTCACTTCGTCTAAACGCTGATCGTTATAAAAACCAAATTGTTGCTTCAAAATTGTTAACCGATTGATTGGGCGAATTATCGCTCCGTGTAAACGTAGCATTAGAATATGCAATATAATACTTGATTAATCTTGAAAATGAGCAAACAAAATGGTCATCCTTCTATATTTTCAAGTGATATGTGCCCAAATGGAAATATTCTAGCACTGTAATACCATTACACAATGCATTAGAGATTATTCATTTATAAAGGATAGGGGATAAGTATGTGATCATGGTTGGGCCTGATTGTTGGGACCCCCTGTCATCTTTCAGATGCCGGCCTGACTCCTTTATTCTAAATATAGTGGCCGGTTGGTATGCACACCACCGCTCCATTTATTGTATATAGAGCTGCCGTAGATAGCAGAGTGATGGCTGGTTAGAAGAGCATCCTTTGACAGGGGATTGCAAGGCTAATAAAGAGAAGACTTCCTATGCCCTTTAGCAGTATCCTTAAAAGGAGACCTGTCATCCCCCGTGCCGGTGTGACAGGCTCCCGACCCCCCGTTACAGCCCCCTATACTCACCTGATCCCGCCGGGTCCCGCTTCCTGATCCGGTCGGGTCACGGAGATATGAGCGCCCGAAGTCTGGCGCGCGCACTCACAGGAGAGTCCGACGCTCATAGAGAATGAATGGGGAGTCCGATGCTCCGTCATTCTCTATGGGCATCGGACTCTCCTGTGAGCGCGCGTGCCGGGCTTCGGTCGCTCATATATCCGTGACCCGACCGGATCAGGAAGCGGGACCCGGCGGGATCAGGTGAGTATAGGGGGCTGTAACGGGGGGTTGGGAGCCTGTCACCCCGGCATGGGGGGTGACAGGTCCTCTTTAAAGTGACTGTAACACCAGGCCCAGCTGAAGCACTGGAGGCGGGACGACCCAGCCTTAGTGGGAAGAAACCCAACCCCTACATGACGTGACTCCATTACAATCAATGGAACCCTATCATAGAGGGGCTAGGGTTTCCTCCCGCTAAGAGTGGGTCGGCCCGCCTCCAGTGCTTCAGCCTGGGCCTGGTGGTACAGTCACTTTAAAGAATAAAGAAGACTGCTAAGTGGCATACGGAGTCTTCTAGGCCATAAGGTGGCACAAGACAATAAGCTTTGTTTGTTTTTTCTGGAGCTACCTTAACATAACAAGCAAACTGGTGCATATCTATAGGGGGGCAGTGGTAAAGTGGCGGTCTTCAAGGGGGCCCTAAGGCACCTCAACCCCATAATAAGACACTTATATTATACATGGCAAATGGAAGACATAGGGACCTGTTACAGATTTTGCATCAGGGCCCAGAAGCTACAAGTTATGTCTATGCAAGCAAACTTAACTGAACATACATTAGGATTCCAGGAACATAGCCATCACCTAATCATTTAGTCAACAGCTATCTCTTCTGTATGACCGTGTTTAGTGGCTTATGAGATCATTATTTTATCTATACATCACTGAGAATTTTAATTCATGTGAGTTTTATGTGAGAATAGTGGATATAAGAAAGTGACAGCAATATACTGTGGTGTATTATTTTAACATTATTTATATACCGTAGTCCTGTAAAACCACACACCATCCTTCTGTTACAATGCAAATAACATCCTTCTTCCTCCAGGATATTGTCAGAGGAACAGTAATAATCTGCTGTCATACAAGCTTCATGACTAAAATCAATACTACCATGTACATGTAACAAGACAATAGTAATTAGGTGTATAGTAATATATAGCCCACAGACTGTGACAGTCATCCGACAAGCAATGTCTGGAAAAACATATACTTGTCCCCTAAAGAATCCAGATGTGGAGTTGTTACCTATGTTTCCTGTTCTTACTGTAGTAACGGGGGAAAAGAAAAGGAAAAAAGGCAAAGGACAGCACCCTGTGTAATCCTGTGGTGTATAATAAGGTGATACCAATAGCATGATAGCAGTGGACTCTATTTGGGCTTGATGTGTATCACCCCTAAAGAGGTATGTGTGATGGAGAAGAGCTGCTGGCCAGAGAATCCTTGGTCAGGAATACTCCCACAGTCCAGGGCCCGTGACAATACATGCAATGAAGTAGAAAAGGGGGTTGGATCTTGTAGTATGGTGCTGCTCAATACAGGTCTCCAAGACATTACAATAGGGTGAACAGGTGTTTATTGTCTGTAAAAACACTTAAAACTGGCTATATAAAATAATAAAAGCAATACAGATGGGACATAATGTCCCTTCCTCAAATCTGAGAAAGGGACATTACGTCCCATAATGCATCATCTAAATTGCTTTTATTATTTTATATAGCCAGTTTTAAGTGTTTTTACAGACAATAAACACATGTTCACCCTATTGGAACATCTTGGAGACCTCTGTTGAGCTGCACCGTGCTCCAACCCTTTTTTCTACTCCCCTCTATTTGTTTCTACCATATCAAAGGAAGAGTGTGTGGAGAGCCCCAGTGGGCACAGTCTGAAGGGAGAAGCTGCGGTCCTAGAGGAGCCTGCCCAGCCTGCCTGAAAAGCAACAGCACCTGATTTAGGACAAGCTGATGATGAGTGTTTACTGAGCATGGCTGTACTAAAAGCAGGGGCTCTTACTAGGCTTTCTGGTACATTTAAAAGGGTGTTCCGCTCTGGTAAAATACATGTTGAATCATCCCCCCTCCTGGAGACTAAGGGTCCTATTACACGGAGCGATTTTTAACGATTAACGACCAATGATAAATGAGCGCAAACGAGATTGTTTATCGTTAACCTGAAATCGCTCACCATATTAAGGTGCGTTTACACCAAACGGTTATCGTGCAAATTTGCGAATTTGAACGATAATCGTATGTGTAAACGCAGCGAACGATCAAACGACGAACGAGAAATCGTTCATTTTGATCTTTCAACATGTTATCAAATCGTCGTTCGTCGTTTGCAAAAAATTCACAGATCGTTCCGTGTGAACAGTCGTTCGCCGATTTAACCAATGTGTGAGATAGGCTTAAGGATCGCAAAACGAATTTTCCGTACGATATATCGTACCGTATAAACGCTGATCGTTATAAAAAAAAAATCGTAACTCCGACATCGTTATTCGTACGATCGGGCCACTTATCGTTTCGTGTAAACGCACCATTACACAGAACGATGGTCGTTAGTTACGATTGTTATTGTGATCGTTACTATGATTGTTTATTCCTTCTGATCCCAGCAAAACAATGGGCAATGTGCAAATACACTAAACGATTAGTTAAAAAACACGGAACTTGAGCGAACGAATGTGGAATTACAGCGAACTATTAGCAAACGATCAACGATAATTTTAGGTTCAGACCTAAATCAACAATGAACGACACACGATTTTTACATCGTTGCCTGCAATTACACAGAACAATTGTTGTTTAAATATGAACAATTTAACCATTTTTCGCACGATAATCGTCCTGTGTAATAGGGCCCTAGCTGTCAGGTAGGGGTCTGGGAAGACAACAGAGAAGTGCAGCCCTGTAACTGGCACCTGCCCCAGCTGGCCCTACCTACTTGCCACAACAGTTCTAAACAACTGCGGACGACTGGGCGACGTTCCCTATGCTGTAATAAGTGCAACACAAAACAATACAAGACAAACCCCACAATAATAGAATAGTCAGTAGTCAGGGTTGGCAACAAACAAACAAACAAAAATCCAATGGTCAGGTAAACAGAATACACACGGTCAGGAGATGCTAGGTCAAGGCACTAGGAACTAGGCGCTATCACAGGCAGAGAACATGAGACAGAATGAAAGGCTTATAGGACTAAAAGTCCCAGCCCAACCCAGATACTGACAGCTAACTGAGTCAGCTGTCAGTCAAATCACTGAGATTGCAAGCAGCTAGTGCTGATCAGCGGGTGGAGTGCAACACTGGACACTGCTACAACCAGGAGCAGCAGAGCAGAGTATAGCAAAAACATAGGAATATTGGTTGCTATGAACGCTGAGCCAAACACACGGCCCGAGTCCTAACACTAACAATTTGTTCCATACTTGTTATTATTTTTCAGTCTCCTTCCCCCAGCTCTAAGCCTGCTGCTTTTTGCTGCAGACACAGAAAACTGTGTTTGAGCTTTTCACTCTGATCCCCCTCCTCCTCCGTCTCTCCAAGATGGCTCATGTAAGCAGTGTCCCTGATGGGTGGTGCAGCAGAGCTGTCTTAGTGGTGGGTGGTTCAGCAGAGCTGTCTTAGTGGTGGGTGGTTCAGCAGAGCTGTCTTAGTGGTGGGTGGTGCAGCAGAGCTGTCTTAGTGGTGGGTGGTGCAGCAGAGCTGTCTTAGTGGTGGGTGGTGCAGCAGAGCTGTCTTAGTGGTGGGTGGTGCAGCAGAGCTGTCTTAGTGATGGGTGGTGCAGCAGAGCTGTCTTAGTGGTGGGTGGTTCAGCAGAGCTGTCTTAGTGGTGGGTGGTTCAGCAGAGCTGTCTTAGTGGTGGGTGGTTCAGCAGAGCTGTCTTAGTGGTGGGTGGTTCAGCATAGCTGTCTTAGTGGTGGGTGGTGCAGCAGAGCTGTCTTAGTGGTCGGTGGTGCAGCCGAGCTGTCTTAGTGATGGGTGGTGCAGCAGAGCTGTCTTAGTGATGGGTGGTGCAGCAGAGCTGTCTTAGTGGTGGGTGGTGCAGCAGAGCTGTCTTAGTGGTCGGTGGTGCAGCAGAGCTGTCTTAGTGGTCGGTGGTGCAGCAGAGCTGTCTTAGTGATGGGTGATGCAGCAGAGCTGTCTTAGTGATGGGTGGTGCAGCAGAGCTGTCTTAGTGATGGGTGGTGCAGCAGAGCTGTCTTAGTGATGGGTGGTGCAGCAGAGCTGTCTTATCGCTTGGTATAGCAGAGCTGTCTCAGTGATGGGTGGTGCAGCAGAGCTGTCTTAGTGATGGGTGGTGCAGCAGAGCTGTCTTATCGCTTGGTATAGCAGAGCTGTCTTAGTGATGGGTAGTGCAGCAGAGCTATCTTATCGCTTGGTATAGCAGAGCTGTTTTAGTGATCAGGCTATTTGGAAGAGCAGAATTGTATTAATGATAATGACTAGTGACTATATTTCTACCCCTGTGTTTTTTTTGTTTTTTTTTTATACTTTACAAAGTATCGAACCGGTATTGAGTATCGAAATAAAAAAGTTAGTATCGGTATCGAACTCAAAATTTTGGTATCGTGACATCACTACAAGGGAGTAAATTAGGTGTAAATGTTTGCAAATTGGTGCAGGGGGAGGCCATGCCCCATACCAGGTAGAAAAAAATCCTCCCTGAATCAATATAGTCAGACATACATATGCCATAAATAAGAATACCTCCAAAAATCTAGTGATCATAACTTGTAATATATTTTTCAAGAAAGGCATCCAGGCCCCTCTTGAAACCATCACAACATTGTATGACAGAGAGTCTGCTCTTACAGTAAAGAACCCTTCTCTCCTTCACACATGGATGCCACCTTATCATGGTTACAGACTTAGATATACAGGGGTAGAATGAATTCATCTCCAGTCTCTATACCTGAAACTGCCTTGAACTGAAATGAGCTGCAGAACATGTTAGCACTATTTACATCAAGAATCCAGAAACCATGTGGTGAGGTTCCGGAAGAGTGGAGTAACAGAGTGTAGAAGGTTATGCAGCAGCACTACATCTGTGTAATGAATACAGCAATTAACGTTTTCTTTTTTATCTGTAACAACGTGCCGTTATGGGGAAGCAATAATAATTGTGTTAGCTATCAAACATCGTGGTTTATCTGGGCGCAGAGAAGAAACAGCCACCATGGCAACAATCAGATATTTCATTCTGTTGGCTATATTTATGATCTGAGCTGTACTACCCACAATAACCTCCAATGTGTTCTTGTAACTTTACAGTACTGCATGGCTTTTAGTGATGTCTGGCCCTGTCCATGGATTCGTACTTGCAGCCATTATCCTTGAAATGATTCTGAGGTAGATTAGCTATAGAACGTCCAATGACATCAACGTTTTAAGCCATTACTCCAAAATATCTAAAATGAAAAGTTAAAGGGGTATTCCCCTGAAAAAAAAGTTAGTCCTCATCAATCCCCCTTCTAATGCCACCCTTTCTCTAACCTGATCTGTGCGATTTCTCTAAATTTGGAGCAGACTCACCCACTCTAAACTTGTACACTTTGTCCTCTCCGTCTCAGAGCAGTTACATCTCCCCCTCCCCTCGGAGACAGAGGACACATGATCTCTGTCTTTGTTGGGTTAGCCCTACAATGTACTCACTAACCTAACCCACAGATGGAAACATCATTTGACCTCCATCTCCGTGTACCAGAATAGCCAATGGGAGAGGGTGGTGGCACAATACAGGTCAGGAGAAGTAGTTTGCTGATTGGACACCATCTTTAAAATTTGACACCGAATTAAAAAGTTTAGAACAGGCAACCACTCAGTGGGGAAAGGTGAGTGAACCCAGATGGGTTTGGCGCAATTTAAATTTAAATTAAATTTTAAATCACCTCTTAGCTAAAAAATGTAATGCTCCCAAACCTAGCTGGCCTTACTCACCAAGTCCCCCTGAGTATTTTGAGACGTCTCCCATCTTTCTAGCTGCTGCCGTTCCTGAGTTACAAGTTTTTCTAAAAGCCGATCTATATCCAAGATAGGAAACTACATTTCCCATCATGCAATGCTTCTGCCTGATGATGGTGAAGTAGCAGAGCTGAGACAATGAAGGAGATGATGACAGTGTAGCAGAGCTGAGATGGCGGTGTCGGTGTAGCAAAGCTGAGTTGGGGATGACAGTGTAGCAGAGCTGAGTTGGGGGGACGGTGTAGCAGAGCTGAGATGGCAGTGACAGTGTAGCAGAGCTGAGTTGGCAGTGACAGCGTAGCAAAGCTGAGTTGGGGGGACGATGTAGCAGAGCCGAGTTGGCGGTGACGGTGTAGCAGAGCCGAGTTGGTGGTGACGGTGTAGCAGAGCTGAGTTGGCGGTGACGGTGTAGCAGAGCTGAATTGGCGGTGACGCGGCGATTGCCAGGGGCGGAGCTTGTTGCAGGCGATTGCGGGGGCGGAGCTTGCCACGGGCGATTGCGGGGGGCGGAGCTTTCCGCGGGCGATTGCGGGGGGCGGAGCTTGCCGCGGGCGATTGCGGGGGGGCGGAGCTTGCCGCGGGCGATTGCGGGGGGGCGGAGCTTGCCGCGGGCGATTGCGGGGGGGCGGAGCTTTCCGCGGGTTAGTGCGGGGGCGGAGCTTGCCGCGGGCGATTGCGGGGGGCGGAGCTTGCCGCGGGTGAGTGCTGGATGGTGGGGAGGCTCTGGACACAGGGGGTGAGCTCTGGGCTGGGGGTGACCGGGTGGCTGCTGTTAGAGAGGGATGCAGTCACAGCTGCGCTGATCACTGTCTCCCTCTCTAACAGCAGCCACCCCATCAGTGTTCTCAGTCACTTCACTGTGCTGGGACTGAGGACACGTGATGCCGACACGGAGGGTGGGGGCCCGGAGCAGGGAGTGTGTCGGTGTGGACTGAGGTCTGATGATTCTCTGCAATCCTTGGGGGTGAATGCAGCTGGATAACAGCAAAACTGTGCAGAATACTTAATAACTTTATATTGGAAAGATGGAAAGCTACGGGTGGGCAGCGTATTAATGCAAAAATAATTTTGGGGGGAAATACCCCTTTAAGTAAATTTTGAAAACAGTCGTCCTTAGAGAGGTCTACCATTCTATAGTCTATAGTTTGAAGATCTTTGCTCCTCCATGGATACAGACCCTAGACTCTCTACAGTAACTACTGCAAAGCAAGGATGCAGAGTGGGGAAATTACCTTTTATGATTATATAGTAATATTTATTACTGTGGGTGACATAAATAAAAAGCAGTATCAATACAGTCCCGCATGGGTTCACATATATACTTTCTATGGCTCATATATATCAGCAACCTGTCTAAATGGGATGCTGATGTATCTGTGCATGGACAGGCACAAATCTCATTGACTTCAATGGCCTAAAAAATAGTAAGCTAGTAACTAAGTTAGGGTCACCTCCTGTGGGATTAAGCCTTTTTATTGCCCTAACATAGGCACTAGCTGACTATGTTGGAGCCATTGAAGTTAACGGGATGTGTGTATGTCAGCATTTCCTTATGACAGGATGCCGACATATATATGCCACAGCTGGCACAATTATGAACTCGGCCTTACTTCAAATTATTAAATAAATTATTTAGTACCCAAAGCCTATTATAAAAGGATACCTAATTGGAGCCACTAAAACTATTAGTTTTGTGTAAACAATGAACCAATCATACTGACAATGGGACAGAGGTTTACATCAAAGGGTCTTAATTAGGAATGAGCTCAGTTTGTCCAAACCGGATTGCACTTGAGAACTGGTGGCAGGAGAAGTTGGATGCACCCCTATGGAGTCCATGTCTAGTCTTTATAAAATACAGCCTAAAAATCATTAAAATATTTAAATATATAAAAAGGCAACAAAAATTTAAAGGGAATCTATCGCCCCCTGTGGCGGGACAGAGCTCGGCCGACCCCCGGGTGCAGACCCGGCTCAGTCATTCTCTATGGACGTCGAACTCATTTCTGGTGAGCGCGCGGCTTTGGACGGCGGTGGGACCGGGTCAAGAAGCGGGACTTTGTGAAAGCGGTAAGTATATAGGTCTGTACTGGGGGGTTGGCCAGGCCCTGCCCCGGCATGGGGGTGACAGGTTCTCTTTAAATCTGTGTGTAGGAACCATAAAATAGTAATGTGAATTTGGTTTTCCTCAGCTTTGTGTAGAAGATGTTGCATGTTATGGTGGATATGCTCTAAGAAAAGTTGCACAAAATATATACTAACAATGCCCCAGAACCGGATAAATTCCATTACTGAGATGCAAATAGCTCCGTCCCTCAATACATCTCTTTGTCATAATTTAATACCCTCCTATGACCGGCTAAGTACAAATGGTCTGGCACATCGCAAATAGGATTCGCATATTCAAAGATAAATTGTATATTCAAATGCCGACGTATTTCCCCAGGTAGCCATAGCTCTGTAAGTCTTATAGTATAGGAATGTATTTGAGAGGGCATTCAGGGACAAGAGCATGAATATTGAACAGAATCTACTAGACCTGTTGGCCAACAAGTATACAGAGAGTTGCGGTCAATAATTCATATTCTGAATGGTGTACTATTATAGGTATTATCGCCCAACTTATGTATGAAGAATACAGAGCTCAGCACTGGTTTATTGGCACATATAAACAATAGAAAGAACGGACTATACTTGAAGACCCCCTATAAAGCAGAGGGCTTCAATATGATATGATAGAAATTCAAGTGGATAAAGGAAATAAGGTTGTGAGGAGAAAGCGGAGCTGAAACTAGGTGAGGTAAGTGAAAAGTCATCAATCTGGGGACTAAAGATCCATATTCGCCATTCATCACAGTTTGTAAGGTAAAGCTAGAAAAATCTCTAGTGGAGAATATATCCAGGTATAGCTATATCGAAACCAACTGTTATCACTGCTGAAATACTATAAATTACTCATTTTATGATGAGGCAATTAAGGATCAAGTGCCGTGTCTGTTCTACTTCAAGGCTGGATACGCTAGTGGAGAAGACTTTGGGTGTGCTCTTAAATCATAGACTGAATAACAGCATGCCATAGCAAACTAGTGCTTCTATGCCAGCAGGATATATACCCTGATTAAAAGAGACAGAGGCCCAATATTATACAGCCTCCTGGGAATGAAGATGCCCTAATTGGCATAGAAGGGCAATAAAATTGATACAGAAGCTCAGTTATGATTAAGGCAGTATTACTATCTCAGGTAGTTATCCTCTATCTATAACATAGGGAAGAAGAAGGGAAATGGTGGGGGTCTGACAGCTTAGATCCCTAGTGATCCCAAGAATGGAGACAAAATTATCTCTAGAATGAATGGTGCATACCACACATGCATGGCCAAGGCTCTATTTATTCTCCAGAGGGCGACAGGACATTTTTGGGTTCAGCACTTAGAGAACAGAGGATGAATACGATGCACACTGTTCAGCACTGTTCAATTTTGTTCCCATTCTCAGCATTGGTCGGCTTCCCAGTGGTCAAACCCCCACCTATTGGTTTGTTATCCCCTATTCTGTATATATCATTAATATGGAGGTGTCCAATCGCCGTAGTATGGTGAAGGTCAGAATTTGCCCCCTCTTGGCGCTGACCGGCAGTAGAGATTGTAGCAGAAACTAGTACTTTGTTATAAGTACATTTATTGTCTCAAATAAAAACAACGCGTTTCGGGGTACAGGGGACCCTTTATCAAGTTAACAGATACGTCTCTGTTAACTTTATAAAGGGTCCCCTGTCAGACTTCTGGCGGTAAAGTGGTTACTGCACTGCTAGGTCTGTTCAGCTGAACCTGGTGCTGGGATCAGGGCTGGTCCAATCAGCTGCTGGACCCAATCTCTGATCTTGGATAAATAGCAGCTAGGTGCTAATTTCCCTGCTGGCTATTAGGGTTCATATCCTGGTCCCAGCTTCCCCTGTGTATTCCTGTGATTCCCCTCCTAATTCCCTGCTATTGTTTACCTGTTACCTGACCTCCTGCTTCGTCCTCTGACCATCCATTTGCCTCCGACTTTCTACTGCGCCGCCCGTTTGTTTCTGATCCAGCTTGTCGACTATTCTTTTGCTGTGTTTGTTTGTCTGTCTGTTTCTGTGTCTCACTTACCCAGAGTAGGGACTGCCATTGTGGTTGTCCGCGACTGCCTAGGGCCGATAAAAGCAAGTACGTAGGGACAGTGGGTGGGAATAGCTTCAGGGCCCACTGTCTTGTACTATATTCTGCCTATCCAGTCCTGGCAGACTCTGTCAATAATATATGTAAATGGGTGTTAATCGAGTCTCATCACATAGGGTTGAAAAAGCGATTCCCCCCCCCCCCAATTTGTCCTTGCCTTTAAGGGATTTTGATCGTCATCACAGGTTAACATTAAATTAGCAATTTTTTTTTCTCCAATACAATACTTATACCATGTTTTACTGAAAATAAGACAGGGACTTTCTCAAAAAAAAACATAGGACTTATTTTCGTGGTATATCTTATTTTTGGAGAAACATGGTATGCCCCTACTCTTTAGCTCACTCTGTATGGTAGGATAGGGGAAAAAGTAGGAGACCGTGGGGGGTCCGACCCCCCCTGGCCGATCTCCGTAATGGGTCCCCGACTTCTGTTTTATGAATAGAACCGCGGGTACATCATGTGACCATGATTCATAATACAGAAGCTGTGGCCCGATATCTGAGAAACATAATACTGTAATTCTTTAGAACTATTATAGTTCAGAAATATACAGCCTATTCTGGGAAATATATAAAATTTTATGTAGAACCTGGATACCATGTGTATTTAATCCTGTATTTCCTTATATATGATTTTAGATATCAATAAAACAGCCGCTCTGCTGAATCTCAGTAGTGATAATTCATAGGATACATAAGATGTGGGGACATTCTCAGTACAAGTCCCTTGGTCGCACTGCCATGGATATGGCAAGTCCTGACAATTTCAACAGTTTCTCCTTTGAGTTAGAATATATAACCCTAAACCCGCAACTGAATGTTTCTGAATGTTTACTGCATTATAAATGTCAGAAGAGAAAAGAGAGACGACATAGCAGTAAATCTTATAGTAGAAATCTACAAATTTTAGAAGCAGAATATCCATTCTGCCACAAAGCACCTACCGGTCTATAGCTGCAAAATACACAGTTATCCTGTTCTGTAAGTTTATGGGTAGACTCACTAAACCATAAACCATTTTGTGTACAGTGTAAAACATACCTTGTCTGTTTATTAACAGTTAAAGGAGAAGTCTGGTGATTTCTAAGAGCCAGCAGCCTACAGGGGAGGGGGGGGGGGGGGAATTGATTACAAGTAACAACTTATCTCTCCCCGTGTCCACGGTGAACGTTGGGAGCGGCTGGGGAATATCCAGGGTGTCCATGAACTGGCTGATGGACTGGCTGCTCAGCCAGTCAGTGATTGGGGCGGGACACCACTCTAATCACTGATTGGTTGAGCAGCCAGTCCATCTGCTGGGACAGGCATTTTAAAGTCATGACATCACCACAACTCGGGGGAAAATGACTTTTGGTGGGGATCCCGCTCAGTGCTGGCACAACAAGACGTAAGTGCGTACTCAATTTCCCTCTGCAGGCTGTCGGCTTTTAGAAATCACTGTATTTCTCCTTTAAGGTGTTTTTCCAAGCTTATAGAAAATTCAGAAAAGTACCTATAAATTTATAAATGCTTATGAGATGATGCCACAATAGTTTAGAAATATTTTTTCATTTTTTACAGCTATGTGAATCACAGTTGCTTTCATGCTATTGAGCTTGCTGGGATAACCAATGTAAAACACTACTGCTCTCCCCTTCCATAGACAATGGGGGAGATTTATCAAACTGGTGTAAAGTAGGATTGTCTTAGTTACCCCTAGCAACCAATCAGATTCCACCTTTCATTCCTCACAGATAATGTGAAAAATGAAAGGTGGAATCTGATTAAATTATTATTAAATTACATTTAAAAAGTTCTTTACTTTATTCCTATATCGGCATTACAGGTAGAGAATACAGCATGCTGTGTGGTGTTACAGGAAGAGAATACAGTGTGCTGTGTGGTGTTACAGGGAGAGAATACAGTGTGCTGTGTGGTGTTACAGGTAGAGAATACAGCGTGCTGTGTGGTGTTACAGGTAGAGAATACAGTGTGCTGTGTGGTGTTACAGGTAGAGAATACAGCGTGCTGTGTGGTGTTACAGGGAGAGAATACAGTGCTGTGTGGTGTTACAGGTAGAGAATACAGTGTGCTGTGTGGTGTTACAGGTAGAGAATACAGTGTGCTGTGTGGTGTTACAGGTAGAGAATACAGGGTGCTGTGTGGTGTTACAGGGAGAGAATACAGTGTGCTGTGTGGTGTTACAGGTAGAGAATACAGTGTGCCGTGTGGTGTTACAGGTAGAGAATACAGGGTGCTGTGTAGTGTTACAGGGAGAGAATACAGTGCTGTGTGGTGTTACAGGTAGAGAATACAGTGTGCTGTGTGGTGTTACAGGTAGAGAATACAGTGTGCTGTGTGGTGTTACAGGTAGAGAATACAGGGTGCTGTGTGGTGTTACAGGGAGAGAATACAGTGTGCTGTGTGGTGTTACAGGTAGAGAATACAGTGTGCTGTGTGGTGTTACAGGTAGAGAATACAGTGTGCTGTGTGGTGTTACAGGTAGAGAATACAGTGTGCTGTGTGGTGTTACAGGTAGAGAATATAGCTTGCTGTGTGGTGTTACAGGTAGAGAATACAGCGTGCTGTGTGGTGTTACAGGTAGAGAATACAGCGCGCTGTGTGGAGTTACAGGTAGAGAATACATCGCTGTGTGGTGTTACAGGTAGAGAATACAGAGTGCTGTGTGGTGTTACAGGTAGAGAATACATCGCTGTGTGGTGTTACAGGTAGAGAATACAGCGTGCTGTGTGGTGTTACAGGTAGAGAATACAGTGTGCTGTGTGATGTTACAGGTAGAGAATACAGTGTGCTGTGTGATGTTAAAGGTAGAGAATACAGCATGCTGTGTGGTGTTACAGGTAGAGAATACAGCGTGCTGTGTGATGTTACAGGTAGAGAATACAGCGTGCTGTGTGGTGTTACAGGTAGAGAATACAGTGTGCTGTGTGATGTTACAGGTTGAGAATACAGCGTGCTGTGTGGTGTTACAGGTAGAGAATACAGTGTGCTGTGTGATGTTAAAGGTAGAGAATACAGTGTGCTGTGTGATGTTAAAGGTAGAGAATACAGTGTGCTGTGTGGTGTTACAGGTAGAGAATACAGCGTGCTGTTACAGGTAGAGAATACAGCGTGCTGTGTGATGTTACAGGTAGAGAATATAGCGTGCTGTGTGGTGTTACAAGTAGAGAATACAGCGTGCTGTGTGGTGTTACAGGTAGAGAATACAGTGTGCTGTGTGATGTTACAGGTAGAGAATACAGGGTGCTGTGTAGTGTTACAGGGAGAGAATACAGTGTGCTGTGTGGTGTTACAGGTAGAGAATACAGGGTGCTGTGTGGTGTTACAGGTAGAGAATACAGTGTGCTGTGTGATGTTAAAGGTAGAGAATACAGCGTGCTGTGTGGTGTTACAGGTAGAGAATACAGCATGCTGTGTGATGTTACAGGTAGAGAATACAGCGTGCTGTGTGGTGTTACAGGTAGAGAATACAGCGTGCTGTGTGATGTTACAGGTAGAGAATACAGCGTGCTGTGTGGTGTTACAGGTAGAGTATACAGCGTGCTGTGTGGTGTTACAGGTAGAGAATACAGGGTGCTGTGTGGTGTTACAGGCAGAAAATACAGTGTGCTGTGTGATGTTACAGGTAGAGAATACAGCGTGCTGTGTGGTGTTACAGGTAGAGAATACAGCATGCTGTGTGGTGTTACAGGTAGAGAATACAGCGTGCTGTGTGATGTTACAGGTAGAGAATACAGCGTGCTGTGTGGTGTTACAGGTAGAGTATACAGCGTGCTGTGTGGTGTTACAGGTAGAGAATACAGGGTGCTGTGTGGTGTTACAGGCAGAAAACACAGTGTGCTGTGTGATGTTACAGGTAGAGAATACAGCGTGCTGTGTGGTGTTACAGATAGAGAATACAGCGTGCTGTGTGGTGTTACAGGTAGAGAATACAGCGTGCTGTGCAGTGTTACAGGTAGAGAATACAGTGTGCTGTGTGGTGTTACAGGTAGAGAATACAGCGTGCTGTGTGGTGTTACAGGTAGAGAATACAGCGTGCTGTGTGATGTTACAAGTAGAGAATACAGCGTGCTGTGTGGTGTTACAGGTAGAGTATACAGCGTGCTGTGTGGTGTTACAGGTAGAGAATACAGCGTGCTGTGTGGTGTTACAGGTAGAGAATACAGCGTGCTGTGTGGTGTTACAGGTAGAGAATACAGCGTGCTGTGTGGTGTTACAGGTAAAGAATACAGTGTGCTGTGTGGTGTTACAGGTAGAGAATAGACTGTGTGGTGTTACAGGTAGAGAATACAGCGTGCTGTGTGGTGTTACAGGTAGAGAATACAGCGTGCTGTGTGGTGTTACAGGTAGAGAATACAGCGTGTTGTGTGGTGTTACAGGTAGAGAATACAGTGTGGTGTTACAGGTAGAGAATACAGCGTGCTGTGTGGTGTTACAGGTACAGTATACAGTGTGCTGTGCGGTGTTACAGGTAGAGAATACAGCGTGCTGTGTGGTGTTAAAGGTAGAGAATACAGCGTGCTGTGTGGTGTTACAGGTAGAGAATACAGCGTGCTGTGTGGTGTTACAGGTAGAGAATACAGTGTGCTGTGTGGTGTTACAGGTAGAGAATACAGCGTGCTGTGTGGTGTTACAGGTAGAGAATACAGCGTGCTGTGTGGTGTTACAGGTAGAGAATACAGCGTGCTGTGTGGTGTTACAGGGAGAGAATACAGCGTGCTGTGTGGTGTTACAGATAGAAAATACAGCGTGCTGTGTGGTGTTACAGGTAGAGAATACAGCGTGCTGTGTTGTGTTACAGGTAGAGAATACAGCGTGCTGTGTGGTGTTACAGGTAGAGTATACAGCGTGCTGTGTGGTGTTACAGATAGAGAATACAGCGTGCTGTGTGGTGTTACAGGTAGAGAATACAGCGTGCTGGGTGGTGTTATAGGTAGAATATACAGCGTGCTGTGTGGTGTTACAGGTAGAGAATACAATGTCATGTGTGGGTGGGACTACAATTAACCCTTAGACGACCCAGGGCGTATAGTTACGGCATGGAAGTCTGTCCCCAGACGACCTAGGGCGTAACTATACATCCTGACTGGTTCTTCCGCTATGAAGCGTGCTCCGGAGCGGAGCGCTCTTCATAGCAGGTGGGGGCCGGCTGCAATCAGCAGCTGGGACCTCACCGGTAATAACACGCTGCAGCGATCGCGCCGCCGCGTGTCATTAACTCCTTAAAGTGTAAGGTACTCCTTTGAGTGTAAGGTAAGGGACTCCCCCTGTCACTTACCGATCGGGACCCCCACAGTGTGACTGCGGGGGTCCCGATCGTTAAAACGGACCGCCGGAGGTCTCTCACCTGCCTTCGTGCGGTCCGATCGGCGATCTGCTGCACTGAGCATGCACAGGCAGGCTCAATGAGCAGAGCGCCGATAACACTGATCAATGCTATGCCTATGGCATAGCATTGTACAGTGTGAGCAATCAAAGTAGTGTATGTAAAAGTCCCCCAAAGGGACTTCAAATGTGTAAAAAAAAAAGTTAAAAACACTAACACACTACCCCAAAACCCCTCCCCCAATAAAAGTCTAAATCACCCCCCTTTCCCAATATATAAATAAAACATATAAAAATAAATAAATAGATAAACATATAATATACCGTAGCGTGCGTAATTGTCCGATCTATTAAAATATAATAAGCGTCATTGCGAATGGTGAACGGCGTAGACGAAAAGAGGGAAAAAAGTGCGCGGATTACAGATTTTATGTTACATTATATATAAAAAAATTTTATAAAAAGTGATCAAAACGTCCGATCTTCACAAATATGATATTAGTAAAAACTAGAGATCATGGCTTAAAAAATTACGCCTTATACAGCCCCGTAGGTGAAAAAATAAAACCGTTATAAACGTCACAATAGGCCCATTTTATTAATAATTAATTGCCAAAAAAAAGGATTTCATAAAAAAAAAAATATATAACATTAGAGAATCTGTGTAACCTGCATATGGTTGTGTTCGGGCTGACCTATAGAATAATTGTATCATGTCGCTTTTACCATATAGTGCATTACGTAGACACAGGAACCCCCCAAACATTACCATATTGCATTCTTTTTTACGATTTCACCTATTTATATCTTCATAAATAATATATTTGGAATTCCATCATACATGTTATGGTAAAATGAAAGATGCCATTACACAGTACAACTATTCCTGTAACAAACAACCCCTTACATGGCTCTGTAGATAGAAAACTAAAAAGTGCTAGAGCTCTTAGAAGGGGAGGAGGGAAAAACGAAAACACTAAGATTAAAATTTGCGCGGTCCACTGGGTCATTTTGGGCCTGGTCCTCAAAGGGTTAAACGATAAAGTATAAATAATTCAGTAAATTGCAATGTGTGAACGCATCCTAGATGTTCTGCAACAGATTTGGGCAGGAAATGGGCAGGGTGGAGGACTGTGATAAACAGCTGAGGCAAAGCAATGCATTTTGGAAGTACAGAAACACAATACAAAACAAAAAAAAACAACACAAATAGATTTTTTGTAATTTCAAAACTGGGATAGATATGTAAGTAATGCTATATGCTTCTGCAGAAGTTTCATCCCCCCCCTCTCTACCTGGAGTCCCCCTTTAACACTAAGCTGTGAAAAAAAGAAATCTAAAAGAAAATCGTGTTTCCACCCAACAAATAATTTTATTTTTGACGCAACTTGTTCTACAAAATAACAAGCCCACATGTGGCTACTTTAACAAGAAAAATGTAAAATGTTAGGGCAAGAATGGAAAACATAAATAAAATAAAGATGCAATGTCTTTAAGGGGTTAAAGATGGGAAAATGTCTTTAAGAAAACCTTGAATATAAGGAGATACTATATATCCACCACTATTTCTAATCACGCCTGAAGCACTCTGGCCAACCATATATTAGTAGACTTACCAATTCGAATAGAGTGGGGGCTACCAGTGGTCTTCATCAGCAACAACAGGAGAAGCACCAGAGGCGCCAAGACACGGAGCATTTTACACAAATCGTCATGAAGCCCTTTGGTGATCCGGGCATTCCATAAAAACCTGCAAACAAGAAAAGACATATGATATACACTGCGGCATTTCAGATTTATGACCGAGATGAAAAAAGAATGTTCCTTATTTTCTAGCACTGAAATCTATGAAACCTAGTGACAGAGCAGAAAAACCAAGGTCAGGATATAGAAGTAGATTAAAAATGAAGATGCTGAAGTGCAGGACACATTATAAACATTTTGGTAAAATACCAAGAAACCTTAAAACCTTAAGTTCTCAATTTTTTTATATAATGAAAGTTCTTCAAAACGGATTTATACATTTGCTTTTAAAGGAGAAGTCTGGTGAAAATTTTTTATTAAAGTATTGTATTGCCCCCTAAAATTTATACAAACTATCAATATACACTTAGCCTATGTTCACACTACGTATCTTTCCGGCCGTAGTGCGAACCGCGAATATACGCACGTAGTTTTGAGGTTGATGCGTTCGCTTGAAAGTATAAAATATACGGCCGCACAATGCACACTACGTATGAGCTTACGGCCGGATCGTATACGGTGCTGTGAAAAATCGCCAATGCGACTGACATCTTGCAAATGGCGCCCAGATTTATTAATCTGGGCGCCATTTGCGACTGGCCCCGGCGGCGCGCTGTCTCTTTAAGGACTTCCGCCTTCCGCACGCTGCGCCGAATCACGTGGCGCCTCTGCGGCCGTCCGTCCAATGAATGACGGACGTGCTGGATGACGTGTGCGGGGACACGCTTCTCCAGTGACGTCATCCAGCACGTCCGTCATTCATTGGACGGACGGCCGCAGAGGCGCCACACTCCTCCAGCGCCTCTCTCCCGCCTCTCCTCACCCGGCGGTTCTTTAAGTTCACCCCAGCGGCACCAAGCTTAGATAGTGGGTGAGTACAACCGGAGGGACGGCAGGGGTGGCGGCTGGCCAGTAATGTGTGTGGGGGGACCGCGGCCTGGGCGGGGGATTGGTAGTGTGTCTGTTGTAATGGTGGCCAGGTGCGGTAGTCAGTGCATGTGGGGTGCGAGGGGGGTGGGGGGGTATGTATAGACTGCACAGTACCACTTCCCTCAGTGTCTGTATATATAGACTGCACAGTACCACTTCCCTTAGTGTGTATGTATAGACTGCACAGTACCACTTCCCTCAGTGTCTGTATGTATAGACTGCACAGTACCACTTCCCTCAGTGTGTGTATATATAGACTGCACAGTACCACTTCCCTCAGTGTCTGTATGTATAGACTGCACAGTACCACTTCCCTCAGTGTCTGTATGTATAGACTGCACAGTACCACTTCCCTCAGTGTCTGTATGTATAGACTGCACAGTACCACTTCCCTCAGTGTCTGTATGTATAGACTGCACAGTACCACTTCCCTCAGTGTCTGTATGTATATACACTGCACAGTACCACTTCCCTCAGTGTCTGTATGTATATACTTTGCACAGTACCACTTCCCTCAGTGTGTGTGTATGTATAGACTGCACAGTACCACTTCCCTCAGTGTCTGTATGTATAGACTGCACAGTACCACTTCCCTCAGTGTCTGTATGTATAGACTGCACAGTACCATTTCCCTCAGTGTCTGTATGTATATACACTGCACAGTACCACTTCCCTCAGTGTCTGTATGTATATACACTGCACAGTACCACTTCCCTCAGTGTCTATATGTATAGACTGCACAGTACCACTTCCCTCAGTGTCTGTATGTATATACACTGCACAGTACCACTTCCCTCAGTGTCTGTATGTATATACACTGCACAGTACCACTTCCCTCAGTGTCTGTATGTATAGACTGCACAGTACCACTTCCCTCAGTGTCTGTATGTATAGACTGCACAGTACCACTTCCCTCAGTGTCTGTATGTATATACACTGCACAGTACCACTTCCCTCAGTGTGTGTGTATGTATACACTGCACAGTACCACTTCCCATATACATTGCCACAGGGGCTATATGTCATCGGCTGCCGGGGGCTATATATATATATATATATATATATATATATATATAGTAGATCATTGCCGGTAAGATGGCAGCTGGCTGAGGGAACACACCGGCAGCAGGGGGGTATATGGTTGTCAAGTTGCAAGTTTCCATGTTGAACGTTTTCAAACTAAGAAAAGAAAGAATCTAAAGGAGGAGGATAATGCCGTGGCCTCTGCACACAGTAAGTCCCAATTAACATAACATTAATTTTACATGTTTTAAAATGTTGGCGACCAAATATTCTATTTGGCGCATAAATTTTTCAGGTTAGGAGCCAGTGGCTCCTAGGTAAATTTTTTAGTCTGGAGCCCTGCATTGTTTGAGGACGGAAATGTTCCAACTCACGGCCGTGGATTTCCATGTGGTCCCGTACGGAGTACTTATTTCAGCCAAATTGAACGTGATTTTTAGATCCAAAAGATTCTGTGTGTTTTATTGGGTTGAGCGAAGATTTCCAAGTAAATGACCTGTTTCAGATCGCTTGGAAACAAGCTAGGGAAACATAACTCTTAGGCTAGGTTCACACTACGTATATGTCCGGCCGCATATTATTCGCGGCCGTACATATACGTATGAAACTCCGGCCGGGACTTTACGCAAGTTGCGGCCGGATACGTACGGACCGCGAACTTACGCCCGTAGCGTACTTACGCTTCCCGAGCGCTCTTCGTAGCGATCTGACAGCGGTCTTTTACTTGGAAATCTTCGCCTAGCCCCGGACACCCCACAGAACCTTTTGGATCGGAACAAAAAGCTGGCAAAATGAAGAAATCACCACTACGTACGGGACCGCATGTTACACTACGGGCGTAAGTTACGGCATTTCCGTCCGGAAACAATGGTCTGGTTCATTTTTTACGGCGTCGCATACGATCCGGGCGTAAGTTCGTACGTAGTGTCGTATACTTTCCATTGTACGCAAACTACGTAAGTTTCCGGCCGCTTATTCACGGAACGCGCTACGGCCGGAAACTTACGTAGTGTGAACGTAGCCTAAGGGCGTATGTTCGCGGTTCGCCCGCATGTTCGCAATCCGGCCGCATGTCTATTTTTCCCACGGCCGTACTTTCAGCCACACATGTACGGCTGCATACGAACTACGGCCGGACTCATGCATAGTGTGAACATAAATATGCAAAACAGGAGTCCGTGGAGCCTCAGTTGCGAGTCTCAAAACACGGGATAGCCAGATATCACTAGCCTGTTGCCACGGGGTGCCTCCATGATAGGGAGAGCACCACACCACCCTGATAAATAACCCCTTAAGTCCCACTCAGTTGCGAGTATTGGAACATAAATAGGGAAACACCAGTCTCCCAGTGGAGACTCTTGATTGAGTACTTCATTGGAATTTTTTTCACTGTTCTCCTTGAGTTCAGTGATAACTGTGTTTTGTTGGTCGATTTGCTATCGCCCCAGCTGGCCAGAATCCTACTTCACACTGACGAGGGGCAAAAACCCTGAATCGGCTGTCTGTGGATGGAAGCCTGCCTTGGCAAGCCCTTGTCATGATCGCAATACTCGCAACTGAGTGGGACTTAAGGGGCTATTTATCAGGGTGGTGTGGTGCTCTCCCTATCATGGAGGCACCCCGTGGCAACAGGCTAGTGATATCTGGCTATCCCGTGTTTTGAGACTCGCAACTGAGGCTCCCTGGACTCCTGTTTTGCATATTTAAATTTTTGGGGGCATCAGTGGAGACTCTTGATTGAGTACTTCATTGGAATTTTTTTCACTGTTCTCCTTGAGTTCAGTGATAACTGTGTTTTGTAGTGTGAACATAGCCTTAAAGTGCTTTTTTCCCTGCACTTACAACTGTATCAAGGCTTCACTTCCTGGATAACATGGTGATGTCACTTCCTGGATAACATGGTGATGTCACGCCCCGACTCCCAGAGCTGTGCGGGGTGTGGCTGCTGGAGAGGATGATGGCAGGGGGATGCTCAGTGTCCCTCCAGTGCCCTGTGTCCCTCAGTGTCCGCCTGCCATCATCCTTTCCAGCAGCCACAGCCTGCACAGCTCTGGAAGTCGGGTCGTGACATCACCATTTTATCCAGGAAGTGAAGCCTTGATGCAGTAGTAAGTGTAGGGGAAAAAAGCACTTTATAAGCATTTCCTGTAATAAGTGTATATGGGGGATTTGTATAACTTTTGGGGGGCAATATAATACTAAAATTTTCGCCAGACTTCTCCTTTAACATGAGACGTTAGGTGGATAAAACACAGACCATCCTAGGCTATAATGTCGAACGCATTATATGGGGAAATTAGTGGTTTCTATTCTATGGAAAAGGTTTTGTTCTGTTTGGTAACGCCTGGTAAACAAAGAAAAAAGAACAAAAATAGTTTTTCAATTGAAATTTATTTATTTAAGTAAAAACGGAGTACACAGCACATAGAAAATGTTGTGTATGGCGGTAATCCCTATATTCTAGCCCCCTTTCATGTAAAAATGTGTGCAGGTCACTTAACAAAAAGTATTTTAGTATTATGTGTTATGTTGTACTCCTGCTTTGTGCACATTTTAGCCTATGGATGTAAAATGGTGGAGGCCATTCCAGCTTGCTGGAGAAGATAGCCTCCCCCCAAAGTAAGACCTCGCAAAGTTTTTGTTTGGAAGCATGCCCACCAGACAGAACACCAGGGCATGCAGCTATGATTGTTTTCAGCCCGCCGCCATTGTCCACTACCTTCGCCGTTCGTTGCAGAGTAGCTGCCTGCAGAACATAAAGATCATCACCTGCCGCCAACCCCGATATTCCCTTCTGCAGCCGTCACTTGTAAATGTGGGGGTAAGGCATCAAGAGGCCGATCGCTTGCCGCCATTTTCGTTGTCCCCTAACTGCCGTTATTCTGTTGCCTGCCCCCATATTCTACACTGTACCTGCTGTGCTGTAGTGAGCTCCCCCTGGTGGGTGGTAGCTGCCATACCATACACTCTGTCTCTGCTTTGCATGTGACATGCGAATTCTTCTTCATGGAAAAATAAGACATCCCCTTAAAATAAGGCTTAGTCCATCACTAGGAGCAAAAATTAATATAAGACACTGTCTTATTTTTGGGGAAACATGGTACGTTATGTATAAGGAGTAAGAGCGGAGAAGTGACGTAGGGCCAAGAGGAAGCTCTGTGTGCAGCAAAACGGCCTGTGTCCACATAATATAACCATTGTGTGTGAAATAAACGTTGGCTGGGTTAATTTTTGGTGAGTTATGCAAATCATTTCTGCTGCTGTATTCTTGTATTGTATATGTAGCATCAGTTCTTATAAAGGTGTATCGTCCTGATGAAAGTGCCTGTCCAAAGCATAAATACTGTATGAGAAATAATATAACGCTTTATAAATCATATGACGGCTTGGCTGCCTTCATCCTTCTCAGGATCTGCTGCAATCGACGTATTTTTCTTTACTTTGATTCCCACATCCTCCAAGTGTAGACAAGAGAAGGTTACATATAAGCACTAATATGGATGTAGGAGAATGTATACCAGGACGGGGGTCCCATTAAACTTTTGATATAGACACATTTCTATGTGCACCTCAGCTTGTTACATGATCAGAAAAGCTACAAACTACACAGCTGTATCCCTAAAGCTTCAAAGCTGTACTAGAAATCCCAGACTGAAAGATAAATGTGTATTTTTTTTTAATCTTCACTACTAACAGTACCATAAGGCAACATCAGGGACCCTTCCTAGTCCTCGAATGGCATCTGATAGATATCTGTAAAGAGAAGGAATATGAAATCTAGTCACCTATACTGTACATTTACTGGACAGAATTCAACTTTTTAGTACTTACAATTATGTAGAATAAAATAAACCAATTTTAATCACTAAATTAAAGATTTCTCCATTAACGTTTAATAATATGATTAAAGATTGTAAGAAGGTCTTATTCATTAGGGGTTGCTTATTTAGGAAAAAAACGCTATTATCTTTCTAACAAAGTATGGGCTTTACTACCAGATGTGAAAAGAGTAGTTATGGAAACAGTTTAGCTTAAAAAATTGGTGTCAGGAAGAAAACTAGGCCTATACTGATATTGCCTATACTTCATGTCTTGGCCAGTGTGGAGAGTGGTTACAAAAAGTACTTTTCATTGTGGTAGACCATGTTATGTATTTTACTGGTATACTGAACACACTAGATTGGGCTTGACAGGACAGTAAAGTCTAAGAGAATTCTTCTTAGTATTCCCACTCGGGAAGTTTATAGGGGACCCTGGAACCCGCACCAATTTCAAAATGTAATCGCCACCTCTCTGGCCCACATCAGCTGACACATGGATAGATAGAAGACACCATCTCACAGTACCAGGCAGAGGACAGAAACTGTAGTCAGGCAGTAAAAGTCAGGGCAGGCAGGCGAAATTTAAAATATCCAAGCAGAAGGTCAGGGCGGACAAAATTCACAGAATACAAGCAGCGAATATCAAGGCAGGAGAAGACTGAAGGATGTGGTCAGGAAACATTCCTGATCGATACCAATAAAGAGCAAACTGTCAACATAACTTTGACCAGACTAGGAACCTAAAGGACCTTATTGCTTAGGCACAGGTTTATAGGGGGAGTTGCTATGAAATCTGAGTTAGATGGGCACCTAAATTGACAAACACTGGCACTTAAGATATGAAGACCAGCTTGTGCAGGGTGACTGTGGGGTGGAGGAGGAAGCCAAACCCAGCGGTCCAGAGTAGAATAGCAGGGCAGGCATATGGCGCACCAGAAGAGAAAGTAACAGGAACAAGGAAGACAGGAGACATGAGGTGAGTGTGTAATGGCCCAGAACGGTATTTATTGTCAGGCGTCTGGAAATGTATTGTCGCTATTGGCAACCTTAGACAGTCTGTATTAGGGCCTATGTATTTGCTGCTCTTCCTTAGTTCTCTTGCAGTGGTATTGTTTTCTGCTATGTATTTATTTAATATGTTGTTATGTATTAATTGCTAATAATACAAGTGTTGAGCTTGATCAGTGCTCCTCCCCTGCAACCTATCACACTCTAGTGATTGGCCAGGGGAAATCTAGGCCCGCCCACCTTTTACCCACAAGGGCTGTGCGGTCTTCTCAGTGTCAGTTGGTAGTCTGGCATTGCCAGTCACATCTAACCTCCCTACGTCACCTCAGTAATCCTGTCAGACTCCATCTGTATTTATTAGTGCCTGCTGTCGGATTGGTGAAGTGATAGAGGGTCTCCCATTCACCGTCCACATCTTCCTGGCTTCCAAGTCAGTGTGTCCATGCGTCTTCCTCCTACATGATAGTGAGCATCAACAGCGTCAGGTCTCTTCAGTTACTTCAAGTACCTATTCACACGTATCTTATAAAAGCGGAAAGCTATAAAGTCTCTGGAACAGGTCTGTCTCTTTGAAATCCTATTTATCCACCAAGTCTAAGCTATAGTAACCAAGGTAACCCTCCCCCTAAAGCAAGGACTCTGATCAAGCCAACAGTTTGCCATCATTAGATGCCCATGTATTGGATTGTATATAGTTATCCTTCAAGTAAAGTCTTGATATACTTTCACCGCTATTGTGTGAAGACTTTTATTAAAAATTATATGTCCCTGCGTGTATGCTGAAGAAGAAAAGGGCCCCAGCACCCTCGGACCCCACCGTGACGGGAAGGTTTCAGAAGGTGAGCCCTAAGGTTGCACTACACCACCCAGCAACACAATACCCTCAGCATATTACAATAATACCACCAAAGGGACATTATAATTTTTCTTGGCGTCACTCATAGGACCATTATAAGTGCTTCATGACTGACCTGGCTGTCAATATTCAGGGATTTGCGTTGTTCAGAAGGGACCAGGTGGGCAGAAGGGGAGGAGGAGTATGTCTGTATGTCAGAAATGATATTAAAGTAAAAGATGCAATAGTGGGCGATGACTGTGATGATGTGGAAGCATTATGGGTAGAACTACAGAAGGAGGTAAAGAGTGAAAAAAATTATTCTTGGTGTAATCTATAGACCCCCCAACATTACTGAGGGGATAGATGGTCAGTTGAATAGACAAATAGAGCGGGCTGCCCGGGAGGGGACAGTAGTGGTAATGGGGGACCTCAACTACCCAGATATAGATTGGGGTCACGGTTCAGCTAAAACCACAAAGGGGAGGGAATTTCTGAACCTCCTGCAGGATAATTTTCTGGGCCAGTTTGTGGAGGAGCCAACTAGAAGTGATGCCTTGTTGGATCTGGTTATTTCTAACAACGCTGAGCTGGTTGGGGATGTCACTGTCCATGAACACCTGGGTAATAGTGACCACAATATAGTGACTTTTAGCTTAAAGTGTAGAAAAGAAAAACATGTTGAGAGGGCAAAAACTCTTAATTTTAAAAGGGCCAATTTTCCAGGGTTAAGGGCAGAACTTCAGGGCATAGACTGGGAGCGGCTGCTGTCACATACTGATGTAGCTAATAAATGGGAAATCTTCAAATCCACATTAAATAACTGTAACTATAGACCTGTAAGCTTAACGTCCATTGTGGGGAAACTATTTGAGGGGCTTATAAGGGACTACATCCAGGAATATGTAGTGGCTAATAGTATTATAAGTGATAACCAGCATGGTTTTACTAAGAACAGAAGCTGTCAAACCAACCTAATATGTTTCTATGAAGAGGTAAGTAGAAGCCTGGATGACGGCGCGGCTGTGGATATCGTGTACCTGGATTTTGCAAAAGCGTTTGACACAGTTCCTCATGGACGTCTGATGGGTAAGTTAAAGTCTATCGGTTTGGAAAATTTAATGTGTAACTGGATTGAAAACTGGCTTAATAATCGTACCCAGAGAGTGGTGGTCAATGATTCCTACTCCGAATGGTCCCCGGTAATAAGTGGTGTACCCCAAGGGTCAGTACTGGGCCCTCTTCTGTTTAACTTGTTTATTAATGATATTGAGAATGGAATTAACAGCAATGTTTCTATCTTTGCAGATGACACCAAACTTTGTAGTACAGTACAGTCTATGGAGGATGTGCAGATATTACAGGATGACTTAGACACACTGAGTGTTTGGGCGTCCACTTGGCAAATGAGGTTCAATGTGGATAAATGTAAAGTTATGCACCTGGGTACTAATAACCCACATGCATCATATGTCCTGGGGAGAGTTACTCTGGGAGAGTCGCTGAGGGAGAAGGATCTGGGTGTACTTGTAGATAATAGACTACAGAACAGCACACAATGTCAGTCAGCTGCTTCTAAGGCCAGCAGGATATTGTCATGCATTAAAACAGGCATGGACTCACTGGACAGGGATATAATATTACCGCTTTATAAACCTTGGTACGGCCTCATCTGGAGTATGCCGTCCAGTTTTGGAACCAGATTCATAAAAAGGATGTTCTAGAGCTGGAGAGGGTACAAAGACGGGCCACTAAACTAATAAGGGGAATGGAGCATCTTAGTTATGAGGAGAGATTAAAAGAATTAAATTTGTTTAGTCTGGAGAAGAGACGTTTAAGGGGAGATATGATTAACTTATTTAAATATATAAATAGCCCCTACAAGAAATATGGGGAAAAGATGTTCCAGGTAAAACCCCCTCAAAGGACAAGAGGGCACTGCCTCCGCCTGGAGAAAAAGAGGTTCAATCTCCGGAGGCGACAAGCCTTCTTTACCATGAGAACTGTGAATCTGTGGAACAGTCTACCACAGGATCTGGTCACAGCAAAAACAGTAGAGGGCTTCAAAACAGGGCTAGACAAGTTCTTAGAGCAAAATAATATAGATGCATATGTATAGAACCTATCACCCCTCCCCCTTCCCTGTATCCATCCCCTCCTTTTTTGAACTTGATGGACATGTGTCTTTTTTCAACCGTATTAACTATGTAACTATGTAACTATGTAACCTGTCCTAGCCTTCTTTATACACACAACCCATTGCTTCAAATAAAAACTGTGCATTGCTTAATTTCTCCTGGCACCTCGTGATAATTGAACACATAAAGGCCTTTTATATACCGTAATTCTTGGCTGAACAGGCTGATTGCTATTCCATGTAAAAGACCCAGTCATCAACTGACCAATGAGCTGCTGGCTGGGATTGTGCAACCCTAAAAATAGTCTTCGGCCAGCGTAAACATGGGGTATGTGGCCAAAAATGATGTGAGTGGACAACTGCACATTCACAGAGACGTGTAAAAGGACAATTAAACAAGTGCCAATCAGCTAGATCAGTGCTCCTATCAGGCATGGGTCTGCCCCTTTAAGAGGACACTTTGGAAGCTTTTCAAGAAAGAGCTGACAAGAAACAGCTCTGTGATTGGCACTCTGTTAAAGAGTCTTTACATGGGGTGATTCTTTATGGCCAAATCATTCCTCTAAAGCCCTTTTACAATCGGACAAATGAACATAGAAACACAGGTTTCTTCTCAATTATTGTACCCTGTAAAAGGCCCTGCGGCCAGCTAATGAAAAGCCGAATCCTTATTAGTCAGCTGATCACATATTTATATAGGCATAAAGATCATCATTAGTGTAAACAGGGGATGTGCTGCCAACAATAATGGAAGTGAATGGGCGTACAAATGATCGAGTGATCATTCCAGCAGCCATTTACTCCTGACAATTTGTCTTGTGTTAATGGTCCTTTCAATGAGCCCAGACTGACTTGTATATAGTCGATCGCTACTCATATCAAGCAGTTAACTGCATGTCTCAAAGGAGCCTAACTAGTAGGAATTGTGCAAAGCAGACAGTTCACTTAAAGGGATAATCCAGAGGAAAAAAAAGCTAGCCACAATAATATTTTCAATTAAAAATGTCATTGTAATAATAATGCACACATGATATGCATGATTGCCTGATATTCCAAAGCCTGTTACATAAACATGAAAGCCTTTTTTCATGAAAATATGCATTTTTACAGCAAAAAATGACAGCCAAAAATCTTGTGTTAATGGATCTTTCAATGAGCCCAGACTGACTTGTATACAGTCGATCGCTACTCATATCAAGCAGTTAACTGCATGTCTCAAAGGAGCCTAACTAGTAGGAATTGTGCAAAGCAGACAGTTCCCTTAAACGGGTAATCCAGATGGGAAAAAAGTACTATTACACAAAATACTATTTTCAATTAAAAAAGTATTGCCTGATATTCCAAAGCCTGTTACATTAACATGAAAGCCTTTTTTCATGAAAATATGCCTTTTTACAGCAAAAAATGACAGCCAAAAATCTTGGAGTATGGCCTTGGCCTTGGAGTATTTATAAGCTGATTTAGGCCCCAGAGGAAGTCATATACTTATTGTTCAATCTAATGCTGGGTTTACACGGAGCGATTATCGGGCGAATTTTTGCAATAACGATCGAATTCGAACGATAATCGTATGTGTAAACGTGGCGAACGATCGAAAAATCGTTCATTTTGATCTTTTAACAGGTTCTTAAATCGTCGTTCGCAAAAAATTCGCCGATCGTTCCGTGTAAACAGTCGTTCACTGATTTTCCCTATGTGTGAGATAGGCTTAAGCGATCGCAAAACGATCGCAAAACGAATTTTCTGTACGATATATCGTACAGTCTAAACGCTGATCGTTATAAAAAAAAAAAATCGTTACTTCAAAATCGTTAATCGTACGATCGGGCGAATTATCGCTCCGTGTAAACCCAGCATAAGGGTCCGTTTACACAGAAAGATTATCTGACAGATTATCTGGCAAAGATTTGAAACCAAAGCCAGGAATGGATTTGAAAAGAGGAGAAATCTCAGGCTTTCCTTTATGACCTGATCTCTGTTTATAGTCTGTTCCTGGCTTTGGCTTAAAATCTTTGGCAGATAATCTGTCAGATAATCTTTCTGTGTAAACAGACCCTAACACAGTGCTCTCTGCTGCCACCTCTGTCCATGTTACAAACTATTCAGAGCTGGATCAGACCTGCATATCAAACCTCTCCTAATCTGGACAGAGACTAAAAAAGACAGAGATGGAATTAGGGAGCGCTGTGTCAGACTGGAAAGAATACACCACTTCCTGCAGGACATACAGCAGCTGATTGTTGATGTCGTTGATGATGTAATCAGTGATGTCATTTATGACGTTGTCGATGTAATCAGTGTCATCAATGTTGTTATCAATGATGTCGTCGATGATATCATCAGTGATGTTGTCAATTATGTCATCAATGTTATGGATGATGTCATCATATATGTAATCAATGATGTCATCAGTGATGTCGTCGATGATGTAGTCGATGATTTCACCCGTGATGTCATTGATGACACGATCGATGATGTCATAAATGATTTCATTAATCATGTCGTTGATTATGTCATTAGTGAAGTCACTGATAATGTCGTTGAGGATGTTATCGATGTTGTCAGACTTGATTTTTTTTTGAGATAAGTAATTTACAAATCTGTATAACTTTTTAGCACTGGTTGATCTAATTCCCCTTCAAGTTCATGAAAATGAATATTCTATTGAGCCAGACTGATAAAGATAAATAGCTATAGGTTTGAGTGCTGAACCGTGCTGCATGGAATACAGTTATCGAAATAAAACATGTTTATGATGATGAGGAAACATTTCTGCTCCCGTGTCTATGCTCTGCCCCCCCTGAATGAGATCTTTAATGGACTTTAAAAGAGGACAAAGTAGACTATGCTATAGTGATGTACTGTATATATAATTCTTTGGGTGCAATGGCAGAAAAGAAGCAGACGAAGCACTGAAAATGTGCGGCTAAGGATGATAATGAACATGCTTAGAAAGGAGATCAATGCACACTCCTAGTAATGAGTGAGACCAGATGCGCATCTAAAATCAACAATATAACTTAAAATGCCTTTTAGAAAATTGGCAGCATAACATGCAGGAATATGCCAGAGTAAACCAAACTCAAGCCCTCTCCTGATCACTAAGTAAGCGCCATGAATGTCAATCATGGAAAGGTTTTGGCGACCATTTTAGAAGAACACCCATCTGTGACAAGGGAAAAAAGCAGCATCCTTAACGCTACAGTAAGGCATAGTGCTAAAAAATGGTAGAACAATGTAATAAAGGACAAAGGACTCGTATTTATAACTGTGATCTCCTTAGAACAGCAGAGAGTTGCGGAAGGTTAATTATAGTTCTAAAAAAGAACGTTTAGTCGCTTTTCTTATTTTTCAGAAGGCATAAAACTATGCTTGGCAATTAAAAGCGGCACATAATCTATGACATACTAGTAATTGTAAAACTACGGTGCTTGTAAAATTGAACAAGCAGCAACATCGTAAACTGGATTACTGCTGCTGAAACTACATAAAAGAATGGGCATCTGCAGACAGTGTAATCGCCTGTACAAAAGCATATAACAGCTCTGTTCAAGTGGAAGGTTAGCCAGAGCCGTAATATGGCACCCATAGATCTCCATGGAACTGGGCTTATGTTAGGATACACAATATGACAGAAGTCATTGTTCTATGTTTCATTGCACATCCTATCAGACATGCTTCTAGGTGAGGCCTTGTATGTAATAACATTAGGTTTAGTGGTACATACTCTGTAAGTAAAGTGCACAAGCCTCTCGCCAGGCCCACATTAGATAGCGATATAACTCTGGAAACAGGTGAACCGTCAATGTGTTCTGGACTGAACTGAAGAAACATCCCATATAAAATCCAATCTCAATCCAGTATCTTCCAGCATAGTTTTTCCCTGCGTATCGTTAGGGTTGTGATTTGGAAAGTGTATGTGGACCAATGATGACCCAATGGATTGCACGCCATGTTGGTAAATTTCTTTTTGCATGCATAATCCCTTTGTCTATAGTAAAAAATTGGTAGAAAATATGGTCGTGCCCGCCAAGACTTGGACAGAGCAGATGGTGAACAGACTACCTTCATAGATCATAATGACTGCAACCTACACGGGGATTGTTTTATTATTTTCCATGGGTAGTGTTAGCTTATCGTCCATCTGGCTTAAAAAGAATCTATTACTGCAACACGACCTACCGTTTAAATCAATTTTTTCTATGCTGCTATTTGTATATTAGAGAAAATCCTGCTGTATTGTTGTTTTAATATTAGTTAAAGTTATTTTTCAGATGAAAACTTTCAAGTAAGAGATTGCGGGGCTCCGACCCCTTGTGATCTCCAGTTCAATTCCTGAATCCATTGCTTTGAACAGAGCCATGGGTCAGCATGTGACCTGAAGGTCTATTTATTCTCTATTGAGCCATAGGAAAGAGCCGATGCTGGCTGTACTATGGATAAGGGACAAGTAAGCGATAGCAGGGGTCCGACCTCAGTGACCCCTGGCGATCTTCAGATCATCCCTTGTATCCTTTGCTTTGAATAGAGCCATAGGTCAGCATGTGACCGAGGAGTCTATTCATTCTCTATTGAGCCCCCAGAAAGAGTTGATGCTGGCTGTACTATGGATACGGGACAAGTTAGTTTTAATCAGAAAACCCCTTTAATGGTATTCATAAATAGTCTGGTGCTTCCTGTTAATTAGAGATCACTTTACCGCATGTGCTTTGTACACTTGGGGGCAGAAGTTATTTAGTTAACTTTATTTCAATTAAAGGCACAGTGTCACCTCTTTTCAAAGCTATTAAAGGGGTTATCCAGCGCTACAAAAACATGGCCACTTTCTTCCAGAGACAGCTCCACTTTTGTCTCCAACTTGGGCAGGGTTTTGCTGCTCAGTTCCATTGAAGTGAATGGAGCTTAATTGCAAACCGCACCTGACCTGAGGACAAGAGTCATGTTGTCTCTGAAAAAAAGTGGCCCTGTTTTTTTTAGCACTGGATAACCCCTTTTAAGAAAACAAAGGACCAACCTGTTGATCATTATAATCATAATTACCAACAGTCATTGGATAGCCCTGCTAACTGGGGTACACCAATTTACATCAAAGGGGGCGAAAAGCATGAGAGACACAGCTCACCTCCTTCTCCTTCTCCCCCCATTCCCTACAGAGCAAGGCCTGCACTTCTACCAAGCACTCTCAAAAACTCTCTGATAGATGCCAGCAGGTTCTTTCTAAATTGAATGGACAAGGTCTTTCCTGAGAAGTTTCTCTCCAAAGTTTTTTCAAAACTTTTTTGTAAACCACTTAATTTACAAAAAATCCTTTCACTAGAATAAAGCTCTATCATGGCCATTAGGTGTCTCACTTTTCTTGTCCCTTTTTGAAATCAAGTTGAAACAGGGAGTGGAGTCCGGCAAAAAAATGTATTAAAGTTTTTCATTGCCCCCCAAAAGTTATACAAATCACCAATATATACTTATTACGGGGAAATGGACATAAAGTGTTTTTTTCCCTTACTACTGCATCAAGGCTTCACTTCCTGGATAACATGGTGATGTCACTTCCTGGATAAAATGTTGATGTCACGACCCGACTCCTAGAGCTGTGCAGGCTGTGGCTGCTAGAGAGGATAACGGCAGGGGGATACTCAGTGTCCCTCCAGTGTCCTGTGCCCCTCAGTGTCCCCCTGCCATCATCCCGCACAGCTCTGGGAGTCGGGTTGTAACATGTTATCCAGGAAGTGAAGTCTTGATGCAGTAGTAAGTGCAAGGAAAAAAGCACTTTATGATTTGTATAACTTTTGGGGGCAATACAATACTTAAATACTTAAAAATTTTTTTGCCAGACTTCTTCTTTAAAGGAATTTGCCAACTCGCAAAGTTGTGTGAGCAGCCCAGCAATGTTCAAAACCCATGAAAAAATGAAAGGAGCACTAGCCAAGCACATATAGTGCCTCAACTAGGATCCACACTATCCCTGATAAGTAAATTAGGGCTTCCCACTTATTTCTGCTCACCTACTACTACCACCTACTAATGTAAGAATACAGTGTTGCTTCCTGAGTGTAATCCTTTCTCCACCCTTCCTTTAGGTTGTTATCAACTTCAGTAGCAGTTCAGTGCTTAGTTTAACCCCTTCCTTGCTGTGCTACAGTTGTTTCTTTCATTTCTGCTTACCCAGCACCTTAAAAAGCCAGGGCACCAGTAGCCCCATTTCCATTCTCATGACATCTATAGTAGTGTACTGCAAATCATCTTCCATAACAGTGCCAGCCTGTTCAGTTCAGTGCCCTATGTCATGGCATATCAGTAAGGAGTAGTTGCTCTGCTGTGATTGGCCAGGCAACAAAGGGAAAAGAAGTGCCTGTATGTGTACTACTGACAAACAGTCCACCTCTGAGAATAGAGAGAACACAAAATAGCTGTGCACCATGGAAGGGACTCTCAGGACTCAAAAACAGAAGTGAGAGCAATCATGATAACCTTGTTACCACTTTGATGAGTTAATTTAACAAAATCCTGCTGTTTTTTTAAAATGAATTTCTTTTAAACAACAGGTATGCTTTAAAGTAAAACATCACTTTAGCCATTTAACACGTACCTTGCGACTTAATGCTTTTTCTTCATTCTGTGCAAGCAAAACAATTTATTGCAGCCACTTAAAGATGTGCAAATAAATGATGTTTACTGTGGTGTAACAGGTCACATACTGTTCTTGTCCTCCAACCCTCCCGTGTCATTTTTTTCTGATTCGTTTGTTTGACCTGTACCAGCTGCTATAAAATCACAGACCTACAGAACCGTGGACAGCTCCCAACTGATACATAGCTTGAAGCTCTTAACATTCAGTAATTGATCATGTTTAATGGGAAAAAATCAGCAAGCGTGGCATGGTTTATCAGAGACACGCTGGGGAATTTATTGAAGTGTACCACTGTAGTTGCTGTGTCTGTGCTTACTGAAACGTGGCCAATTTCTTTACTGTTAAACTAAAATTATACCTTTCACTGTTTTAATAGTCTCAGCAAACATTTTCTTTCCTACCGAAGGCACTTTCTGACATCCTGCTAACACAATCCAGGAGAATTTTTTTTTCACATTCTACAAGATTTTAATAAAGGATTTGTTTGACTGCTCACATCTCACTTCAGTTGTGACAACAGTAATGCAATACTTAAAGGGGTTCACCTCTCACAACCTTCCAACAGTTTTAAAGGGACGGAATTTGCAAGCACAAACCAGTGCAAAACCCCATGTAAACAATGGAGAAGCTGCTGCACCCCCCCTTCCCCCTTAAACTGCTGATCACCAATTTAATATTGATGTCTTCATCAGAGTTATAAATGTCTGGATAACTCCTTAAAACTGAAACTGCCTTTTTATTAGATATATCCAATCTAGTTCTTTTCTTGGATATCCTTTTTACTTACCTTTTTTTGCTGATTTTGCCTTTTCACTTCATCTCTTGTTAATATTTGAAACCTTTCATCAAGTGTTACATGTTCAAGTCCTCTACTGGGATTTTTAAAATGCTAATAAAACTTTGAAAAAGATATTATAGATGTAAAAAGAGTTCAAACAAAAAACAAAAAACTACAGAAAACAAAACAGACACATATATGTCAAACTTAATTGGTTTTGCCGCATTCACATAATCAATGGAACTAGAACCCTATCATGATGAAGGCCATAAAAAATAAATTTAGAAAGCAATGACATGAATTGTTGGATTGGATTACCCTAGCTTCCAAAAATATACTAGTGATCAAAAAAATTATTGGCTTCTAAATTTTTATTGTGTAAAACAACAAAAAAAGAGATTCTTTTGCATGAGGATAACATATAATTTATACGACAAGATGAACTAAAACTTTCTCACCGGGAGAGCAAGTAGCGGGCACTCCTGCACTCCATACAGTGTGAGTAGCAAGTACAAGTCTAAGACAGATAACCCTTTCCCTGGGTGAATTTAAAGGGCCGATATTGTTCACTGGATTGCAAATTACCCAAAAAGTTACTTGTGAGATCATATGTCAGCGGTAGATAAACCTTTCTATTACTCAACAGGTGATCAGCTTCACCCTCATATTACACCTTGCTCATAACAACTAGCAGTTTATATTTATCGTATGGGACAGTCCGGAGAGTCAATTTATGGTATTTGTGGAGAACCTTAACAGGGGGAATAAATCGAACATGCAGTTTTGTTTTTTTTTTGGGGGGGGGGGGGGGGGGGGGGGGTTCTGGACTTTTTTGATGTGAGGGTGGAAGTAGAGGAGAGAACAATTGTCACTTGGGGGTTTTGTAAGCCCACTGTAACTAACTCCCTTCTCCATTTTGAGAGTTTTCATCCCCCTCATGTCAAGAACGCTAACCCTAAGAGCCGGTTTCTTAGATTGCAGAGGCGAAATAGTAAAAAGGAGGGCTTTGATAAGCAGGCCCAGGAACTGGCTTTACACCTAAAAGACAGAGGTTACCCCAACAAGACTATTAATGAGGCATATGAGAAAGCGATGGTTTGGTCCCAATGGGACATGTTGAGAAGCAAGAATAGGCAGTAGCAGGATGGGAGGTGAATGTTTTCTTTTCAAGCACACAGGCATGGATTCAGTAATTGTAATACAATACATTAATTTAATTATTTTAATAGTAATTTAATACAAAGAGATTCTGATCTCAGAGAGACTGCCATCAGACAGCCCCTATTTTCCTACGCCGTACCTGTACTCTGAGCGAACGCTTGACCCTCCTCCCTATTACTCAGCAGCATCCTGGTATATGGCTTCATAGGGGTATCCCAAAAAGTGACTTCAAGTGTGGTCATTGTGCTTTTTATAATTCTAATCTGGAACTTATATTTATTAGAGTGAGAAGGATTCAGTAGGAAGTATGACACTATATTACCTGTAGAACATCCTATCTTAGTTAGATCACGTTTTACCCTTGTGGTTCCTTTTACATAAGGAAAACCATCCTGTTTGTCAGATTCAGAGAACATATTAATTCCGTCAGAAATGGACATGGTGCTCTGAGATTACTAAAAAGTGTAAGAAAAGTCCATAATAGTGACACATCTGTGCTGAAATGTATAGGCTTAGAGATGGCCAGACCAAGAAAGGATGGAGAAGACCATCATGAAATTTTACTAAAAAAGGAAGCGGTACGGATTCTCCATACAGGAGTCTAAGGTGCATTAGGTTTAAACCACAAAAAATTATCGGTGTCTTTTTGTGAATCAGCTTTCAGAAACATTGTATATATATCATAAGGGAGATTTATCAAACATGGTGTAAAGTGAAACTGGCTCAGTTGCCCCTAGCAACCAATCAGATTCCACCTTTCATTTTCCGAAGAGTCTGTGAGAATTGATAAGTGGAATCTGATTGGTTGCTAGGGGCAACTGAGCCAGTTTCACTGTACACCATGTTTGATAAATCTCCCCCTGTGTTTTTATTTTCACACTTGTTTTTGATATAATGTTGGTGTGAAGTTTTTGTAGTGCTGCATGTATCGGGGAGTGCGACTTATGTAACTTAGTACGTCTATGCTGCTGATGCATTTAAACAGCGTTGTGCACATGACATACTTGTGTGTGAGCTAGAAGTAGCGGCAGAAGCCGGGAAACAGTTACAGCTCTTATCCTGTGGAAGTCACCCGCATGTACACTGCTTGTAATATTGTAAAGCATCTCTAAAACGTACGGGTGAGTGCTTCTCTTTCCTTCTACACTTGTGGATTCTGAACTAAAACTTTGCACCTAACCAGAAGAAAAGGAAAATGATAAATTAAAAAATTCCCTCAATCTATATGAGAAAACTACATTTACACCATAAATCAATGTAAATTGTTTGCATGTATGCGCTGTAGGTGTGTGAGCTGCACCCAATAACCCCAGCCTGGTGCAGGAAACGCTGATCCTAATAAATTGGCCACTCTGAATGCATTCTGTTCTACTGACTGGGCTGTTGAGCTGATGAAATTGTTAATCCCTCAGTAGTCACAATGCCACTTGGCTCATTATCAGGGATATCCAACGCCAGTATTCAGGTGTCCTTGTTAGCACAGTATTTGGACAGTCATCTGCTACTGACTCAAGATTTGGGGTATTTCCAATGTCCACAAATAAGAACAAAGCCCTAGTAAAATCTTATAGACGACAGTCCAGCCCGGGACTCACTGATAATGCCTCTGCCTCGCATCCAGAGTTCGAGATACAAAATAAGGCTACAGTAAGTGTTCACCGTTGCTTCAGTAAACTTTGCATAAGTCCATAGTACAAGCTAATATAAAAAATCTTGTAATATATCTTATCAGAGAAAAACATATCTTTATTCTATTTATTATCATGCTCCTGTCCTGAACTCCATTCTAAACACATTCACTGTGAAAAACAACTTAAGACCATTCCAGGAGGGAAGACAGATAATCAGCAGACTGAAGGATAAGGTTACATGCTGCACATAAAAGTGAAGGGTCTTGATTCTCAGCAAACAATAGTCAGTGCTTCTCTATAATGTCCTCCATGTTGCTGCTGCTTAGGTTGTGTATGAAGAAATAGGAGAGTAGTGTTGCAGTGTATGTGGGCCTTCACAAAGGCTCCACCCAGTAACATAGGGTAACACCCAGTAACAACTTAAAATTAGAGATGAAGTGCAACATGTTATATAATGGGAAGAAACAGCGCAACTCCTCATCTACCTACACGACTGCTTATTCTGAAAAGATACCAAAAATGACAAGTACCTGCTAAAGCGTGACTGTCATTTCTAATAACATGTCATCAGACATGTCTAAAGATATTGATCCCACTGTGATCCCATAATACAACCAGGGGGAGTGCGCGGCAGCATGTGCTTCTCCCCGGCTGTCAATCACATTTGCCTTTTTTTTTCCAATAAAGTCTATGAAGTGAAAGAGTCAGCTCTTCGACCAATTGGGGCTGGATCACAGGTCTAAGCAGTGACACTTGACATGTCTGATGATGTCAAAAGTTATTGAAGTACTGCTTTAGATATATAGAGGCATAGAACACAGCGCTGGGGTAGTTTATCCTGCTCTAATGTGTGAGTCAGGGTACAAACCCACACACCGTATACCCAGCAGATACGCAACAAATACGCAGCAAATACGCAGCAGATTTGTTGGTACAGATTTGATGCTGTGTTCAGTTATTTAGATCTAATCTGCTGCGTGTTTGCTGCGTATTTGCTGCGTATCGCAGCAGTAAATACGCTGCTTATACAGTGTGTGGGTTTATACACTAAAAGAGTCCTTGACCTTGCCGGATGCTGACGCCAGCCCTGCAGAGAACAATGTCCCAGACTTAGCAGCCACAGGTCAGATCCCATTTACGAGAGCCAGCTGCTCAGTCCTTAAACATTTTTATATCTGCTGCAGGTGCAGACACTTAAATGGAGCGATAACACATTAGATGGACTGCGGATAGCGGAACTAGCCTGTCTCTTCCCCAATCCAGCCCCTGCTCTCAGGTAACGCTAAACTGTGGAGCTTCCCACTTCAGTAAGTCCAGGGATATACTACAGGGGGGTCCTGCTTTATTTAGACTATAGCTGTAGTTGTGATGGCTCCTTAGCAATCCTGGGTTACATTCAAAGTTTATAGTAAATCACTATGATTTCATGTACCTTGATATGTTATATAGTGTTTTGTGTTGTGATGTGTTGGATTCTTGTACACTGTGCCTTTAAATTATTGTATGTGTGGAATGCTTAAAAAATCTCCCATAGGGTACAAACACACACCGTATACGCAGCAATTACGCAGAAAATATGCAGCAGTTTAGATCTAAATAACTGAACACAGCATCAAATCTGCACCATCAAATCTGCTGCAGATCTGCTGCGTATCTGCTGCGTATACGGTGTGTGTGTTTGTACCCTGAGGGTATAAACACACACACCGTATAAGCAGCGTATTTACTTCTGCGATACGCAGAAAATACGCAGCTAAATAACTGAACACAGCATCAAATCTGTACCAACAAATCTGCTGTGTATTTGCTGCGTATTTGTTGCGTATCTGCTGTGTATATGGTGTGTGGGTTTATACCCTCACACTAATAATGTAGAACCTTCTAGAAGGAAGGCTTATACCTAGCCCAGCCCTCTCTTCAGCAGGAGGTTAGTCAGCGTGTAGTTAGGTGCAGAGCAGTATGCAATAAGGAGAGGAGAATGTCTGTCTGAGAAGACATTAAAGGGGTTATCCATAAAAAAATCTTTTTCTCTCAAATCAACTGTTTCAGAACATTTATATAGATTTGTAATTTACCTCTATTTAAAAATCTTCAGTCTTCCCATACTTATCAGCTGCTGTATGTCCTGCAGGAAATGTTGTTGTCTTTTCAGTCTGACACAGTGCTCTCTCTGCTGACACCCCTGTACCTGACAGGAACTGTCCAGAGCAGGAGAGGGTTTTTTTTTATGGGGAATTGTTACTACTCTGGACAGTTCCTGTCATGGACAGAGGTGGTAGCAGAGAGCATTGTGTCAGACTGAAAAGGAAACATTCACTGCAGGACATACAGCAGTTGATAAGTATGGGAATACTTGAGATTTTTAAATAGAAGTAAATTACAAATTTCTATAAATTTTTGAAACCAGATGCTTTGAAAGTAAAAGATTTTTGCTGGCTAACCCCTTAAAAAAGATATAAATAAGGGGTATCTTTATTAAGCCCAGCATTTTTTGTGGCATCGCCAAGGTTTGTCGGATTTATGTAGAAATGCAATGAAACCTACAAAACACTTGTCCAGCCCACAACTGGGAATTACACTATTTGGAACTGGAGAGCAGTTGTCTTCTGCATTAACCCCTAGACGACCCTGGACGTACAGTTACGCCATGGAAGTCTGTCACCAGATGACCCTGGATGTAACTGTATGTCCTGAGCATTTCTCCTGCTATGAAGCGCGCTCCATAGGAGGTGGGGGCCGGCTGCAGTGAGCAGCCAACACCTCACCGTTAATGACGCAGCATTTAAGTGTAACTTACTGATCGGGACCCCCGCAGCGTGACTGCGGGGGTCTCGATTGCTGTATCGGACCGCCGGAGGTCTCTTACCTTCCTCCGTGCGGTCCGATCGGCGATCTGCTCACTGAGCCTGACCTGCACAGGCCTATGGCATACCAATGATCAGTGTCTGCAATCAAAGTACTGTATGTAAAAGTCCCCCAAAGGGACTTCACATGTGTAAAAAAAAAACTTAAAAACACCAATACACTACCCCAAAGCCCCTCCCCCAATAAAAGTTGAAATCACCCCCCTTTCCCATTATATAAATAAAACATATAAAAATAAATAAACAAACATATAATATACCGTAGCGTGCGTAATTGTCCGATCTATTAAAATATAACAAGCGCCACTGCGAACGGCAAACGGCGTAAACGAAAAGAGGGAAAAAAAGTGCGCGGATTACCGATTTGATGTTACATTATATATTAAAAAATGTGATCAAAACGCCCGATCTTCACAAATTTGGTATTAATAGAAACTAGAGATCATGGTGGAAGAAATGACACCCTATACAGCCCCGTAGGTGAAAAAAATAAAACCGTTATAAGCATCACAATAGGCCAATTTTATTAATAATTAGTTGCCAAAAAAAGGATTTCATAAAAAAATATATATAACATTAGAGAATCTGTGTAAACCTGTATATGGTTGTGTTCGGGCTGCCCTATAGAATAATGGTATTATGTCGCTGTTACCATATAGTGCATTACATAGACACAGGAACCCCCCCAAAAGTTACCATATTGCATTCTTTTTTACGATTTCACCTATTTATATCTTCATAAATAATAACTTTGGGATTCCGTCATACATGTGATGGTAAAATGAAAGACGCCATTACAAAGTACAACTATAACTACTCCTGTAAAAAACAAGCCATTACATGGCCCTGTAGATAGAAAACTGGAAGTGCTAGAGCTCTTAGAAGGGGAGGAGGGAAAACGAAAACACTAAGATCAAAATTTGTGCGGTCCACTGGGTCATTTTGGGCCTGGTCCTCAAAGGGTTAAAGAAGTCCAGTGAAAATTTTTATTAAAGTATTGTGTTGCCCCCCAAAAGTTATACAAATTATCAATATACACTTTTTACGGGAAATGCACATGAAGTGCTTATTTTCCTGCACTTCCTACTGCATCAAGGCTTCACTTCCTGGATAAAATGGTGATGTCACGACCCGACTCCCAGAGCTGTGCGGGCTGTGGCTGCTGGACAGGATGATGGCAGAGGGATGCTCAGTGTCCCTACAGTGCCCTGTGCCCCTCAGTGTCCCTCTGCCATCATCCTCTCCAGCAGCCACAGCCTGCACAGCTCTGGGAGTGGGGTCGTGACATCACCATTTTATCCAGGAAGTGACATCACCATTTTATCCAGGAAGTGAAGCCTTGAGGCAGCAGTAAGTGCAGAGAAAAAAGCACTTTATAAGCATTTCCCGTAATAAGTGTATATTGGTGATTTGTATAACTTTGGATGGCAATACAATACTTTAATAAAAATGTTCATTGATCTTCTCCTTTAAAAGCAGGTGTCTGCATCATGCCGCCCAAGACAGAAGACACAGGGAATACCCCAGAGGACTACTAACACCATTATCCATAAGTGTAACCCTTATTTCACTAGAAATGGAAAAGGTCTGGTAGAAATTTTCCAGTCACCAAGACTAGACTTTGACACTACCACCTCCATTATCCATCAACCAGACATCCCCCTGAAGTTTGAAACACCTATCCATAGTCATATGCAGTATAACATCCCAGCCCCATTCACTCCAATGAGGCTAGGGCTATGTGATGACTCTGGCTATGTCATGAGTTTTGCAGCTAGAGATTGCTAGATCTCTGTACTGTCACTCAAGGTAGGAGGGGGTGGATAGTGCAATATGTAGTGTATGGAGTAACCCGGCTGACACATTCTGCCTTAGAAAGGAGATGCTGATAACTAAGAGGTACAAGTTCTGTGCTCAGCATCCAATTGTGACGGTATTTCCTTAGGTTTTAGCATAAGCACAAAGTATTAAAGGGGTAGTGTGGAGAAAATCTTTTCCACTCCTATCAGCTGGTTTCAGAAAGTTATATAGATTTGTAATTTACTTCTATTTACTTCTTATTTTGCTACATGTTTGTGCTGCTGTATGATGCTGCTTTGTGGCTCATAAAAGTCAATAGAGTCACCATGTCACCCACAAACTGCTGCAAACATGGACATCTCTGGCCACAGGGTCACAGCAAAACCACATTCACTTGTATCTGCTGCAATGCAACAGGCATCACAACATGGTAAGAATGCACACACCCCTGGCAACACAACATGGTAAGAATGCACACACCCCTGGCAACACAACATGGTAAAAATGCACATCGCTGGCATCACAACATGGTAAGAATGCACATCCCCCTGGCATCACAACATGGTAAGAATGCACATCCCCCTGGCATCACAACATGGTAAGAATGCACATCCCCTGGCATCACAACATGGTTAGAATGCACATCCCCCTGGCATCACAACATGGTAAGAATGCACACACCCCTGGCAACACAACATGGTAAGAATGCACACACCCCTGGCATCACAACATGGTAAGAATGCACATCCCCCTGGCATCACAACATGGTAAGAATGCACACACCCCTGGCAACACAACATGGTAAGAATGCACATCCCCCTGGTATCACAACATGGTAAGAATGCACACACCCCTGGCAACACAACATGGTAAGAATGCACATCCCCCTGGCAACACAACATGGTAAGAATGCACATCCCCCTGGCATCACAACATGGTAAGAATGCACACACCCCTGGCATCACAACATGGTAAGAATGTACATCCCTCTGGCAACACAACATGGTAAGAATGCACATCGCTGGCATCACAACATGGTAAGAATGCACATCCCCCTGGCATCACAACATGGTAAGAATGCACACACCCCTGGCATCACAACATGGTAAGAATGCACATCCCCCTGGCATCACAACATGGTAAGAATGCACATCCCCCTGGCATCACAACATGGTTAGAATGCACATCCCCCTGGCATCACAACATGGTAAGAATGCACATCCCCCTGGCAACACAACATGGTAAGAATGCACATCCCCCTGGCATCACAGCATGGTTAGAATGCACATCCCCCTGGCATCACAACATGGTTAGAATGCACATCCCCCTGGCATCACAACATGGTAAGAATGCACATCCCCCTGGCATCACAACATGGTAAGAATGCACACACCCCTGGCAACACAACATGGTAAGAATGTACATCCCCCTCCCATCACAACATGGTAAGAATGCACATCCCCCTGGCATCACAACATGGTCAGAATGCACATCCCCCTGGCATCACAACATGGTAAGAATGCACATCCCCCTGGCATCACAACATGGTTAGAATGCACATCCCCCTGGCATCACAACATGGTAAGAATGCACATCCCCCTGGCATCACAACATGGTTAGAATGCACATCCCCCTGGCATCACAACATGGTAAGAATGCACATCCCCCTGGCATCACAACATGGTTAGAATGCACATCTCCCTGGCATCACAACATGGTAAGAATGTACATCCCCCTCCCATCACAACATGGTAAGAATGCACATCCCCCTGGCATCACAACATGGTCAGAATGCACATCCCCCTGGCATCACAACATGGTAAGAATGCACATCCCCCTGGCATCACAACATGGTAAGAATGCACATCCCCCTGGCATCACAACATGGTTAGAATGCACATCCCCCTGGCATCACAACATGGTAAGAATGCACATCCCCCTGGCAACACAACATGGTAAGAATGCACATCCCCCTGGCATCACAGCATGGTTAGAATGCACATCCCCCTGGCATCACAACATGGTTAGAATGCACATCCCCCTGGCATCACAACATGGTAAGAATGCACATCCCCCTGGCATCACAACATGGTTAGAATGCACATCCCCCTGGCAACACAACATGGTAAGAATGCACATCTCCCTGGCATCACAACATGGTAAGCATGTACATCCCCCTCCCATCACAACATGGTAAGAATGCACATCCCCCTGGCATCACAACATGGTAAGAATGCACATCCCCCTGGCAACACAACATGGTAAGAATGCACATCTCCCTGGCATCACAGCATGGTAAGAATGTACATCCCCCTCCCATCACAACATGGTAAGAATGCACGTCCCCCTGGCATCACAACATGGTAAGAATGCACACACCCCTGGCATCACAACATGGTAAGAATGCATATCCCCCTGGCATCACAACATGGTAAGAATGCACATCGCTGGCAACACAACATGGTAAGAATGCACATCCCCCTGGCATCACAACATGGTTAGAATGCACATCCCCCTGGCATCACAACATGGTAAGAATGCACATCCCCCTGGCAACACAACATGGTAAGAATGCACATCCCCCTGGCATCACAGCATGGTTAGAATGCACATCCCCCTGGCATCACAACATGGTAAGAATGCACATCGCTGGCAACACAACATGGTAAGAATGCACATCCCCCTGGCATCACAACATGGTTAGAATGCACATCCCCCTGGCATCACAACATGGTAAGAATGCACATCCCCCTGGCAACACAACATGGTAAGAATGCACATCCCCCTGGCATCACAGCATGGTTAGAATGCACATCCCCCTGGCATCACAACATGGTAAGAATGCACATCCCCCTGGCATCACAACATGGTTAGAATGCACATCCCCCTGGCATCACAACATGGTTAGAATGCACATCCCCCTGGCATCACAACATGGTTAGAATGCACATCCCCCTGGCAACACAACATGGTAAGAATGCACATCTCCCTGGCATCACAACATGGTAAGCATGTACATCCCCCTCCCATCACAACATGGTAAGAATGCACATCCCCCTGGCATCACAACATGGTAAGAATGCACATCCCCTGGCATCACAACATGGTTAGAATGCACATCTCCCTGGCATCACAACATGGTAAGAATGCACATCCCCCTGGCATCACAACATGGTAAGAATGCACATCCCCCTGGCATCACAACATGGTAAGAATGCACATCCCCCTGGCATCACAACATGGTTAGAATGCACATCCCCCTGGCATCACAACATGGTAAGAATGCACATCCCCCTGGCATCACAACATGGTAAGAATGCACATCTCCCTGGCATCACAGCATGGTAAGAATGTACATCCCCCTCCCATCACAACATGGTAAGAATGCACATCCCCCTGGCATCACAACATGGTAAGAATGCACACACCCCTGGCATCACAACATGGTAAGAATGCACATCCCCCTGGCATCACAACATGGTAAGAATGCACATCGCTGGCAACACAACATGGTAAGAATGCACATCCCCCTGGCATCACAACATGGTAAGAATGCATATCCCCCTGGCATCACAACATGGTAAGAATGTACATCGCTGGCAACACAACATGGTAAGAATGTACATCCCCCTGGCATCACAACATGGTAAGAATGCACATCCCCCTGGCATCACAACATGGTAAGAATGCACACACCCCTGGCAACACAACATGGTAAGAATGCACATCCCCCTGGCATCACAACATGGTAAGAATGCACATCCCCCTGGTATCACAGAGATCCTGGTCAAAACTTATGGAACTGTAGAAGAGATTGCATATTCTCTTCTTCCTCTTTCATGGACGACCAGCAGGACACAATAGACATTGACACGATCCTTAGCCATTTACCTTCCCATTATTCTATTATACTGTTTGTAACTAAAATTTTAATTAAAATTAAAAAATAATGGCAATTTCTTTGCACTTTTTATTTCTTCCTTCGTTTATTTCTTTTTAATTCAGATGGATATGGTTGAAGAGTGTTACTTCTTCCTATAATAACATATGTGAACAATGCCTCCGGTTTACATAGTAGTCAGTAGAAGCCATGAAGCACCTTGGGTACCATAACCTATATCACTCGGATGCCATATATCAGGATTCTGGGTGGTTAAAGCCGATTCTCTTTACAAACACCGCAGAAGCATTCACCCAGCCCTCACGTGTAATGTTCATGTGTACCAAGTGTGTAAGAAGAAGGTAATTGTATATTTAGTGGATGAGTGATTCCGATGGCCATACAGCATGCGGTCACTGCAGGGGAAATGTAGTATAACATGATGGTAGTCATTCAGGTGGCTTCCCCCTCCCACCAGCATCTGATACATGGCTTCAGTGAGTGTAACAGTAGAGATGTCAGAGGCTGATGGGCAGGGAAGTGAATGAACTGGTGCAATAACTATTCAATAAATGCACTTGTCAGACCGTGGATATTGAGTTTGCTTTGTGGTTGGGATGAGCATGTTTTTGTCTTTAGCCACTTGTATCTTCCTTATGGAGCCCCGAAATAACAAAGTATTGAAAGAGGAGCCTGTGTGTCATTCCCTGTTCTATCCTCTAGATGTCACTGGAGTACAATGTCCAGGTTAATGGCAGTTAAATACTGTCCCATTGATCCCAAATTGTCAGAAATGTAAATAGAGTCCATGTATACCTAGCTGTCCATGTATACCTATATATACCTAGCTGTCCATGTATACCTATATAAACCTAGCTGTCCGTGTATACCTATATACAGTATACCTAGCTGTCCATGTATACATATATACCTAGCTGTCCATGTATACCTATATATACCTAGCTGTCCATGTATATCTAGATATACCTATACATCCAGAAAAAAAAATTCTCAGCACCAAGCTATCCATGTATACCTATATATACCTAGCTGTCCATGTATACCTACATACCTAGCTGTCCATGTATACCTATATATGCCTAGCTGTCCATGTATATCTATATATACCTATACATCCAGAAAAAAAAATTCTAAAGAACAGGCAAAAATACAAAAAGTGCAACAGCAACCCACAGGTGCAAGCTGTTACCGTATATACTCCCCCCAGTGTACACACAATAAAAACCTGCTCTGCAGATATTGATTATGTAGTTATTCATTATCTACAGAGCAGGTTTTTATTGTGTGTACACCGTGGGGAAGTATATATGGTAAGATCTTGCACCTGTGGGTTGCTGTTGCACTTTTTGTATTTTTGTCTACCTATATACCCAGGTATACCTATGGTGCTCAGTAACTCCCAGAGATTCACTTGGATTCGACGTGAACATAATGGTAGCATGCATCTTCACATTCTGTGATAGGCAGATGAAAGGATTATGGATCCATGGAGCGTCATCTACTCTGTAACAGCAGTAAGAGAACAGCCAGTTCCTGAAGTTAGTGTGTTTGAAGTAGGAATTATGGGCAAGTGATGGATAGATGACTGGGTCAGAGCATTTCCAAAGTGACAGACTTTGTAAGGTATTCCCAGTATGCAGCGGTTATCACCTGATAAATATACTCCAAGAATACACAAATAGTGAACTGGCTGCAGGGTCATGACCTCCAAAGGGTCACTGATGCAGATGGGAAGTGAAGGCCAACCTGTCTGCTCTGATTCAACAGAACGGCTACTGGAGGGCTATGAGAGCGATGTGAGTGTACCACAACTTTTTTCTATGGGGCTGATCAGAGTGACTAGACTGACACCATGCTGACATACAAAAGGCTCCTGAGTATCAGAATTTGACATTGGATCAATGGAAGAAGGTGTCATGGTTTCTTTGGACAAGTACATGTGTGCTTCCACAAGCTGGTGGAGACTAATGGTGCGTTTACACAGACAGATTTATCTCACAGATTTTGGAAGCCAAAACCAGGAGCAGACTATATACAGAGAACAGGTCATAAGGGTAAAACTGAGATTTCTCCTGTTTTCAAATCCATTCCTGGCTTTGGCATCCAAAATCTGTCAGATAAATCTGTCTGTGTAAACGCAGCATAAGTTTTACTGTCCTGGCATACTCCCTTCATTGCCTGATGTCTGTGGCCTCTTTCCCCAGGATAATGTCCAGGCCATACTTCAGGAATGGTTTGAGGAATATGACAAAGAGATCAATGTGTTGCTTCTAACTCCTGTGAAACTCACAGTGAGAGGTTAGTTGGGGGAAAGATCAGAAGTAACGTGAGAAAATATTACTTTACTGAAAGAGTAGTAGAGGCTTGGAACAAACTTCCAGCAGATGTGGTTGGAAAATCTACAATGATAGAATGTAAACCTGTCTTGGATAAACATATATCTATCCTAAGATAATAAGAAGGGAAATACTAACAGGGCAGACTAGATGGACCCAGTGGTCTTTTTCTGTAGACAATCTTGTATGTTTCTATCTCCATACCTGTGTCGATGAGTTTCTAGAGAGGTCATTATCAGACGTTCACTCTCTGCTCTGTGGATGTTTACCCAGTGCTCACATTATTACTGTCCATGTGTTATTAGTTACATAACAATCAGAGTAATCAATGGAGAAATCAGAGAAATTCACATAATGCAAGGATGTGTATGTCTATAGTTATGGCTCTAATCCTCCCTATCTTCAAAATCCTGTGTATGTGTCGCCCTTCAGCTGAACCAGTGAGAGATTTCTATAAAACTTTACATCTAAGGCTGGGTTTCCCTATGAACAGCTATCTGGCACTGTCCTGTATGGGAGCGGATGGGAACACTGGATGTGACAAGTCTTTTGCATCTCATGTCCTATTTAATGCCCCATAGGATGCAATGGGGTACGGCACTGGACATATCCACAATATATGACTATGGGTCACTATGGGTTTGCTGGATCAAAACATTCTGCATGCAATGTTTTTTTCATCTGGCACCTGGACACGAAATGGCAAATAAGTTGGACACCGCATAAATGGTAATGAGCCCTAACAAATAACTTTAATTATTGAATAATTTAACAATGCTTTTCTGTAACCTTTAAACCCTTAGTCAATGCCTGTACATGAAATTTTTTTCAAATCAATTGGTGTCAGAAAGTTTGTAAATTATTTCTATTTAAAAGCTGCTGTATGCCCTGCGGGAAGCGTTGTATTCTTTCCAGTCTGACAAAGTGCTCTCTTCTGCCACCTCTGTCCATGTCAGGAACTGTCCAGAGCAGGAGAGGTTTTCTATGGGGATTTGCTACTGCTCTGGAAAGTTCCTGACATAGACAGAGGTGGCTACAGAGAACAATGTTTCAAACTGGAAAGAATACACCACTTCCTGCAGGACTTACAGCAGCTGAAGTACTGGAAGACTTGAAAATGTCTGACAGCAGTGAATTTGAAAAAATTTTTGTTCTCTGGAGTACCCCTTTAAGGTGCCAGCCTAGCTGCCCAGTGCGGGTCTCCCACACTGAGAGACAGGTACATTTTAAGGCTATGTTTACACTTTGTAAGAGACCGGCCGTTCCGTGACCCGGCCGGGTCACGGAACGGCCGGTCTCTGCTAAAATCCTCCCAGACGGTGCTTAAGTACCGGCCGGATGATCTTTATGGCCGAAGTGTTTTAAAGCATCAGCGCGCTCCCGCATCAGAACTCCCCATAGGACACAATGAAGCAAGCGGCCGTGTGAACTGACAGGGTTTCCTAGGGTCGCAATTCACTGAATTGCGACCGCAGAAAACTGGCATGTCAGTTCTTTGCGGCCCGGCATGGGATCCTATACGATGTGTATACGCTCCGGCCAGGATCCCATAGAGGAATAGGCAATGTTCCACACTACATAAAGTACAGCTGTTGTTGCCGATGGCGAAGTGTGAACATAGCCTAATACCTAAATGCACCATTACTCGAATTGTAGGAATAATAATAATTTTTATTTATATAGCGCCAACAGATTCCGCAGCACTTTACAATTCTGGGGGTACATACATAGACAAAAATAGACGTTACAGAGAGATACATATAATTATCCATACATGAGGTGAGGGCCCTGCTCACATGCATCAGCTGGCAGACTACTAGGAGGGGGTTAGAGACAAAATAGCAGAGGGGCAAAGTGCTTTATTGTTCTTATCTGTGTCTTACTCCATGAACCTGTAATTCTGCACAATAAATCATTTATCTACAATGAACAACTGGTCTGATGCTACATACTATATGGGGTCATTGCCATTATAATTAGGAGAAGGAGAACAAACCAATGAGACAATATAGACCACCTGCTCCATAATACATATAACAGGTTATAAAGTTCTCTCTATATTTCCACTGAAAAGACTTTACAAAGAATCATTCCCCAACATCACTTGTTGCTTTTCCTTTTCTCCCATTACCAAGCTTCCAATTACTAACATCCCAGTAGTGTATACCCCCTTCCACCAACTCATTTGATTTTATTTCCTTATCTTCCTCCATTCCCATCCCTGTATATTATTCATGTCGCACCTTTTCCTGCTCGCCTCCTCTTCCCATTATCTGTAAAACAGCATGTTATTTATCTCCGATAACCACCGCTTCTACAGTGTAGATATAATATACAGCATACCGCATGTACTGCTATCTTGTACAGATCAAACACCACTGTCTATATCAGTGCTTCCCAACCTATTGCAAGACTACAACTCCTATCATGCGGGACAGCCATAGGCATCTGCCTGGACTAGAATCTATGGGGAGGATAATATATTACAGCGTCCATAATGATCTGTAATCCCAGTAGCGACTGCGGAAATAGAGTCAATTATAGGTCATAGTCTAATTCCTAGGCGGCTTATATCTCCAAGGCTTCAGGTTACCTGTTATATCATATATAATGACTTCATATGTATCTGAATCTGACTAGTTATCCTGTTCTAAATAACGGGTCATGACAGGTTATAATTTCTATAATAAAATAGATGAGTGACATATAAGCTTGCCAGGAACCATGGGGTCAATGGGTTATAGAGTCCCCCCTGCCCATATAATAGCCCTCTGTGGTGGGGCACAGCCTTCTCCGTCATATGGCGGGCTATGGCAGCTATACTCGCTCATTTGCACTAAATCAGTAAGGAAGGAAGATCAGATTATTTGTGACGCTTCCTTATTATCTTAGCGTACCCTGAAGTGATGAACAGCAAGACAGAATAAGAGAATGGGATTCAGAACGTTATGTCCCAGCAAGCCCTATAGAGAGAGCACGATAATGATTTGTGATACGGGAACTGGGGTGATAGACAGGCGGATTACAAAGACAAGAGGTGCGCCAATGTGACTGCAAATACACAAAGAGACGTCTTCAGTTTAGGTGAAGGCTGGAAGACAAACGCCTACAAGAGAGACGCAGAATGCTGGAGCGCAACATTATAATGATCAGAATAGATTATTTAAGGTGACATGGTGGGAAGTGGTGTACTGATACTGGGAATAATGGGAACAATGGTGAGTAATGGGAAATAAGGCCCTGAGACTGCAGAGATATCTATAATGTGACATCACCGGGTTTATTATTCCTATATTGTGACATCATTAGGTTTATTATTTCTATAATGTGACATCACTGGGTTTATTATTCCTATAATGTGACATCATTAGGATTATTATTCCTATAATGTGACATCAGGATTATTATTCCTATAATGTGACATCACTCCGTATATTATTCCTATAATGTGGCATCATTGGGTATATTATTCCTATAATGTGACATCATTGGGTTTATTATTCCTATAATGTGACATCATTGGGTATATTATTCCTATAATGTGACATCACTGGGTATATTATTCCTATAATATGACATCACTCGGTATATTATTCCTATAATGTGACATCACTCCGTATATTATTCCTATAATGTGACATCATTGGGTTTATTATTCCTATAATGTGACATCACTGGGTATATTATTCCTATAATGTGACATCATTGGGTATATTATTCCTATAATGTGACATCACTGGGTTTTTTATTCCTATAATGTGACATCATTGGGTATATTATTCCTATAATGTGACATCACTGGGTTTATTATTCCTATAATGTGACATCATTGGGTATATTATTCCTATAATGTGACATCACTGGGTTTATTATTCCTATAATGTGACATCATTGGGTATATTATTCCTATAATGTGACATCACTGGGTTTATTATTCCTATAATGTGACATCATTGGGTATATTATTCCTATAATGTGACATCACTGGGTTTATTATTCCTATAATGTGACATCATTGGGTATATTATTCCTATAATGTGACATCACTGGGTTTATTATTCCTATAATGTGACATCATTGGGTATATTATTCCTATAATGTGACATCATTGGGTATATTATTCCTATAATGTGACATCACATTATATATATTTTTTCTGTACTTTGACATGATTATTATTTTGCTCCTTTACTTGGCATGTATTTTATATTTCCTATAGTATAATATATCTATTATTCTGTGAAATATATGTAAACCCCATTTCCATGCAGTAATAGTAGTGTGTGACAGTGGTTGTTGCTGTTCCCGGTATGGTATCCCACTGGGTACACTACAAAAAGACTGGTTAGGATTTATCTGTGTCTTACATTTGGCAGCGGCCCAGATACAAAAATAAGACATGTTTCTGTCTCAGCAACCCAATACAGCTCAGCTATGGTGTCTCAGAATAAGCTGTGATCAGTTTCTATCTGTCTGAGAGAAAAAGCAGACACATTTTTGTCCCTGATTGATAAATCTGTGTCAAGGCCCTAACTATCGGCCGCATTCGGCCGTCATTGATCGTTATGGCCGATAATCATCTTGTGTAATAGAAGGCAACGATCACCCGACATGGACGATGTCGGCTGATCATTGCAGTCATTTATCTTTCAGCGATCTGTGGAGTAGGAACGGCTGCAGCAGACCATTGCTATCTGGCGATCACCCGTAGCGATAAACCGGGCAGAACCCCCCCCCCCCCCGCAGCTCTATGTGGCCCCCCATAGTCACCCGCTCACTGCCAATGCGAGTAATAGCGGTAGCAGCGAGCGGGGAAAGAGAAGCAAGCGAGCGATGACAGTGTACGTTTGCTCCTCTCAGCCGCCCCATGTAATAGAGGCTTATGCTGCGTTTACATTGAACAATTATCATTCGAATTTGCACGATAACGATCGAATTCGAACGATAATCGTACGTGTAAACGCAGCAAAGGACGAGCGAGAAATCGTTCATTTTGATCTTACAACATGTTCTTAAATCGTCGTTCACAAAAAATTGGAAGATTGTTCCGTGTAAACAGTTGTTCACCGATTTAACCTATGTGCGAGATAGGCTTAAGCGATCGCAAAACGATTTTTCCGTATGATATATCGTTCTGTCTAAACGCTGATCGTTAAAAAAAAAATCCTTACTTCAAAATCGTTAATCGCACGATCGGGAGAATTATCGCTCCGTGTAAACGCAGCATAAAGCAAGTCAGTTGATTGCAGGAGAGAGGAGTGTCTGTTTATGGGGAACAGACCATAGTGGTCTGCGAGGAGAATATGTGCAAGGTCCTCGTACACCTAGACTAAGGCACAGTTTCTATCTATGTTTTTTTTTTTTAAGTGACAGTGCCCATTCTAATTTATGAATTTTTCCCTCTGAATATTTATGATTGGTAGAGGGCAATATAGTTATTCAAAAGTTATATCTACAACCTTAGTTCTGTAAGTATTAAAGGGGTACTTTGGCAAAAAAATGCTTTTCTTTCAAGTCATCTGATTTCAGAACATTATATAGATTTGTACTTTACTAAAAAATCTCAAGTCTTCCAATACTTTTCAGCTGCTGTATGTCCTGCAGGAAGTGGTGTATTCCTTTCAGTCTGATACAGTGCTCCCTGCTGCCACCTCTGTCCATGTCAGGAACTGTCCAGAGCAGCAGCAAATCCCCATAGAAAACCTCTCCTGCTCTGAACAGTTCCTGACATGCACAGAGGTGGCAGCAGAGAGCACTGTGTCAGACTGGAAAGAATTAGGCACTTTCCGCTGTACATACAGCAGCTAATAAGTACCGGAAGGCTTGAGATTAACGTAAATTACAAATCTATATAGTTTTCATCCACCAGTTGATTTTGATGATTTTGTTGCCGGAGTACCCCTTTAATGAATGTGTCCTTACTGCACTATTGAGCAGTTTCTCAGCATCATGTAAGCTAAGCAAATTTTTGTAACCTCATTAAGAAATGTGAGCTAAGCTGTAATACACAGGGGGGTAGACGGCATCCACAAAACACCCACCACAGACTCCATAAAAACATCCCTAATGTTATTATCCCTGGATGAAGAAGCTCAACAGCCATATCTGGTACCATGAAATCATTAATGTCACATCAGCTCCGGAGCCATTAAATTGGGAAGAAATTAGTCACAAAGTAACTCTAATCTAAAAGAAATAAGCGACCGGAAGATTTGGAAGATCCTGCTGGAAATGTCATGTTTGAGTGGATGACGTTATTAGACATAGTCCGGCGAAACCGACCCCGGAAGAAAAGTGCCTGATGGTAATTGTAGGCAGAATGACTGTCCGGCAGCTCGTATCATTACTATACCTATAATGTGAGAGGATTTATTTGTGTCTCCAAGTCCACAATGCATGCAAATTGTTAATATTCATAATGTAATGCCCCAGAATTGTTTTTTAATGGTATTGGAGAACATTCAGCTCATTACTGTTATATGTCCATAGCTGTATAGCATTACTAGTGTACACAACTCCATTACACACATAGTGCTGTTAGAGGAGTTGACCAGCCAAGGAAACGTTCTTTGTTAAAGGGGTTATCCAGGAAAATCTTTTTCTTTTAAATCCATTGGTTTCAGAAAGTTATATAGATTTGTAATTTACTTCTATTTAAAAATTTCAAGTCTTCCCATACTTATAAGCTGCTGTAAGCTGCTGTATGTCCTGCAGAAAATGTTGTTTCCTTTTCAGTCTGACACAGTGCTCTCTGCTGCCACCTCTGTCCATGACAGGAACTGTCCAGAGTAGTAACAATTTCTCATAAAAAACCCTCTCCTGCTCTGGACAGTTCCTGTCTCCTACAGGGGTGGCAGCAGAGAGTACTGTCAGACTGAAAAGACATTTCCTGCAGGACATACAGCAGCTGATAAGTATGGAAAGACTAGACATTTTTAAATAGGAGTAAATTACAAGTCTGTATAACTTTCTGAAACCAGCTGATTTAAAAGAAAAATATTTTGCCAGGGTACCCCCTTAAGGAGCAGATTTAGTTGGTAAATTCACAATAACTGAATGTAAACTGAATGTATGGGATAAACATATATCTATCCTAAGAAAATAAGAAAGGAAATACTAAATGGGCAGACTAGATGGACCTAGTGTTTTTCTTTGTTTTTTTTGCTGACAATCTTCTATGTTTCTATGTTAAAGGATGGCTTAGAAAGGAAAAGGTATAAGTTATTCAAAAGCCTGATCCCCTGCCACAGCTGGATCAATGTTGCCTTGATCACCGCTACATATCACATCCCTTTTATATCTCCAGCTATCACTGGCAAAGGCAAGTCACCAGCAGAATAGCAGTGGCAGGGGAAGTCATCTTGACCCCTTTAATAAAATGTTTTCTTTTGACACCAGCTAAAAGAAATTATTCTCAGATCAACTAGTGTCAGAAAGTTTTACGGATTTATAAGTTTATTTTTTTAGAAAAAAAAAGTCTTCTAGTACTTATCAGCTACTGTATGTCCTGCAGGAAGCGGAGCAATCTTTTTAGTCTTACACAGTGCTCTCTGCTTCCTCCTCTGTCCATGTCAGGAATTGTCTAGAGCAGTAGCAACTGTCCATAGAAAACCTCTCCTGCCCTGGACAGTTCCTGACATGGTCAGAGGTGGCAGCAGAGAGCCCTGTGTCAGACTGGAAAGAATACACCACTTCCTGCAGGACAAACAGCAGCTGATAAGTGCTGAAATACCGTATTTTCTGGCATATAAGACGACCCCTGACTTTTAAGAAGATTGTCAGGGGTTTGCCTTAAACGATGGAAAATGTTAACCCCTGCCTGACCACAACAGGGTTTACTAGGTGGAGCCCTGCTGCGGTCAGGCAGGGGTTAACTGCAGCTAAAGAAAAAAACAATTACCTGTGACCCGTTCCCGGCAGCTGAGCGTCTCCTGTCCCTTTCCCGACTCAGGCAGTGTGACGTACACCTGGGAATGGATCACAGGTGAGTAGAATCGTTTTTTGTTATATATAGTGGTCGCCCCATACGGTGGGGATGCGGCCATTTTTGAGCTCCCCTCCGTAGGCGGCGACCATACCCGGCATATAAGACGACCCCGACTACTAAGAAGATTTTCTGGGTTAAAAAGTCATCTTATACACCGGAAAATACGGTACTTCATTTTTTTTTTTAAATAGAAGAAACCTTTTTGGCATCAGGTGATTTACAAACAATTTTTTCCTCTGGTGTACCCCTACAATAAAGGCAACCTCCATATTTGAAGCCATTTCCAAGGGATTTTAAGGGATAACACACTAATAACCAATACTGAAGAAAGTTCCCAGATGAGCATTGTACTTTATTCTTCTGTATTGTTGGCAATGCTCTGAAGCAAATACAGGAACGCTGAGGTTATGGAACGCCAATACATGTCTTCCTAAACCTTCAAATTATAACTATTTTTCCTCCAGATTGTAAGTACTGGAAATTCAGTGATTGCAACCATCAGGGCCTGGCAGAGATCTGAGTAGTTTTTATAACTATCTTCATGTTGTCTGACATCCATCTCCTGTTTTGTTGTATGTCATCTTGCTGCTGGTAGCACACAAAATTGCTGTTTTGGAATTGATCCATAAGAATATTATAGGCTTCATTTTGACCATAACTAAGAAGATGGGTAGGAGCAATTTACAGCTGCACCACAATCAGTACACGGGAGAATAAGCTGGAGGTATAAAGCACGTTTTGTATAGTGGTGCATTTAGCATCTTTACACTTCCCCGGCTTTACATTATAGCTATAGAATTGGACACATAGCATTACCCTCTATTTAGCATGATTTACCTGGTATTGAATCCTCAGCTTGTGGCTTGCTGCATTCTTATGCCACCATAATGTACTATCTTTCAGACAGAAGGTCATGTAATGCTGGAAACACGTAAGCTTTTATTGGATGGGTTTTAAACTGTGTTGCCAATAAAAGATACCGCTTAGGGAATTTCAATCTAGTGCTGCGACTTTCCCTGATTTCCTACATAGAAACATAGAAGGCCGATGGTATAAAAAGAATATGTTATATCATTTCCTTATTTGTTTTTTCTTTAATATCTTATATATTCATCCCAGGTAGGTTTACATTCACTATGGCCCTCTTCATACGTCTGTAGTTGCAGGCGCGTAACCGTGGACAGAATATAGGGCCAACAGATTTCAATATCCCCGTTCACGCATCCGTGTGTGTGTATGGGGCCGCGATCCGCTTCATGAAAAAAAAAGCGCAGGCTCTAGTGCAGACCCGAATTGCAGCACGGATCACTCTGTGTAGTTCTCGGTGATAGGAGTCACCCAGCCATATAGCATATGCCCACTCAGCCAATCACTAGCACAAGCGGGTCAATACTATGGCCAATGAGTGCTTTCCTATGTGCTACTTCATGCTGACCATTCTTGAGATTGGTGGAGGTTCTAGTGGTTCGAGCCCCAGGATCAGCTTCTTATATAGATGAAATGTAAGTTTGTTAAAGGGGAACTTCGGATAAGAAAAACTTGTTTTCTATTAAAAGTACATTAAAAGTTATATAGCTGTGTTTTACATAGTTACATAGTTAATACGGTTGAAAAAAGACACATGTCCATCAAGTTCAACCAAGGAGGGGATGGATGCATGGAAGGGGGAGGGATGATAAGTTCTATACATATGCATTTATATTATTTTGGTCTAAGAACTTGTCTAAGCCTGTTTTAAAGCCCTCTACTGTTTTTGCTGTCTATACAATGTATTACTGTATCTGTATGATTCTGCCACACTGGTAGCTGATAGAAATCCAGGAAGTGAAAAAAATGGCCTCTGTGCCAATACACATTGTCTCCTGATCCTTCTGCTCTCCCCCTTAGGAGACAAATCTTCCATGCTTCTGTCTCACATTGTGTGTGTGTTTGCTGAGCACAGGCTGATGATGCAGACAGGGGGCAGGGCATGATGTCACAGGAGGCTTGGCTGCATCCCCCAATCCCCTGAGTGATCCACCATCTCTGAATGGCCAGAAGCAGGTTCAGCACTAATTTTATTGATTGTGATGGGTGGGGGACTGTGATGATTAGCTGAGGGAAAGCATTGTATTCTGGGAACTGGTCAACCAGGAAGGACAGAAACACAATACAGAACAACCCCCCCCCCCCCCCCAAAAAAAAAATAAAAAAAAAAAAAATGGATTTTTGAAAGTTTCAAAACTGGGATAGATATGTAAGTAATGCTACATGCTTCTGCAGAAGTTTCATTTTTTTAACCTCTACCTGGAGTTCCCCTTTAAATCTTTCCTGATCTTTGGACCTATTCTATTTTATCAGTATCTTTTTGTAGGTGAGGTCTCCAGAACTGGACACAGTATTCCAGAAGTGGTGTCACTAGAGCTCTACACGGTGGAATTCCAATCTCCAGCTGTACAGCCCAGCATTCTATTAGCTTTCCCTAACAACTGTCTGCGCTGGTTGCTCAGTCCCTTAAAATGTTCGAATCCGAGCGTTCGAATTCGGCCGTTGTTGTGCAAATTCGAACGATAAATCGTTCCGTGTAAAACCACCATTATGGTGGTTTTACATGGAACGATTTATCGTTCGAATTTGCGCGATAACGATTGAATTTGAACGATAATCGTACGTATAAATGCAGCGAACGAGCAAGCCACGAGCAAGAAATCGTTCGTTTTGATCTTTCAAAAAGTTCTCAAATCATCGTTGATCGTTCGCAAAAAATTCGCAGATCGTTCCGTGTAATTATTCTTTCAACGATTTCACCTATTTGTGAGATGGGCTTAAGCGATCGCAAAACGATCTCATAACGATTTTTCCGTACGATGTATCGTTCCGTCTAAACACTGATCGTTATAAAAAAAACTATAATTCATTCAAAATCGTTAATCGTGCGATCGGGCAAATTATTGCTCGGTGTAAAACCACCATTAGTCTTATGCTGCGTTTACACGGAGTGACAATTCGCCCAATCGATCGTTTAATGATTTTGAAGCAACGATTTGGTTATTATAACGATCAGCGTCTAGATGAATAAATCGTTAGAAAAATCGTTAGAAAATTCGTAAATTCTTAAGAAAAATCGTTATTGTGATCGTTTTTAAGATCCCTTAAGCCCATCATTTACATAGGGTGAATCTTTGAAAGACTGTTTACACAAATTTTTAGCGTACGGCGAACGACGATTTGAAAACATGTTGAAAGATAAAATTGTACGATTCTTCGCTCATTGCTTGATCGTTTGCTGTGTTTACACGGAGCGAATATCACTCAAATGCGATCGTTATTGTGAAAATTCGAACGATAATCGTTCCGTGTAAACGCAGCATTAGCTCAGTTTATAAAACTTTACAAAGTCATCCCCCTTCACACTTGGTATCTCCTAGAACAGAAGAATCTCTCTCTCTGCTGAAGGTAGTGTAAACTCTCTCTCCCTGTAATATTGCGAAAAATCCCACAGCTTTCTTTAACCTTTCAACAAACTATGCATCAATCAGTACAGTGTGAGTACATGAGGAAAACACACTATGTCTGACCTCTATATCACAGGTATCTGGCATTGTTAGCAGTTTTCCTTTATATGTATGCTGACTATTTATATGTATGCTGACTATTTAGTTCTAGCTGAGTTCCTAAGGACATGGTGGCTGGAGACTAGCTGCATCCACTGCACACACAGAAAGAGGAGAATCTGCTTTATATCTTTGTCTTATTCCCACAGAAGTGGCCCCAGGATCATGTAGGACACTACAAGTATTGCTTTGTATGATTGTGCTCAGTTATAAACCTCTTATGTAGATGTGCAGCCTCTCAAAATCTTAGAAAGAAAAATGTAAAAAGTGCAGCTACTATGTTCACAGTGTGTGAACATAGCGGCTGCACTTTTTACATGTTTTGTTGCTATTACTAATTGGCCATTTATGACGGAGTCGGTGTTGGAGTCGTAGCTGTGGCTTACCAACTCCACAGCTCTGCTTTTAAAATATTAATAAGAACAAGACAACTCATACGTTTCAGCAAAACTCAATGTGAGCTGTAGTATTAAATGCATTGTGTGCTCTGTAAGTAAAATCCATAGTATAACTCTAAAGCACCGAATCATCACCAATTAACGTCTAAAAGCAATTAGCACAGGTTTCCATAAAAAGCATCGAACCCTAAATAACAAGAACTTCAATAATAACAATAATAGGGAGGAAGCAGCTTAGATTCCACCGCCTGGAATGGTTCAGCACATTGTCATTCGGCTATTTATATTCAGCAGAGGGTAAATCATTCCTCCGTCAATGTGATGTTCATGTCATTTCAGCAACAATTTCTCTCCAAAACTCTAAAAAAAGGCACCAAGACCTGGAGCGTTTCCTAATATGCTATGTGGTCTTCAACTTCCAAGACTGCACAGGAACATAAATAACCTGCAGTCATTACTAATGAAGCCATTGAAAAAACTATAAATTACCACATGGGATCCAGAATAATGGAGCACAATGAAAACAAACAGATGAATTTGGTTACAAATATGCTACTAATGCAATAGGCCAGATACCAAGGGCGTTCTAGGAAGGACACGTTTTATTTTCACACCACCGCATCATTAACTGGGCAGCTCTGTCTGGAAAATACTAAATTATTCATGATATGAGAATTAAAATACTGAATAAATTTGGGGGTTGACGCTGATAACAAGGCAAAATGGATTTTACTTCCTGTTTTTCTTGGGTTGTTGTTAGAAAATTTGTAGAAGGAGATTAACTTTGACCCCAGAAAGATTGTGGGTTCAATTAACATTCGGAAACTATCAGTAATGGGATGTTTCTATTAGTCTTGACATGTTTCCTTTGTTCTTTATGTATTCACAGAACCTGCATAGTGCGCACAATGAGTGTAAGTATACGGGGATATAATACACACAGTGATGTCATTGTACGTGAGTTAAAGGAGAAGTCTGGGCTCAGACATTTTTTTTTCAGAAGAGCAGAGGAGGAGGTGGCTGACCATAACAGCATGTGCCTACCTCCCCGGCTCGAGGTCAGGGGTCCACTGCTGCGGTTTACGGTTCCCCAGCCACTTTCGGTCTGAGTGGGGACCCAGGTTATGACGTGTCAGCCCCGCTTAGCCAATCAGCGGCCTCAGCAGGGTCCCACCTTGGGCTACGGTCTAAGGCCATGTTCACACTCTGTAAAAAAGCAGCCATTCTGTGACACTGCTGCTGTTTGTGAAGTTTACCCCTGCCGATACTGCAGTACCAACCAGATAATCATCACTTCTTTTGAATTGCAATACAGGCACATTCGGGTGTCCCCACATTCCAATCAACCAAAGCAGATCATGTAAAGTATGGCCAGAGCCGTAGTTTACATTGTCTGCACAGTGAATTTCGCGTGGCCACTGTTCACTGAATAGACATGCCAGTTTTCTGTGCGACCGCATGGAATCCTATGTATACACTACGCTCGGGATTCTATAGCAAACAATGTGAATTTGCCTTTTCAATAAATAGCATCTAGTGTTGCGATGTACAACAACAGCCGTTATTTATTGAAAATATACATAGTGTGAACGTGGCATTGGTCACAGCTCTAGAACATAAACATTAATATACATAGATGATGGATAGTTAGAGAGAGCGAAAGAGAAAGATAAATAGATAGATAGATAGATAGATAGATAGATAGATAGATAGATAGACAGATAGGAGCGGCACTACCAGTCCAAATGGATACAGGTGCCAGACAGCTAGATAATGGACAGGTAAATAAATAGATAGCTAGATAATTATACTGTAGATTTCAGTTCTTCATCTCACTGGAAATAATATCATTACCCACTTTCCTCACCAGAATATAAGGTGAATGAACAAGCAGAGAAAATGTATAATTGCTGCCAACAAAGCTACCAAGCTATCCGTGACATCCTCAGGTTCCACTCTAATAATAGTGGATAATGAAAGTAATCCTTTCCACACCATTAAAAGTAGTTTACATTACGATAGGTGTGAATGGGAGATATAAGTAGGAAGCTCTTCATCATGGTTTCTGGAGAACCTTTGAATCGTCAGAGACTCTGCCTACACAAAATCAATAATGTGGAAACATATTAGAGAACCTGTCATCAGTTCGGGCAGCATGAAACGTGGATAGGCTACTTTATTACAGTCATCTGTATTAACAGAGAAATCAAATTTTAAAAATTCAAGGAGTTGTAGAAACAATGTGGCGGTTTTCAGCTTTCGTGCCACCCCTAGCAGCCACTGGAAACAGGAATACCTTCTCAAGGGAGAATTCCAGACAGGGGGCTTTTTTACCAAAGTGCCGAGGAGGATGAAAGAAATAACATGCACTTACCTCCCTGGCTCCAGCGCTGATGTCCGTATCCTGCAGCTTCAACCCCCTGATTCCCTCCTGGTTAGAGAAAGGACCTAGGACGCGACATCCCAGGCTTAGTCAGCTTGTCAGCAGCTGTATCGGGGTCCTGTCTTGGCCACTGACTGGCTGAGCGAGCCTGAATTATTTATTTAATATTTATTGCCCCGTTTCTGCAGTTTATATAAATACCCCATATGTGGCCCTATTGCGCTATTTGACGCAACCACAAGCCTCAGATATAAAGGAGCGCCCAGTGCATTTCAACGGCTCCGTTATATTTGGTCATTTCTGACTGTACCACTTCAGGTTGGCAAAGGCTCTGGGGTGCCAAAACCTAAAAAACACCACTAAAGGGACACCATTCAGAAAACTACACCCCTCAAGGAATGTAACTAGGGGTGCGGTGAGCATCTGGACCCCACAGGTGCTTCACAGATTTTCCCAACAATATGGTGTGAAAAAAGACAAAAGTATTTTTTACACTAAAACGTTGTTCTAGACTCATTTTCACAAAGGGATAAAAGGAAAAAAAAAACACAAAACATGTAGTGCAGTTTCTCTCGAGTAGGGAAATACCCCACATGTGGACATAAAGTGCCAAGTGGGCGCAGCACGAGCCTCCAAAGGGAAGGAGCAGCAATTGGCTTTTGGAAGCTGGATTTCACTGGAATGGATTTCAAGGGCCATGTTGCATTTACAGAGCCCTCGTGCTGCCAAAACACTGGAAACCCCCCACAAGTGACCCCATTCTGGAAACTACACGCCTCAAGGAATCTAACAAGGGGTGCAGTGAGCATATGGACCCCACTGGTGACGGGCACAAATGTGGAACAATGTGACATGAAAGTGAAAATTTTCATTTTTTCACTTTCACGGCACAAATGTGCCCATCATCAAGGGGTCCATATCCTCATTGGACCCCTTGTTAGATTCCTTAAGGGGTGTAGTTTCCAGAATGGGGTCACTTGTGGTGGGTTTCCACTGTCTTGGCAGCACGAGGGCTCTGTAAATGCGACATGGCGTTCATCATCCATTCAAGCCAAATCCAACCTCCAAAATCCAATTGGTGCTCCTTCCCTTCGGAGGCTTGCCCTGCACCCACATGGCGCTTTATGTCCACATGTGGGGTATTTACAGACTCGGGGGAAATTGCTCTAAACATTTTGTGTGTTTTTTTTCTCTTTTAACCCCTTTTTAAAATGATAAATTCAAGGCTAGACCAACATTATAGTGTAAAAAATGTAATATTTCATTTTCACGCCACATTGTTCCACATTTGTGCCCATCACCAGTGGGGTCCATATGCACACTACACCCCTTGTTACATTCCCTGAGGGGTGTAGTTTCCATAATGGGGTCACTTGTGGGGGGTTTCAACTGTCTTGGCAACACAGGGGCCTTTTAAATGCGACATGGCCCCTCGAAATCCATTCCAGCCAAATCCAGCCTCAAAAAACCAAATGGCGCTCCTTCCACATGTGGGGTATTTCTGTACTCAGGGGAAATTGCTCTACAAATTTAATTTTTTTTTTATTTTTTAGCCCCTTGTGAAAATGAAAAAATCAAGACAAGATCAATGATTTAGAGTAAAAATTTAAAACAAATTACAGTAAATGTTGGTCTAGCCTTGATTTTTTTCCATTTCCACAAGGGGTTAAAAAAGAAAATAAATGCAAAGCGTGTAGGGTAATTTCCCCTGAGTACGAAAATACCCCATATGTGGACATAATGTGCCATATGGGCACAGGGCAAGCCACCAAAGGGACAGAGCGCCATTTAGAGGCTGGAATGCAGGATGGAGGCCATGTTGCAATTACAAAGCTCCTGTTCTGCCAAGACAGTAGAAACCCCCCACAAGTGACCCCATTCTGGAAACTACACCCCATAAGGAATCTAACAAGGGGTGCAGTGAGCATATGGACCCCACTGGTAACAGGCACATATGTAGAACATGTGCCGTGAAAATATATTTTTTTTTTTTCATTTTCACGTCCACAATGTGGCCGTCACCAGGGGGCCATATCCCTGCTGCCCCGCTTGTTAGATTCCATATGGGGTGTAGTTTCCAGAATGGGGTCACTTGTGGGGGGTTTCTACTGACAGAGGCTTTGTAATTGCATCACGGCATCCTCTAATGGGAATGGCGGCCATATCTATTTAGCTGGGGAAAAGGGACAATTCTAATTTATTTAGGGGTATTAGGCCAATTATTAGTTTATAAGGTTGAAAATGACAGGTGTCCATCAAATTCAACCTGTGTTGATCCAGAGGTAGGCAAAAAACCCTCGTAAGGCAAACGACAGTAGCCTCATCACTAGGAAAAAATTCCTTCCTGACTCCATAATGGCGATCAGAATAATCCCTGGATCAACGTGACCCCCTGAAATAGGAATAAGGGACAGAATTTAGATAATGTAGAACCCCAATGATGTGTGGTGCGCCTTGGAGCGATCCAGTATGCAGAGGCCGGGGGGATCAGGACAGGTGTCACACTGGAAAATGGTGTCCTTCCTGATCCCCCTGTTACGCCACACTCTGCACTTCTTCTGGGGTCTCCTGTTTTTCAGTGTGGTGGACGTCACCTGGAAAATGTTGTCCTGGTGCGATACGGGGTCCTTCATATCCAGAAGCGCTGGGTCCGCTCCATGGCTGCTAAATATTAGTGCTCTATTACTACTTCTGATATGTTCGGATCGTGCCGCAAGCTACAGTAGCTCGGGCAGCGAGGGACCAAAAGAGGGGGTGCTGGTATAAAAGTTATCCCCATACGGGTGGCAACCTTTATCCAGCAGTGGGAAGATCAGTTCCCGAACGATCTCCCCACTAACTCCGAGGATGGGGGTGGCATCTGGGGGCTGGATTCGGGTGTCCCTTCCTTCATACACTCTAAGGGTACGTGCACACTGCGGAATGGCGAAGGATAACCCTTTGTGCATTCCGCAGCTGGCACCCGCCTGCGGACTGATGGAGGCGCGCGTCTCCGTCCGTGTCATAGACTCCATTCTATGCACGAGCGGATTCCGCTCTCCGTCAAACGTGTTCATTCTTTGGATGGACGATGGAATCCGCCCATGCATAGGATAGAGTCTATGACACGGGCGGAGACCTATGCCCGCATCAGTGCGCCGGCGGGTGCCAGCTGCGGAATGCACAAAGGGTTATCCTTCGCCATTCCGCAGTGTGCACGTACCCTAAATCTGTAAGTGTACCCTGAGGTACTCTCACAGAGTTTGGAGAATTTCTCACTATACCGTCATCTCTTATTGGGACGGTACTGGCGGAAAAGACGTGTCTGGGGGGCAGCATACGCTACGCTACCCCCAGACACGTCACTAGATGATGAGGATGAATGGAGGAAAGAAGGATCCCCCCATTCATCCTCACTGGCTGTTTCAGCGTCGGAGGCAATTATAACGTATGCGTCCGACGCCGAAAACACCCTGGGGGCCATCTTTATACGGGGACTAGTATATGGGGTATGTAAATGTGTAGTGGTGTAGTGTAAAACTTTATTCCGTGTAGTGTAATGGTGTTTTTTACATGTTTTTTTAACATTAAGTATAAAAAAAAAACTACGCCAAGAAAGGAGTTGCCGATAAATGCCGCACTTATGTGCGGCACTTATAAGCAGACCGTGGCTGTAGGATATAGGAAAAAAACACCCTACGCCAAAAAGGAGGAGTTGCTGATCAGCGGCGCACTTACGTGCGATGCTGATCAGCACTCAGTGGCGATAGGGTGCGGAAAAAGAAAAAAAAACCCTTTCTTCAACCCTATAGCTACTGATATGTGTATTATATACACTTATCAGCCGCTAGGGGGCAGTAGAACGCAAATTCCGGAAAAAGCCGAAGTTTGACGACGCTGGAGCCGATGATTGCCGATGGGGACCGCCGGAAAAAGACGAAGACGCCGACGAAGAAGAGGACGCGATCAGAACCCGGAAGACGCGATCGGGACGCTGGATCCGGTGAGTATGGGTCAATACCTGCTCTTATCAGAAAAAATTAGTGAGAGTATATACATGTTACGAAGGTACCTGAGTGTCATAGGATAGTAATCCTCTTGTTGAGCGGGATACCCGTGTAGAAAAGAATCCAAACACTGGTGCTGCAATCCTTCGTTACATGTATATACTCTCACTAATTTTTTCTGATATTGGTATTGGAGGGTCAGTGGAGACCCAATAGTGAGTGACTTAGCCTGAAGGCTTCCAGTGCGATAAATTTTTTTCCCCATATTCAATACCTGCTCTTGACACCTCAGCTACCTAGCTGAGGAGTCCACAGCAGGTATTTAACCCTTTCATGGGGTACTTATATCGCCGTGATCAGGACGTGGCACCGTGGCCACCGTTACTTTTAACAGTAATGGCGGTCGGTGCCATCCTCGGACAGCACCGACCGCCATTGCTTTCCAGGCCATCGGGTCACCGATGACCCGGAAAGCTGCAGATCGCCGCCATTGGCTGATCTGAATTGATCAGCCAATAGCGGCGATCATCAGCACGGGAGGAGTTAATCACCCCCCGTGCCGACAAGCAGGGATGGCCTGCTATACATTATAGCAGGCCATCTTCCCCGATCGCTGCGTGTGTACACGCAGCGATCGGGGAAACCGCGGGCCTAAATGTACGCCCGTTTGCGTTAAGGCACGGGTTTTGGGGGCGTACACTTACGAACGCGGTCGTTAAGGGGTTAATGGCAAATATGTGCTGTTATTTTAAAACAACGGCTGTTGTATTGAAATAATGGAAGTTATTTACCGTTATATGGCGACCATCCACTCAATTACAACATTATGTGAACAGAGCCTTTCTGTGTTTTCAATCCACTCCTGGTTTTGGTTGCTATGAGGACCTGACATGAGGACCAAATACTGCCTGAAATATACGTAGTGTGAACCCAGCCTTACTAGGTTTTCTAATGTTTTGCTATTTTTATTAGCAGTAAAACTTATTGCAAAGTTTTTGCAAAAAGGTGTATTCAAAATGGTCCTATTGTAACTCCTATAGCGCATTTATTTTTTCACCTGAGGGGTCATATGGGGTCCTTTTTTGCGTCATGATCTCTAGTTTTTATTAGTAACATTTTTTTCTAGATCAAACGTATTGATCGCTTTTTAATAATTTTTTTATACATAAAATGTCATAAAAAAAAAAAACTATCTCTGCGTTTTTTTTACCACTTTTTGTTCATGCCGTTCACCGTGGGGAACAATATTGTTTTATTTTAATAGATCGGACAATTACGCACGCTACGGTATATTTTTTGTTAATAAGCTTTATTATTTTTATGTGTTTTATGAATAAAATGGGAAGGGTGGGGTGATTTTCACTTTTATTGGTGAAGGGGCTTTGGGGCATTTTGGAAAACATGTATTTATTTTCACTGTTATAGCTCCCTTATGCCGTAGCATACCAGGGATAGCAGGGATCAGTGTTATATGCGATCTTCTGATAGAGCCTGCCTGTGGCAGACTGAATCAGAAGACCGAACAGAAGACTGCACAGAGGTAAGCCTCCGGCAGTCAGGAAATGCATTCGGGACCCCCGCAGTCAAGCTGCGGGGATCCCGATCGCTAAGTGACCGTAGATGCTTTGGTCACTTATACTTAAACGCTGCAGCGTTTAACGGGTAAATGGGATGTCGGCCTGGGGTGGGTTCCTGACATCCCATAAACAGTTCACTAGCACAGACTCTAATGTTTGCTATTAGTCTCTTTTTAGCTAGCATTTTCCTCTTTCTTTCATATCTTGTTTATTCTGACGGTCCGACCTTTTCCTACTTTATTATTATCCTGGTTTTCATTTCGCACTTCATTGCCTGATGGCTTGGTTAGCACCTTAAGAATTTGTTTGTTTGTCTTGTCTGTGTTTTGTGTATTTACCTTTAGCTCAGGAGGGGGGGGGGGGGCGCCAACAAGTTCTCTACCGCTTAGGGTAGTTGAGGGAAGTAGGTAGGGACAGCTGGGTGGGTCTAGCGGTAAAGCCCACTGTCTTTGTCTTCCCCCTCCCTCCTGATTTTACAGCAGAAGTTGTTGGCATAAAACAGCTGATCAACTGATCAACCATGTAACTATATAAATGAATGTTAATTTGTCGTCTTTTGTTTCCAGATTCAATCCTGGAATAAAAAAAACACATGCAATATGAGGCTGGTATCACATGCTGCAAATTGAGATCTGAGGGGAAAATCTTCCTACTCTTATCACAAATTGCCGCTGGTTCATGGCTAGTATAGGTGAAGCACCTTAAGCACAGCTTTAGAAGCAGTGTCCTTCAGGTAACAAGCTGGTTCTATCAGTACAGAGTACTTATTTGTAATTGCATGTGTGACTCCAGCCCATGACTTTCTAATGTATTTTACGACTGATTCCCATCGATTTCTATTTTTACATGCAGAGACCACATCAAGTCCATACTGTGTAGACACGCACTATAGCTTCATGAGATGAAAGCAGAGATCACCATGCTGGCTGCCTGCGTTGATGCCACTTAATAGGCGGCCAAGGTTACTGCACAAGTGCATTGAAAGGTGTCATCCATGACTTTTCAGCACCTCTAATTCACGATTTTCTCAACCTTCCAAATATAATATAACATGATGACAGAATGTGCAGATTAATTGATATTCACTTTAGGAATGATCAGGGTTTATTACATTGCACCCCATCTACCCAGCAGAAGGGACATTTTCTAAGAACCTTACAGACCGGTACTAAATGACTAATTTATGTACGTTATCTTACCTTCAGATTCGGAAACCCATTATTTTCTTTGGTAATAAACGATAATTCTGCCTTTACCTTTACTCACAGACCTGCTTGGCTAAAATAAAATGAGCAATGGCTTACATAGCTGAATGTTCTCGATCACTTCAATGCTTCTTTTGCTTTATGTGAAAACATTCTGGCACTGACCACCTGTTGTCCGTGCTCCACGCTGAGCCTAGATCAACAGAAGCTTCACAGGGCTGATTGCTCCGTTGCTAAGGTTCCCATATTCTGTAATGCCATAATGATTCTATTGATTGTAATTGAAGCCGCATTGCACGGCCCCAAGCGGAGAGTCTAGGAGACGCTGCTCCTGTAATAAGTAAGCTCCTGTACGATGAGCCGTATACCAGGACAATCTCCCGGGACACAGCACTTTTGTGCTTCCATTTATTTATATATAACTAAATTGTCTCACCACATGTTCCGAGCAACAGTTCAGCCAGGTAATCTCTGCCTTATGTTACTTTATCCAGAAAGGGGTTGTTCAGGGTCAAAATATATATTTTTTTCAAAAGCTTTAGATGCTAAAAAAAAAAAATTAAAGTGCCACTGTTGTTTGTAAAAACTTTTGACATGTCATAGAGATGTTAAAAGTTTTGATTGGTCGGGGTCTGGGTGTTTAGACAAACATCTATGGAGCCCAACTCTGCCGGTTCCCACTCATTCCCTGATCGTTACCGGTCTGAACGCTCACACCTGGACCGATTAAAACTTTTCACATGTTTCCATGACATAAAATGCAAAAAATGTCCAGCATTCCAACACCTCAGTTCACACTATGCAGGCTGAACGCCACTGTGGCTAAAATACAGACAATACAGACTGAGGTCACCTTGGCATAGTAAGATGGCACACTCTGTTTGATCAAATAATTTGCTAAGAACCTAATTTTTTAAAAATCTTTAAAACTGCTTTTTATTGTGTGTATGCTAGAGGGAATATGTATGGTAAGCCCTGGCATTTGCAGGTTGCTGTTGCACTTTCCTGTTTTTGTCTGTATTTTAGCCACAATGTGAACTTAGTTGTTGGAGGGCTGGCCATTTTTTGCATTTTGTATTATATGTAGTGGCTCCTGTTGGCTTGCACACCATCCATCTCCTGTGGGTGTTTAAATAGAACTTAGTTGTATTCTTTATGCCCAGTTTTGTAGGCTTTGTATTCGCCCAAGCGAGACTATTGCTAGAGTAGGACCATCTCTTTGAGGGGAACTTTGGTGTGGTGAGATGAAACACTCTGTTTGATCAAATAGTTTGCTAAGAACCTCTTTAGAACAGGGTTTTATCCTGTGTAGGCTGGAGTCCTGACACTTGCAGGTTGCTGTTGCACTGTCCTGTTTATGCCTCTATGACATGTTAAAAGTTTTTACAAATGACAGTTACACTTGACAAATGACAGTTAGGGTACAAACCCACTTGACGTATTTGCTGCGTGAATCAGTCTTAAAAATAAGCAGGCAAAACGCAGGTTAGCTTTATACAATTGTTCTGCGTTAAAATACGCAATTGCGTATTTTTAAAGCGTGAAGCTACATGCGTTTTTCGCACAGGTTGTTAACAACTGATGCTTTGCTAACAACAAGCTTCACGCTTCAAAAATACGCAATTGCGTATTTTAACGCAGAACAATTGTATAAAGCCAACCTGCGTTTTGCCTGCTTATTTTTAAGACTGATTCACGCAGCAAATACGTCAAGTGCGTTTGTACCCTTAATACTTTTCTTTGTCATGTTCTTATATGTTGCAATCATTCCATAGTTACAATCCACAAAAACTAAGGGTTTTATAACAATAGTCCCTTTAGTGTTTGCTCTAAACCACTAGAGACCGTACCATATGATCCTTCTAACTACCAAGGCACTGTATGGAAGTGTTATTTGGACTCTATGTTGGGTGATGTATGGCAGCTTTTAGCTATAAACATTCCAGGAATGATCTGTTCACATCTGAGTTGTGATTTATCTGTGAAATAGAATTACAGTGATGGATCCATTGTATTACAGATACCACCAGCTCCAGACCCTTCTCAGTGAGTTATAGTAGAGACTGTTAGATTCTGACTGATGAAATATACCACAGCCATAAAAGTTATTAAAAGGGGTTATCCAGGATTAGAAAAAGCACAACTACTTTCTTACAAAAACAGCACCACCCCTGTCCTCAGCTTGAATGCAACTGAGCTGCAAGACCACACCCAAACTAAGGGGCGCTGTTTCTAGAGGAAAGTGGCCTAAGCCTGCATAACCTCTTAAAGCATACCTGCAAGCTCAGTCTTCTAAACTTCTGTGTGCATTAAAAAAGAAGTCCATCACTTTATTAAAGCATTGTATTGCCCCAAAAAGTTATACAAATCCCCGATATACACTTATTAGGGGAAATGCTTATAAAGTGCTTTTTTCCCCTGCACTTACTACTACATCAAGGCTTCACTTCCTGGATAAAATGGTGATGTCACAACCTGACTCCCAGAGTTGTGCGGGCTGTGGCTGCTGGAGAGGATGATGGCAAAGGGATGCTCAGTGTCCCTCCAGTGCCCTGTGTCCCTCAGTGTCCCCCTGCCATCATCTTCTCCAGCAGCCACAGCCCGCACAGCTCTGGGAGTCAGGTCGTGACATCACCATTTTATCCAGGAAGTAAAGCCTTGATACAGTAGTAAGTGCAGGGAAAAAGCACTTTATAAGCATTTCCCCTAATAAGTGTATATTTTCGCCGGACTTCTCCTTTAAGGACTTGTGCATGCTACTCACTGATGCTTAGGACCTTTTGGTTTAACCTCTTAAGGACATATGACGTACCCCTACGTCATATGTCCTCACTTGCACTTCAAAGCGGGGCCGCGCGGCGGCCCCGCTTTGAAGTGCCGCGATCCCGGGTGCCGCGAGTAGCCCGGGACCGCTGCTATTAGCGGGCACGGTCGGATCGCCGTGCCCGCTAATTAGCTAATCGGAGGCAGCTGTCAAAGTTGACAGCTGCCTCCGATTACCGGAGGCAACGTTTCCCTGGTGTCTAGTGGGGGAGATCGCTCCTCCGGGACCTTATCCCGGAGGAGCGATCTCCGTTACTGATGCCGGCCGGGGACGCGTCCAAGATGGCGCCGTCCTCGGCTCGGCACTCGTTTGTTTTCGGCTGCAGCAGCCGAAAGCAAACGAGTGCCGATCTCATGGATCTCTGCAGCATATCTATGCTGCAGAGATCTCAGTGAGAGATCACAGTGTATATACTAGAAGTCCCCCAGGGGGGCTTCTAGTATATGTGTAAAAAAAATAAATAAAGTGTTGTTAATAGTAAAAAGCCCCCTCCCCTAATAAAAGTCTGAATCACCCCCCTTTTCCCAGGTTTTAAATAAAAGTAAACAAATAAATAAATAAACATGTTTGCTATCGCCGCGTGCGTAATCGCCCGAACTATTAATTAATCACATTCCGGATCTCGTACGGTAAACGGCGTCAGCGCAAAAAAATCCCAAAGTGCAAAATTGCGCATTTTTGGTCGCATCAAATCCAGAAAAAATGTAATATAAAGCGATCAAAAAGTCGTATATGCGCAATCAAGGTACCGATAGAAAGATCACATCATGGCGCAAAAAATGACACCTCGCACAGCCCCATAGACCAAAGGATAAAAGTGCTATAAGCCTGGGAATGGAGCGATTTTAAGGAACGTATATTGGTTAACAACGGTTTGAATTTTTTACAGGCCATCAGATACAATATAAGTTATACATGTTATATATCGTTTTAATCGTAACGACTTGAGGAACATGCATAACAAGTCAGTTTTACCCCAGGGCGAATGGCGTAAAAACACATTTCCCCCAAATAAAAGAAATGCGTTTTTTTTTCAATTTCACCACACTTTGAATTTTTTTCTGGTTTCGCAGTGTACTTTATGCAAAAATTCAGCCTGTAATTGCAAAGTACAATTAGTGACGCAAAAAATAAGGGGTCATGTGGGTTTCTAGGTGGAAAAATGCAAGTGCTATGACCTTTTAAACACAAGGAGGAAAAACCGAAAACGTAAAAACGAAAATGGGCCATGTCCTTAAAGGGTTAATTCCTTTTTTCTGTTCTCTTGATTGGATCTGCTAAATTTGATGTTCTTCTCTATGAGCCCTTATGTAAACAGTTAATTCTCCCACAGTGTCTGAATGTTGATACTTCAAAGGGAATCTGACAACACTTCTACAATGCTCTTGTGTAGCTTATAGTTTTATAATGAAGAAAAATACTAATAAATCTTATGTAATTTCTTATTAAGTGTTATGTAATCTGCCTTGTATCCTCCAATGTAAATCTGTACAGAGTCTAAAAAGTGATATCTGTGTTTTATGATGTTTATAAGGAGTTTGTATTGGTGTTCCTTACACATCTATCATATAAGATTCAGGTGTAATGTAACTTACAAGCATAATATTACCTCATTCCCAGAAAGACAGAAGGTAGATACTCCCTAAGTAAATGTGCAAAACATAAAAGAGCTCTGAAATATGACAAGGATTACAAAGCAATCTGTAGGTTGGCTGGGTGAAAGTCTTTGATATGGTACCAAGGCATGGTTGTGTCCTTGAGAAGACTGGAAAACTGCTGTAGGGAGCCTAAAGCTGGTCATATACCTTCAATAACTGGCGGCTGAATGATAATTTCTCCCGTCTGGCACACCTTCTCCCCATACACAGGAACAATCCGCATGGCTCAGCGTTCCTGTGTTCTCTATGGGGAGGGGCAAGCCGCAGCAAAACAACTCTGGCTGTGGCCTATCTCTCAGAGAACAAAGGGATCTGGCAATGATTTTCCATTATTCCCAACCCCTATTTCCACCAACATCATGTGTGCTTGGGAGGTCAGGAGAGTCCCATACATCTAAAACCAGCAGCCGAACCCACCGATAAAAGTATAAGCTTTACTGGCAAAAGGGATATGCAAATTAGCACTTATCCAGAAGGAATGAAGCTGCCCCTCTACTGTCACCTACTGGAGGTATCTAGCTTGTAAGTCAATACCCAAGCCATAAAAGTCTTTAGGGATCATTAGGGATCAGCCAATCTAAAGTCCAAGTGCTGCTTCCTTTTGTTCTTTTTCCGTTTCCTTATCCAGTTTTTGTTTTCTAGTATTTCCTTAGCTATGCCTATCTTCTCTCTGACCTTCTGCCCATGCTTTATACATTTTTTTATTATATCTTCACATAACACCATAGCATGGTACAGCGGCACCAGAAGACGCATTTGGCCCATGCCAAAACGCGCCCCTAGTTCTGCCGTACTATACTATGGTGATGGAATAAACGCTTCAGTTTGGTATTTTCACATCTACAATGTGAGTACTAGGACTAACTATTGCATTACAGGACTTCTGTCCGCAGACACCACAGCCTGTGCAGAAGTGCCGCCCAGACTCCTCTGCACTAGGATGATGTAGGAGTCTTGATGTAAAACAATTAGTCACGACCAATAAATGGACCACACACTGACAACACCTTATTCTGCGCGGCGTCCATGAATAAAGACGACATTAGCAGAATAAGGAACGCTCGTGTGCTTTGCTGTTTGCTGATTGTGATTGATTGTATTTAATATCCAAACAGCATGATAGTACCAAAGCCGGTTTTATTGTATTATGCCCGCGCAGGCTCAGCGAACACGCAGGACCAAACGCCTAATCGAGCGGAAAGTTTGTGTATTTTGTATGTGCATAACTTATAACTTTCTAAACATCCAAATTTAACTCGGAGTATAATATTTTACTGAATCATGACATTAATGTCTCTTAAAATCTCAACATCCTTTTCCTCCAAACCCATTACCATGATAAATCGGAGTAGAATATAAGAAATAAGGCATATATATTTCACAAGTTCTGCAGGATTTTAAATGGGCTCCCTAATTGATTATTCTATAAAAGCATAATAATACCATACTAGTAACAACTGTGATACCAGGGATACAAACTTCCCCGAGCTCTTATAGTAAAATGAGCATGAACCGTTACTATAAGTGAAGTAAACAGCTTGAAAATGAGGTGTTCCCTATGTGCATCTGTTCATTTCTCTAAACATTTCATGATCTTATTCGCCCTGACAGCAGCTGCCTGACATTGGTTACTGCAATTTACTTCACAGTCTACAAATATTCCTTTTCTATGTCAGTAAATCCAACTTTTTTCTACTTTAAAGGGAACCAGTCAACATTATTTGCCGCTGCAGATTCCCAGGAGAATGGGAGATAGAAAATGCTTGTCATGTGCAACCCCAATAGGTTATCACTATGCTAAACCTGGACAACTGGATTAAAGAACGAAAAAGAAGGTATTTAATATTGCCATTTCGAAAGAGAACTTCCCAATTCCTCAGGTCCTCCCTCGAAACTCATTGTCCAATAATGTATGATTTGCCAATAATAAATACCGTTATTTTAATTTTATCCAATTGTCTCTGTTGGTTACAATTAGAGATGGGCGAAGCAGACAGAAATTTGTTTCATGAGCTTCCCGAATTTTGGGTCAAACTCAATAAGATTTGCAAATTGAATCTTAGGCTGGGTTCACACTGCGTTTTTGCAATCCGTTTTTTTTTTCATCCGTTTTTTTTCACAGTAGGAGTGGAGTGCAACCACTAATTATGTAAGGTGCATGCTCAATTCACTAATCCCAGTAAATTGGTATAACTCAATAGGTGTTTACAGTGCCCAGTGCGGAAATAATAAGGACTGTGTCTTCACTGGTCCCAATGAATTCCTATAGTCACCAAGTTACTTGGTAAACTGGACACTTGGTTGGCAGCTACAACAAACAATCATATACAGCCAGCCCTCCTATCCTATGTGTCCCTATATCACTCTGTTAGTCTCTCCCTGCTCTGCTCTAACTGCCTACTGCCATCCTGCTCTCTCCTCCACGCACAGCCGACTGGCCACCTCCAGAAACGAACCACCTTATATAGAGGGGTAAGTGCTGACATCACACAGGGGCCTGCAGCTGATTGGACGGGCACTAGGGATTATGGTTAACCCCTTTCTCCCAACCAGTGATGCTCCAGACATGTGCGGCCACCATTTCCCACCATGCTGTCCAGTAGTAGTGCTACTGTGTCCCCTAGGGGTGAATGTTCATAATGTTTCCATAAGATGCATTCTAATGAATGGCTGGTACTATTACACCCATTAAGGGTTACAGCGATATACAAAGAGGAAGCAGATGCATGTAACATGAGGGTTGGTTAATCTGGCTCCCCATAGAGATAATATGAATATCATGTCATATGTATATATACTGCTCTGTACACTCCCATCCTAGTCTGGTCTGTTCTGGTCTGTTAATTTTTTTTGTGTGTGTGTATTTTAATAATAAATATAACGTTTTTATGGTAACTAGCCTCAGTTTTTCCTGTGTATATGCATTTATTTAGTGGTGGTTTGATGTCATGCCCAAAACAACTATAGAAAGCCAGTATAACTCTAAGTAATGACATACAGAGAGCTTCGCCTTATTGCATATGCATAAAATGAAAGGTAACCTAAAGTTTCTACCAGATGAGAACAACCTTGAGTGAAGTAGAATCATGGCATGTCCAGGTCTGGTAAAGAGAATAGATAATTGGTTGTCAACCATCTGCTTCATAAATAAATACAGTTTATTTAATGAAGTCACTGAAAAAAAAAATACTATAGTGTTAAAAAACATGTGGAAAGTATAGATCAGTTAGTATTTGGGTGCTGGGACCCCCAGTGATTGCCAGAATAAGCATGGAGAGACGCTCAGCTAAGCCCTTCTCTCCATAACTCCCCTCATTGCAGATGGTGGTTCCTATATAAAGTCTAGGAAGACCATTTCCTGCAATGAGGAGAGAGATGGACGCTCAACCGAATGTTTCCCCTCGCTCGTTCTAGTAATCGATGGAAGTCTCAGCATCCAGACCCCAACTGAACGTTACTTTTAACATGTCTCTATGATGAAAACATTTTTTTTATTCTACTGACACGCTATGGGGTCTTGATACATTTCTTGAGTGTAACTAATGTTGCAAGTTATCGCTACTAGATATAGGTCACAGATCTGGGAATTTATTTTCCCTAAGAAAAATCAGCCTCTTCCTCTTGATGGGTTTTTGCCTTCCTCTGGATCAACACTGCAGGATAATAGGCTGAGCTGAAAGGAGTTTTGAATAGGATCTATAATGACTTATACTGTAGAGGGCATCTGAAGGATTTTTCTGCCATCAAGAAGGAAGCTTGCTCCTCATTTCCCCCAGTCAGTCTACCTAGAATATTCTTGAAATGTTCCAATACTTTTAGCTTTAATCTTTTTACTCTTTGTATATTGAAAGACCATTTTACTTTATTTGGCAATTTGTCATTCCATTTCCAGCTTTCCTTTATATTCTTTTTTTTATGGGTCACATTATTTCCCTTGTAGTTCTTTAATGCCTTCCCCACTTTGTTCTAATTCTAGACGATGAAAAGCTCTTTTTCTTAGATTTTACCTCCATTATTTTTTATTTAAAAAAAATGTTTCATCTTGATTTAAATGTTTGGTTTCTGTGAGTTTTTTATGTGAAGCAATAATTATTTAAAATATGTTTTAAATGTCTTTTTTTGGCTATTGTCCCAGGCTATGGGTTTGAATGTTTTTTTATATCTGGTTTAGTGTAGCCTTCTTTAAATTCTAAGATTTTAAATATCACGATGAAAGATGTGGAGGATCACCAATTAAAATCCCATAATAAAAACCACAATTTATCTTGATGTCTAATTTATTAGCATTGGTTACGGAGTTTTCGATAAAGGCTTCCTACAGCTAGAAGATCCAGCATCCTAGGAGATCCAACATTCCTGCCACCTGTGCTTGGCGGAGACAGGTACTCAACAGCAGATGGCATCTTCTAACAAGCAGTATGGCCATTGCTAGTTAAAACTGTTCTATAACATTAGCTGACATCAGCATCAAGTAAACTTGAGAAGATTGGGGGAACATGTAAATCTGGGAAAACATGATCTAAGTTGCACAACTTAGGCCTTATTCACATCATGTTTTGTCCTTCCAACGTAAGTATACATATTACAGATGAAGGAACCTCGAGCATGCTCAGATTCATCTGAACCCGAGCGCGTTGCCATTCCGATCATTAAACAAATTGTTTGTGAGCGGCGAACACGAACAATTAACGCCATGTTCTTACGAACATACGAACATTTATGACAATCGTGAGCATGGATTGAGGTAAGTATTGATTGTTTATTATGTTCCCTTCTGCTGGCTAATATTGTTTTAAAATTGTAGGACTTCTCCTTTAAATAAGCACATGTAGCACACAATGGAAGCATGCCAGAAAAATGTCCATACCTACTTTATTATATTTCACAGTCCTGCAAAGGATGGGACCCTGTAAACAACACCCCATACATATACATGGCAGGAGCATAACCCCCCCCCCCCCCCCCGGTCCTTCCAGAGCAAATGTCTATACTATCACAATGGGTTTAAATCTAATGTGGTATCATCCACCTAATGTCTTTGTTCTGCTTTATTAGCCATGTAACAGTGTATATTAGTTTGGAACCTGATGCCAAGTTTCAGACATAAAATTTGCTTTTCTAATGCCAAGTACATTAGTGTTATTATGGCTGTATATCTGCTGTCAGATTAAAAAATGCAAAAACGGTGTTGAGTGCTTAAAGGGCCTGTCCCGTTTTATGTAAAGGTTATTGACTGTATAATGAAACATTATGCAACCTACGCAAGATCCTTACTGTCAGTGAATGGAAACATTCAGTTTAATCATTTAAACTCAGGAGATGTAAACTTCTTTAACGATTCTGTTGTGGTGATAAGGCTGCTGTAAAAGGATCTGTACAGCATTGCAGTGACATGTGACACCAGTAGAAAGAGGAGACAATAGCAGCTCCCTGTGGAATGATCTCTTCATAGGTCACAGTGATGTTTTACACTTACCTCAAGGGGACAGAGTCTGTCTATTTTCGTCTATGTTCATGAGTTTTGCTGTAAAGCATGTCACTAAATGCTGTTAAAACAGCCCAGAAAAGATGGCAGCCTCCAAAAAAATGTAAAGAAAATAAATAAATTAAAGAATAAGAGAACAATTTTAGTATCTGATTCTAATCAGTAAAATAAAATGTAGATAACACTTTCCCTTTAACACAGGGACAGGCAATGTTCTAGATAGTATTTCTTTCACTAGGCCCAGAGATTCATTTACCTGATTCAGCCATGTACAGTATTTAATGTAAATGTGTCAGCATTTGTACGGATTATATCCAGATACTAAAGCATGTTCTTTTTATATAATCTGTTTTTATTTTCTGATTGTACTTTTTTTAGTACATAATTATGGGGGCTGCCATACTGCTTTAGCTGCTTTTAATAAAATATGGCAATACACCTCACAACAAGTCCCATGACACATAGACACAATAGCACTAACAGTATTCACTTCTATAGAGAGAAGGATATATTTATTGATACAGATGCACAGGCTTTCTTTGGAGAGTTTTTTAGGCATGCTCTGTGACTTGTGCATAGGTCTTTGTACAGGAGGGGGGAGGAGCTGAGTTCTGAACTTCATCTATTGTGAATGGCCTGATGCTCTGTTATCTATATACTGGTGTCATCTGGGGCTGGGTTCACACTATGTATATTTCAGTCAGTATTGTGGTCCTCATATTGCAACCAAAACCAGTAGTGGATTAAAAACACAGAAAGGGTCTGTTCACACAATGTTGTAATTGAGTGGATGGCTGCCATTTAATGGCAAATATTTGCAGTTATTTTAAAACAACGGCTGTTGTATTGAAATAATGGCAATTATTTACTGTTATATGGCGGCCATCCACTCAATTTCAACATTGTGTGAACAGATCCTTTCTGTGTTTTTAGTCCACTCCTGGTTTTGGTTGCAATATGAAGACCACAATACTGACTGAAATATACGTAGTGTGAACCCAGCCTTACACTGTATTCTTGTCTGTGATGATGAAGGAAGACACTGTTGGAAAGTGATCTGCATAGAACAGGAAATCTGGGCTTATTGTTAGGCTTAATAGCCAGAAAGAATACTGCAAGATTTTTAGGATTAGTTTATATCATAGATACATTCTTAAAACAAAAACTTGAATTGAACAATGTCATTTTCTGATGACACACTCCCTGTAAACAATCTGGCCAGTTCATAGAACCAGGTCCCCCACCACCCTTCCCCAGTATAAAACACCATGTTACTTCTCCCTCCAGCTACACCTCCTTGGAAGTTGCTTATAATATTTTTCTTTCCTTACAACTGCCATTATTAAAATGTGTCTTCAAGAGCCAAAGAAAGCTCGGTCAAGACTGAGTTTTGTGAAAGAAAATAAAAATGGACCAGTTCCATTATTTTTGACAGCTTCATTGTTAGTTATACAGATCTCCTTCATTTCAATGAGAAACTGCTGTACACACATTTCGAGAAGGATGGAAAGGTAATGTTGAATGACTCCTGTAAGTGACTCATAACTAAGTCTGGCACGATGTGTAATAAATGTGCGTCCCACTTATAGGAAATCCTATTCCACAAATAAAAATAACTGATTTGTGCTTATTTATTTGCAATGACTCAGATAATGGAATAAACCTTTATTTACAATGTGAATGTTCTTCTTGTTTATTCCTAAGAAATAAAAGTTTGCTTTCGAAATGTTTCCAGCTAAATTCCAACTGTAATCATTTCTGCCTATCGCTTATTTGTTGCTTATTTGCCGTTATTTGGAGCTAATTAATAAATGTGTGTAAATAGCCAACATATTGCAGAATAGTGACGGAAAACCACCATGAGCAGATGGAAGACAGAGCGGAATAAACACCAAGGCTCAGCCAACGTGGCAGACTGTACTGTACAAACATGGACGGAACCATGAAAAGGCCAAAGGGAAGGAGCCAGGCTCAGCCGCAGTTCTGTGAATTCTATGGGTTGAAGAGGTTTTGTTGTTAAAGCAGAAGGTAATTTGATGGTAGTGTAAATTGTCCATGTTGTTATGTGCACAATTGGTAATCCAGTAAGAATGAATCCGGTTAGTTATGAATTCTAGAAATTGAATCTGAAGTTTTTGGGGGAGATTTATGAAGGGGTGTAAATATACACCTGGTGTAAACTGCCCACAGCAACCAATCACAGCTCAGCTTTCAGCTCTGGTAAAATATAAGAGGAGCTGTGATTGGTTGCTGTGGGCAGCTTACACCAGCGTACTGTATATCCCATTCTATCTGTCCCATTCTATCTTTGATAGCTATGGTGAGTGCAATACCTTATCCAGACTTGTGCTGTTTGGGGGCAGCTTCCTCCGCCGGTGGTGCTGGCTGGGTTTTGGTGTGGCATTTTTGGGACTGGTCCTGTGGCATGGGGGTTACAGGGCTGTTCCATGGCCTCCCTTCCCTGACTGTGCACACCTGCGGGGGTGGTGGTCACTGACCGGCACAGTGTGGACTTAGTGTAGGGACCCATGTGTATCAGATACCTGCACGAGGTACATCGGGCAGTGTGGCTTGATCAATTCACATACAGAATTCTGATGCTTTTTATGCAGCCGAGAGGTACTAGTATCAGCCATAGGTGTGAGGTGCAGCACTCTTTTTCTTCCCTGAACCGTATTTTGTTTCTCTCTTTTCTCCGTGTTTTGCACTCCTCTTGGTGAGACCCACATGACCGCAATTAGCAGGAGACACCTGAGTGCTCATGGTTTTAATCCCTCCTGTCTGTCCCATTCTATCTTTGATAGCTATGGTGAGTGCAATACCTTATCCAGACTTGTGCTGTTTGGGGGCAGCTTCCTCCGCCGGTGGTGCTGGCTGGGTTTTGGTGTGGCATTTTTGGGACTGGTCCTGTGGCATGGGGGTTACAGGGCCGTTCCATGGCCTCCCTTCCCTGACTGTGCACGCCTGCGGGGGTGGTGGTCACTGACCGGCACAGTGTGGACTTAGTGTAGGGACCCATGTGTATCAGATACCTGCACGAGGTACATGGGGCAGTGTGGCTTGATCAATTCACATACAGAATTCTGATGTTTTTTATGCAGCCGAGAGGTACTAGTATCAGCCATAGGTGTGAGGTGCAGCACTCTTTTTCTTCCCTGAACCGTATTTTGTTTCTCTCTTTTCTCCGTGTTTTGCACTCCTCCTGGTGAGACCCACATGACCGCAATTAGCAGGAGACACCTGAGTGCTCATGGTTTTAATCCCTCCTGTCTGTCCCATTCTATCTTTGATAGCTATGGTGAGTGCAATACCTTATCCAGACTTGTGCTGTTTGGGGGCAGCTTCCTCCGCCGGTGGTGCTGGCTGGGTTTTGGTGTGGCATTTTTGGGACTGGTCCTGTGGCATGGGGGTTACAGGGCCGTTCCATGGCCTCCCTTCCCTGACTGTGCACACCTGCGGGGGTGGTGGTCACTGACCGGCACAGTGTGGACTTAGTGTAGGGACCCATGTGTATCAGATACCTGCACGAGGTACATGGGGCAGTGTGGCTTGATCAATTCACATACAGAATTCTGATGTTTTTTATGCAGCCGAGAGGTACTAGTATCAGCCATAGGTGTGAGGTGCAGCACTCTTTTTCTTCCCTGAACCGTACTGTATATTTACACCCTTTCATAAATCTCCCCATTTTGTTTTGTGCAAATCTCGGAATACAGTATATGCCTGATCAGCCCCTAAGCTGGAAAATAAAAATATACTCACCAGTGTGTGCACCAGGCAAGACCAATGGCCTATGGTAACTGGTGGCAGGGGGTGTGCGTAATTTCCACCTTCCTTTTTATATAAATACAGTAGTTAAATGGCAGTAGTTAGCAGTCAGAATTGTGTACAAAGCCATAGGAAGGAACCAAATACTTAGGCTATGTTTACGCCGTAAAATAAAGGTAAAATATTGCCATTATTTTTAGGTAAGAATACGACCTATTTTCAATATAAGGCTGGGTTCACACACAGTATATTTGAGGCTGTATTTGTGAGGCTGTATAGCAACCAAAACCAGGAGTGGATTGAAAACACAGAAAGGATCTGTTCACATAATGTTGTAATTGAGTGGATGGCCGTCATTTAATGGCAAATTTTTGCTGTTATTTTAAAACAACGGCTGTTATATTGAAATAATGGCAGTTATTTACCGTTATATGACGGCCATCCACTCAATTTCAACATTGTGTGAACAGAGCCTTTCTGTGTTTTCAATCCACTCCTGGTTTTGGTTGCTATGAGGACCTGACTTGAGGACCAAATACAGCCTGAAATATACGTAGTGTGAACCCAGCCTTATAATACTGCACTTTACTGAAGTCAATGGGAAATTGGCCGGACGTAATTGATTACGACCAACCAGATAATGAACATGCTCAATATATAAGACCTGCTTTTGCCAAATACGGCAGTTTTTTCCCCCCGATCTGTTCACAAATGGTTTATTTTCACTGTGTGTTAATATAGTCTTACAAAACTGTCTCTTAGCTCTTGTATATCCAGGCTCTCCTCCTTCCATATCTGTTCTCCCCCTTTGATTCCTGAGCTAACTACAGGGCATGACGGAGCTGAGTAGATAAGAGTTGAGTGTGTTTTTTGGGTGGGAAAGGTGCTTGATAACTGGAGAAGGAATATTTGTCTGATAAGATATATTACAAAGTTTCTTTTACTCACCTCTACTCTTGATCTATGCAGATCTTGATCTATGCTCTGAATTCAGCAACCTAATTCTTTTGCACAATGTATCAAAATAAGTTTTCATCATCTAAATAACCTTCCTCCAAAAGTAGAAACACTAGACTAAAATTGATAAAAACGGATCTTTCCATAAACCTCTGGGAATCTCCAGCCAGTACATTGGCAGGTTATATCGCAGTGCCCGCATATTTTAGACAACTATTTTCAGGTTGCAGTTGTCTTCTTGGTATAGGTCCAGTTTCTAGCAATTCTTAAGAAACAACCTCCCTGGCAAAACATTATGTATATAGTATGAAATGACAGCCATTTAGATGAATGACAGGCCACCAATGGCAAGCTGCTTCTAGAGCACATCCCTGTTCTGGTCAGAGTTGCCAACCTGAATTTTTCTTTTTTTTTTCTAGACAGTTTATTAGAAAATCACAGACAGCCAACATTTTATACAGACAAATGGGAAAACCGGAATGGATGTTAAGCATTATAAATAATATATGTCTTCTGTCTCAATATACTCATCTGAACTTATTATCAGCATTTATGTGAGCTGTAAAATGATGAATATTACAGCTATAACACTATGCTCAAGTGCCGCCAGCCTCAAAAACAGATGCACACAATCTTTTTTTACAGGCACTACAAAAAAGTCACTTGTTTTTACGGACTGTAAAAGCTGTATCAGAAATTTATAGATAATTGACCCCATCCATAATAATATACAGTAAATATTTCCTAGTAAAACATATGGACATAGTATTATAATATTGGTCAGACACTGTCTGAAAGAAGTGAATAGAGCACAGGACAAGGAGTGAGAAAAGTCTAGAAAAGATGGTTTTTACCGCTACAAGACTGGACCATTTCTGAATACTCAAGCAGCAATCACATACATATATTTTCATTCACAGTCTGTAATAGATTTGTAATGTATAAAGTGCTTTAAGTATGACCTTGATGTAAAGCAGGATACCTTCCATTTGATTAGACCCAGATTTTTACTCTGGGAAATGATAAAGAAATACAACATAGAATGGACAGGCGATATCCAAATCAAATTAGTAGGAGATCTGCAAAGGTTGAGTGTGGTCAGATATTAGTAGATAAGAATAGGGTGAGGAAGATAGCTAAAGGCCCTATTCCACGGAACGATTATCGTTCGTATTCGGCCGATATCGGCCGCTACGGACGAAAATCGTCTGGTGGAATAGAGTGCAACGATCAGCCGACATCGTTCATGTCGGCTGATCGTTGCAGTCGCTTGTTTTTCAACATGTTGAAAAACAAGCGACTGATATAGCAGCGATCTGCTGCCGTCGCTCCGTTGAATAGGAGCATCGGCAGCAGGCGCTGCTGTATCTTATGGGCTGCCCGGCCGATCAGCGATCACCCGGGCAGCCCCCCTGCAGCTCCCCGCCGCCCCCTCCCGCACTCACCCGCTCGCTGCAGCCGCGTTGAATAGCGGCGGCAGCGAGCGGGGAACGAGGAGCAAACGAGCGCTGAGAGCGCTCGTTTGCTCCTCTAAACGACCTGTGGAATAGGGGCATTAGACTCTTCTCTATGGCTCAGAGATCAAGACTGGTTGGGTCAGTAATGAGTGGACAAGAACTCAAAAGGGGGAATTTATCAGGACCGGTCTGGAGGAGCAAACGAGCGCCGACCTGTTAGATTGATATAACATGCACCAGCAGTGAGCGGGAATGACTGGGGGTGGTGGTGGTAAGGAGCTGCAGGAGGGGCTCATAGGAACCCATCAGAGGTCATAGGAGCCCATAGGAGATAGCGGTGGTCTGATGCCTCCACTCCTATTCTAAATTTTTTCAACAATTTGAAAGACAAGGATCTGCTGAAATTGTGCAAGTGGGCTGATCATTGCCTTTTCAGAGAAGCTATTACATCAAGAGATTATGGGCTGTAAGGGCTGGGCCAACAATGCACCTAATTTGGCCGATAATCACATGGTGTAATAGGGTCTTCACTTTTGATAGCAGGTGTAAATCATGATAAATCTGGGCCTGTCTCCTCTTCTCCTTGTTGCTCCTCTCCCCCCCAGCCCAGCCCAGAAAGGGAGCAGGACATACTAAGTACAAGCTGGGCTTGATTCATTCCCCCTATCAGTCAGGCGTTAGAATGGTGTTTCGCGCTGGAGCATATAGTTCAGCAGTTTGTTGGCTGATACATCAGACGCTGGAATCACAAATGTAGTTTTTGTTGGAGTTTTGGTGCAGGTTTTTGAGTAATGGATACAGAAGTGAGGAGAGATACAGCATCAGCCTTTCCTTTATTGGAACCCCCCCCCCCCCCCCTGTATTTAAAGCCTTAAAACTGCAAGAAACTTTCAAACCTAAGACTGAGATTAAGAGATTAATGTATCCTTGAGGAGTCTGCAAAGCTGAAGTAAGGAGTCTTACTTATAAGCCATGCATTGCTCTATGGGAGAAAAATATGCAAAGTAGCGCTCTCCACTTAAAGGAGAAAAACTCATTGCTGCCACCTATAGGCGATAGAACTCCATGTGCACCCTGGGATTAGCCACTGGAAGCACTGAACACTACAGGAGGCTAATCCAGCAAATAACCGCAGGAGAAGACAATGATGACTACTCCGCAGAGGAAGGCTGTAACCGCTGCACAAAATTCTCTTGAGGTATAGTTGTAAATGGAACACGATGAATGTGTAAAAAATGTGTAAAAAGAAAAAAAAAAACATTCCTAGTGTCTAATGTATGCTGCTTAATACACAGCCAGAGCTGGAAAGGGATTTAGCTGTAAGAACAATTCTCCACCTGTCAGAAAAAGCTCTGTCTGGTATCAGTAGTAACAAGTCTCGTGAAGACAGAATTTAGCTGTAAAACTAAAACATTCACACAAAACATTTATTTTAAGAACAAACGACTGTAATGCTGGAGGGGAAGCAAATACATGAACGTTGTGTGCAGGCATAGGCGTCAGCTCCTCGACACAACTTCACGATTAATCTGTTCTAGACTGATGGAAAAGTGAGAACAAAAACTTCTGGGGCGGGAGTTTAGTCCCTGATCGTCTTTCCAACATACACGCACATGAATCATCCCGGAGGTTCTAGGATTGATAGAATTTTTATAGTATACCTCTGCTGGTCTGGTGCGTCTGTGAATACATTTGGCTAGGTAGGAAGCTACGTGCCTTAGGTGCTGTTGGTGTTTTTGTTGGTGGATTCATTCTCACCTTCTACAGAAAATTCCATCAGATTTGTCAGGATGAATAGTGATGCACACAGTGGTATTATTCCCGTCATAACACTAGACACCAAGATGGGACCTGATGCGCCTTATTGCAGCATTATGTCACCCTTGGCACCACACGCTGTACATTTACAGTGCTAGTCCTATGTAGTTAGGGATCACAGGGCTATAAATATACTGCTGCCTAGATTATAGCTGGCACATTGCTACAATTAATGCATCGGAGATAACTCTGCTAGCCTTTAACCCCTTTTATGTCACAATCAATACCAACAGAGAGAAGGAGCTTCCTCCGTCACCTGGTCAGTGACCCCACTACTATGAGTTGCCAGTACTGCCATGAGATGCAGCCTCTCATAACATAATACACTGCAATACAGAAGTATGCAGGATGTCATGGAAGCAGTCAGGTGATTGAATGGTCAAGGCCCACCATACTTTAGAGACTTAAAAGATAAAAATAAAGGAATAAAAATAGATTTTTTTTTTTGCAAAACATTGTAGGTCAATGTTATTTTTAAGGCTGTTAAACTTTTTTAACTTCTAGAATAAATTATCCTTTTTGTGTTGACGACATGTTGTGTTCTCTTAAGGGATTGTATAGGCCACCTAGACAATTTAACAATGTCCTTATTGACAAAAAAACATCCCTTCAAAATAATAATTCCTTTTTTGTTTATAAATATTTACCAAATTTAGGCTATGTTCACACAATGTCATGACAATTATTTATTTTGCCATCAAAATGACGGCTGTCCGAAAAGACGGCTTCAAAACAATCGAAACAATGTGTGAACATAACCTAAAGGCCAGTTCACAGTGAGCAAGATCGTCGGAATTCCGCGGCGGAGAGTGTGATGCTGTAAGTGAATGGAGAGGATGAGGACCACAATACTGACTGAAATATACGTAGTGTGTACCCAGCCTTAGGCTACATTCATCTGACGGTTCTGCCCTTCTCATGGGCTCTATATTAGCAAGCTACCAAAATGTACGTACATTAGGACATAAAATGGATGTAGAATTTCAAACGTTTGCACAACTGTCTGATGATCTAAGTATATATGAGAAACCCATCCATACACACCCTGGATGATCACCTTCCTGCGGCACAGCGTTATTTTGGTGCTCCGATGCTGTTCAAATCCCATGGCGCCCACATGACTTCTACTTTGGCTGTCCAAAAGTCTGTATCTTCTATGTATCTCCATGAGAGCCCTCTCTTAGTGATGCATAAAATGTACAATCAAGTCATGTGGCTGACAGCAGGATTTGAACGGCACCAGAATAAAGCTGTGCTGCAGGAAAGCTATAATCCCAGGTAAGTATATGGGCAAGTCTGCAGTTGGGGCTGCAATAAAAAAAATGGAATGCTTCTTTAAGGAGAGTTTAGAGATTTTCAGCCAATCACAGGCTGCACTGGTGTCCTGTCAATGACTGACGGAGTTGGCAGTTATGTGTCACTGTAATCAGGAAGAAATAGTGACAATTGTGCCTTATAGGAGATTGGGGTAGGTGAGTATCAATGCTTTTTTCTGCACCACCCCCAGCAATATATATATATATATATATATATATATATATATATATATATATATATAAATTATCCCGGAAACCCCTTTATGAGTTATAGAGATATTTGTTATTAGACTTTTACTTTTCCCTTCTTTAATGGTATTTTATTATTACAGCTTCAAGTAGCTAGCTGTCAGATTTCAGGACTTCATAAGTTTTCTTATCACTCAGAGTTGCTGTTGCTATCTCGGAGTACTCTGGTCTGTCTTAAAAGACTTTTTCACACTCTTATCACAGGGTTTGACAATAATCATCATTTTCTTTCAAGCTTTTTAAAACCCCATTTCCATTCCCTGTCATATTAGAATTTCATTGTGTTCTCTTATGTTTTGTGTTCGTTAAATGTTTTTCTACCAAACTGACAACAGGTTCTGTATTGGCAACCACTATGACAAGAAGAGTTTTACGTGATTTTATTGCAAGGTCCGTAAAAGGACACGAGCACCGTAAAATCCCAATCCTCATTTTCTTCTATTTATTTTGTAGTGTTTTCTTTCCTCTTTGTCCTGGGATATTTAAATTGACCCTCTACTTAGAGTACTTATGCGAGGCCTATACATGGCCATTTTATGGATGGCTTTAGTTTATTTAAAAAAAATCAAAAGAAGGTGTGGGTGTAAAAGACAATCCATCTCCGAGGGAAATATACTTTGGTAGCTTTGTTCTTGTCTCCTACAAGAACAAAGGACTGGGGGTAAGGGTAAGGACAAAGGGGGAGGGTAAGGACACTCTCATAAACATCACAGAATTGGTTGACCCTTACTAAATCAGTGTGTTTCGTTGACTAATTATCCAACGTTTGTGGGTAGCCTAAGGGTGTTGTTACACGGGCCGATCTGCTAGATCGGCGCTCATTTACTGGGCCTATTACATGGCCAGATTATCATTTAACAAGGGCTGCATGGGCATTGTTACTGATGTCCTTGCACCCCTTGACAGGCCACCCAGCCAATCACTGGCCACAGCGGTCCCGGCCAGTGATTGGCTGAGTGGCCTGTCTGCTGAGACAGGCCGCTCTGAAGCTGGAGCGCACGGGACGGGGAGAAGAAGACCAAAAGGAGACCTGCAGCCTGGATAGGTAATATAAATTGTCAGCTGCCGGCCGCGCACCACAATTACATGTAGCGATGTGGGTCAGCACCTGACAATTATAGGTTTAAACCTATATCAACGATCAGCCGATGATCTTTGTCATTGGCTGATCGTTGTATTTATTACACAGAGCGATAATCGTCCAAAACAGGCCGATTCGGCTGATTATCGCTCGGTGGAATAGGCCCCTAAAACTCTCACAGGATCTGCAGATCTGTAGATTATGACTTTTAGAGTATACTCTCTGTAGTGCTGATTTGTTGGTGTTATTTTATCTAGTTTTGCAACTCACTTCCTAAAAAATCTGTAACTTATATCAGGGTAATATCCATTAATAAGGGACATTCAAGTACATATAAAACCTCTCCCAACGTCCTGTAAATACTTAATAAGTGCTGAATGCGGAGAGATTAATTTTGATTAGTTTTAAGATTTTTGCAACAGTAACCAAATGCAATGAAAGGGGCGTTGTATTTATAAAGCAGAACAGATGTACCAATAAAGGAAATCTATCTGCTGCCTCTTCGCTGTGTTATTATTCATCTAGTTTTTTTTGCGCGAGGGGAAAACTTTAAATGTTTACTATCCTGAATTATATTTACTATGATGTTTACTATCCTGAATATCGAAGGATATTTGGGATATGTTCACACTTTAAGGCTATGTTCACACTGCGTATATGTCCGGCCGCATATTTTCGCGGCCGGACATATACGCGGTAAACTCCAGCCGGAGATTTACGCTACTTGCGGCCGGCTACGTACGGACCGCGAACTTACGCCCGAAGTCTACTTACGCTTCCCGAACGCCCTATGTAGCGTTCTGACAGCGGTCTTTTACTTGGAAATCTTCGCCTAGTCCCGGACACCCCACAGAACCTTTTGGATCGGCACAAAAAGCTGCAAAAATGAAGAAATCACCACTACGTACGGGACCGCATGTAACGCTACGGGAGTAAGTGTAAGTTACGTAGTTACGTAGTGTGAACATAGCCCAAGGAAGTATTGCAGCAGAAAGATGAAGTATGACACAAATGATTGCCTGCTCCAGGATTCACAGAAGTCTCCTTATCATCTATGTTTTGTTAGGAATGGAAAATCAGTGCAAAAATATACATATACATATCTGACACACGTGCACACACATTTATATAATATTCATGCATTTACACATCGGCAGATACACATTGGTCCATTTACTTATTTCATGCACAGTCATTGTCATTGTTACCGGAGAGGCCAGAGTTCCTTTAAAGCAGTTGGGAAGGTAGCCTATGAGCTCCAGAGGGAAAAGGTGAGTGCATTCTCTGTACAATAATACTTAAAGGGGAACACCAGTGGTCCATTGCCACCAGCATACTGCTTGTCCCAGTGTGCACACATCCCGGATTACCTCTAATCCATGCCGTCTGATCTGTGCTCCACTCACTGAGTATTAAAGAGCCAATGTGGGCATCCATATTCTTTACCTTTCAACCACCTGCCAGTACCTGCTATATTGGGCAGAAACACATGCGCCACCTTGTTGGAGTGAAGGATTCATAGAGTTTCCTTATTATGTTTCTTGTCTGCTCCATTTGTACCTAGTTTGCCTCTCCAGTGTATGACCCAGACTGTTGACTACATTTCTGTGCTGCCAGTATTGATCAGTTTGACTATATCTGTACACTGCCTGCCCACAATCTCTGCCCACAATGCCTGTGCCTGGATTTGCTACAGCCTGCTCTCTTTGTCTCTCGGTCCACCAACCAATAGGACACCAACAACAATAGGACAAGTCTCAAAGAAAGTGACTTGGTAGCAAATTAAGCAAAGTTTAAATCTCCATACAGGGATAAAGAGTAAAAGCCAGGTGGGCTACCTAGACAATGTCCTCGAGAGTGGCCCAAAGCCAAATAGTTTGGATGGCCAAGTGGGTCCAAAGCCCGTTGCTTTTTACACAATGTATAAAATGTAAAATAGTCTTCTTCTACTGTACATATAGTACTACATTAGACCTAGAAAGAGTATACCCCTGACTGACTTATGCAAGGGTTACTATGAGGACCATATATGATGTAAGAGACATATTGGTAATCTTATCATTTCATTATGGTTGGGGTAAAACTGAAAACTGGTGTGGTTACTATAAAGACTTCTAAGTCCAGGTGTTACATTCGTAAATATAAAAGTAATTCTTGGGGCCCACAAGAGGATATGGGTCAGCCGTCCCTCCCTCCATCTTTATTGCATGTATCATCAGTGAGTTAATACACCCCAAGGCATGAATGGCTCCAACGCCAGGGTGTTTTCTGCTGAATGGTTGGGGTCACGGTCTTCAGCTAGGCCAGCCTGACCAGACCTAATCTGTTATTATACATATTCTAGACATTGTTGCTGATCTGCCTTTAACAGCAATGGAGAGAGTATGAAGTCTGCCAAAGCAGATTTACTGTCCTGAAGTTTTTTATTAAGTGTATGAATGCTCCTAGGTGAGGGCTGCATACCTTATAATATACTTTTGGAGTACTTTAAAGAGTCTGAGGAATTCTCCATTTATTATTTTACTTTGCCTAAAGCCAATTATTCTGTTTTGATGAATCTAATAAATTGTCTGATGAATTAAGTACTATATTTAAGAACTATGTACTATTCATGAAATGATTATCCGTATAATGAAATAATATACCCTGAACATCAGCTTGAGTTGTCAGTCATTGATTTGTGGTACGATTGAATTCATGCTTCGAATGATACTAAGACTCTGCATGTCAATATATATTAACCATTAAATAGCTGATGCCAGAGCCGTAGCTAGGTTTTCCTGCTCCTGGATGACAGGTTCAGTACCATCCTGTATTTAAAGGGGGTTTCCAGAAGCATATAATTGACACAATTGACAATTGAATCGCTAATTGGCAGGCTACACATATCGCATTGGTGCCCTGCATTATACAGTGAACAGGAAGTCCTGCGCCATTGTATAGTGGTGGCAGTGGATAACTGCAGCTCAGCTTCCATTGAAGCCAGAAGCTTTAGGTTATGTTCACACTACGTAAAAGTACGTCCGTTGTTGCCATCGGCAACAACGGATGTACTTTATGCAGAGTGGAACATTTTCTTATCTGCTATAGGATCCCAGCCGGAGCGTATACACATAGTATACGCTCCGGCCGGGATCCCATGCGGACCCGCAAATAACTGACATGTCAGTTTTCTGTGGCCGCAATTCAGTGAATTGCGGACGCAGAAAGACTTGTCAGTTAACACAATGAAGCGAGCGGCTCTGGCCGCATCAGAACACTGTGGCCAGAAATGATCTGTACAAAGACCGGCCGGGTCACGGAACGGCCAGTCTCTTTACGTTGTGTGAACATAGCCTCAAGAATCATTGAGCCATTAATCCTATGAAGCTGGGTTCACACATCAGTATTTTTGGTCAAAACCAGGAATCGGTCCAAAAACCAGGACAAAGGTGACAATCTTTCCATGATGTGAATTTAAACTAACTGTATGAAAACCATCTTGACTATAAAGAAGGCAAAAGTTGATTCAAATCACCACAAGCTACAAGTAATCTATAAGTAGTTTCTAATTCAATGTATATTTTAAGGTTGAACTCTCTTTTTCTATGAATGTTCATGTTTTTGCCTCCAGATTTATGTATTGGGATGAAATAAGTAAAAGCCAATTTACTTCACTGATGTAACATTTACATTATCCATATGGAGAACCCGGAATAACTGACTTTCTGTTATTGTTTTTTTTTTTTTGGGGGGGGGGGGGGGGTTTAAAATGAAAACAAGAAGTGATTATTCTGGGATAACATCTGTGATTTGGCTGATTTGCATTTGCAGGAGTGAGAGTTACATAAATATGCAGCTCTTTATACACTCATAAATAGACTTTTCTCTCATTTTCTTTTTCTATATCATGTGGTGGAGTTTCAGAAAGGTCTATTGGCCCTAAGTGAAAAATAACACCGATAGTAATTAACCCCTTATCGACCCAGCCAATTTAGATTTTTACACTTTAGTTTTTTTTTCCTTCTCGGGTTCTAAGAACCATGGGGGAGATTTATCAAACATGGTGTAAAGTGAAACTGGCTCAGTTGCCCCTAGCAACCAATCAGATTCCACCTTTCATTCCTCACAGACACTTTAGAAAATAAAAAGTGGAATCTGATTGGTTGCTAGGGGCAACTGAGCCAGTTTCACCATGTTTGATATATCTCCCCCTATAGCTCTTGTTTTTCCATCTACAGAGTCATATGAGGGGGTTGTTTCTTTAACCCCTTAACGACCATGGCTTGTGCCTTAATGCAGGAGGGCGTAAATGTACACCCTGTTGGGGTCCCGGGTAGTGATGAGCAGACCATCGGATGGCATCTGTGCTCTATTGTCATGCCTGTGATCCCAGCCGCATAGTTGCGATCCCGCGAATATGCGGCCAGGATATTCCAGGGAATTTCAGATCGATTCCCTGGAACTATGCGGCTAGGATCACAGGCATGCCGATAGAGCGAACTGCTTTCAGATCAAACGTCCGAAAGATTCGCTCATCTCTAGTCCCGGGCTATGGAGCAGGCTCACGGGCTGAGCTCGCTCCATAGCCGGTGAGGACCCGCTGCTATCTGCAGTCAGGGCCTCACCCTCAATGGCGGGTATGGCGGTGGTATGGCGGTGTTATCCAGTCACAGTATGGCGGCAGGGCCGTAGTGAGGGGTGGGCAGGTGGGGGCAGCTGCCCCGGGCGCAGGGACCAGGGAGCAGAAAGAGAAGAATCCCAGTGGATGAGGCAGCCTGGAAGCGTCCTGCCTTTGTCAGTGTGGGGAGACAGGAGACGATTTTAACTTGATCAAAAGTGGTATTTCCCATACTGTACTGTCTCCTGGTTGCTGTTTAGCTATAATTTGCGCAAAATCGCTGCGTTTTTACCGAGATTTCGCGCAAATAAGGGCTAAACAGCAGCCGGGAAACAGTACAAGAAAGAGATGATGAAGGACCTTGACATGTGACTATGATGTCATAGCAGGTCCTGTATGTACAGTCAAAAACTATTATTTTTGCAGGTATTAGACGGATCTTGCATGCCCAGAGCATAGGCGTATTATACCCCATGGAGAGGCCATAGTGTACATACAGTGTAGGGTCTGCCTCGATATGAGTCCACCTTATCGTGGTGAGGCAGTTTACGCTGTTTGCAAATAGTAACCAAGAGACTCATTATTTTGTGGGAATTTTTTGGGCAGTTGGGGGGGCTGCTTTTAATTATTTTCATGTCTATGGTGGGTCTGTATCTTGATGTTGCGGTGAGCTGTTGCATTTTTCTGTGTTTTTGTGTGTTTGCAATTTCAGCAACGTGCTCCTGCCTAGTGTGAACAGTGTTCTAGGAGAGCTGACCAATTTTTTCCTTTTTTTCTGTTTTCCTGTATGTACAGTGCACTATGGAGGAGGAAGAAAGAAGATACATGTGTGTGGGAAGGGGAGGACAATCGGGGGTGCACAGTCTGGGGAGGGGGGTGAAGGGTGCTCAGTCTGGGGAGGGGGGTGAAGGGTGCCCGGTCTGGGGTGGGGGGCAGGGGGGTACAGGGTGACACCAGTCTGGGATGGGGGGAGACACACAAGAGAGTGTCCAGTGTCTATTTAGGGGTCTGGTCTGGTTGTACATTATTCTATACTTAACCCCTTAATAACTGCCCTCTCTAAATATATATATCACATTTATATAAACCTTACCTACTATCTGCAGAGGTAGGGAACCTTGGCTCTTCAGTTGTTGCAGAACTACAACTCCCATCATGTCTGGACAGCCAAAGTTTTAGCTTTGACTGTCCATGTATAATGGGGAGTTGTAGTTTTGCAACAGCTGGGGAGCCAAGGTTCCCTACGCCAATCTATAAAGCACCTGTATCTGTATATACAGCGACCATGATAGAAGATGATTTTTCTAAATTGTTTCTATTGTGAATTTGGTGATGGAAAACCTTACTGGAGGTATTGCCGCTGTTGTCTCCGCTACTGAGTGGAGTTGATTGAACCTCGGGCAATCCTAGGTTCGATCAAACTCGAACATTCACAAACCTGCCGCGTTAGATTGCTGATGCCAGCCTGGTCCGTTGGGAAGGAGGAGAGTGCCCGAGTACCGCCTGGAATTCTGGGATTCAGCCTACGTAATAGACTAGGTAGTAGGCTGAATCCCAGAATTCCAGGCGGTACCTGGGCAGTCTCCTCCTTCCTCAAGGACCGGTAAGGCATCAGCAATCTAATGCGGCAGGTTTGTGAATGTTCGAGTTCAATCGAACCTAGGTTTGATCAACTCTACTGCTGAGCATACCTCTGCATTAGGAGACGGCACCCAGGGCCGTTTTAATACATTGGCGGGCCCGATGCACAAACCTCAAGAGTGGGCCCCCCCTCTTCCCTTTTAGCACCCCCCCCCCCCCGCACGTTATCAGAATCGGTGCTCCACACACACAGTATAATGCCCTGAATGTGCCCCCACACTGTATTATACATAAGGTATAACACTATTTCCACCATATAGTGATTACATATTACATGAAAACTGCACTGAACAGAACTATAATATATAACCAATGATACCATTACATAATACTGCCACACCATGACCACTATCACTACAGACCCTATAACAGAAAGAAGTTACATCCAGTGACTCACATGGGGCGTCTTCTGCGATCTGTCACTTTTTCTTTTTTTTCTCCATCCAGCATGGGCCACCTTGTTGTCTCTCCCGACTGTGAATCCTCTCTCCAGAATCTGCCAGAGAAACATTTTAGGCTCCAACACATACAGTAGTTAGGTCCCCTGTACCCCTATATAGTAGTTACCTCCCTCTGTACCCCTATATAGTAGTTAACTCCCTCTGTACCCCTATATAGTAGTTACCTCCCTCTGTACCCCTATATAGTAGTTACACCCCTCTGTACCCCTATATAGTAGTTACACCCTTCTGTGCCCCTATAGTTTTAATGTGTCCCTTAATAATTAGATATGCTCTGTGCCCCAGTATAGTAGTAAGGTCCCTATATAATATAAGCACTTCTGTGCAGCCCCAATGTAGTATAGACCCTGTGTGCTGCCCTCAGTAGTATATACCCCTTGTGTGCTGCCCTCAGTAGTATATAGCTCCCCCTGTGCTTCCCCCCCGTAGTACATAGCCCCCTATGCACTTTCCCCCAGAAGTATATAGTCTCCCTGTGTGCTCTCCCCCTGTAGTATATAGCCCCCAGTGCTCCACCCCAGTAGTATATAGCCCCCTGTGCTCCCCACAGTGGTATATAGCCGCCCTGTGCTCCCCCCCCCCAGTGGTATATAGCCCTCCTGTGCTCCCCTCCAGTGGTATATAGCCCCCCCTGTGCTCCCCTCCTCCCCTCAGTGGTATATAGCCACCCTGTGCTCCACCCAAGTGGTATATAGCCCCCCCTGTGCTCCCCTCCTCCCCTCAGTGGTATATAGCCCCCCTGTGCCCCACCCCAGTGGTATATAGCCCCCCTGTGCTCCCCTCCTCCAGTGGTATATAGTCCCCCTCCGTAGTACATAGCCCCCTGTTTCCCCCCCCCATGGTATATGGCCCCTTTTGCTCCTCCCCCCCCTATGCTCCCCCCATAATGTATAGCCCCCCTGTGCTCCCCCTCCCATATAGTATATAACATTAAAAAAAAAATTACTTATACTCACCTGGGTCCCCGCGTTCCTCTTCACTTTGCATCTTCTGGCCGGACCGCTGCGTTCACTAGAGGCCGCTCTCCCCTTCTCCTGGCGGCGACGTAAATACGTCACTCGGCGCCGACGCTAGAAGGGGAAAGCGGCCTCTAGTGAACGCAGCGGTCACAAGAGTGACTGACAGGGAGAGAGCCCCCTGAGGGGGGGGCCTCAGGGGGCGCCATCGGGATGGGTAAGTAGATTAATTACATATCCATGCCGATGGCGCTCCTACCTGACAGGCCGGTGGCCGGAGCCCTGTGCGACCGCTTTGGTCGCACATAGCAAAGGCCGGCCTGGTCGGGGGGGGCCTTTAACCAGTGGGCCCGGTGCACGTGCACCATTGGCCCTATGGTAAAAGCGGCCCTGACGGCACCATAGAATCACATTATACTGGGTGTCACACTGGAGATAGATCAGGAAGCTTCGCCTCCTAATTCACAGGTACAGACAGCAGGGAGCGGAGACAACGGTGCCTCCTCAGGTACAGACAGCAGGGAGCAGAGACAACGGCGCCTCCGTTACATGAAAAATGCGGAAAAACATGAAAAATGCGATTCCAAAACCACGCTCCCCCACGCTCCCAAAGTTTTCAGGTTTAGTGCCTAGGGCAGCAGCAGATGTTAATATGGCCCTGGGTAACTGGTTAAATACTCGAGTCTCCTATTGTTATCAATGGGGCTTGTTCATCGAATGAAGTATTGAAAAATACTCAACTTGAGTAACGCGCACTCGAGTATTTTGGCGTTCACTCATCTCTAGTAAATGATAAACTTGTTTTATATCACATCCCCTGCTGATTTACATTATGCTATAGTTATAACAACCATGACCATTTAAGGGAGCTCCCCTGCTTTAGCCATTGTGATAGTTCAAGAGACTGTGTCTCCTTATGTAAAGAACTATGCCTTGTTTCACCTATGCTGGTCTCCATCAAGGGCACCTCTCTATCCATATGACTGGACACTGCAGAGGGTTAGCCCCCATATCAGTGTGCTAGCCCTTAAAGCGTGGGATACCCTCTGGAAGCCTTTGTGCTTGTGCCAACCTGACCATGACAAGCTCCATCCCCTGCTACGCTTTCTCTCAGCTGCAGCACATGTACAGAAAAATAGCATAAAAATATATTCAACAAGGAAATATAAACTAATTAGGAAACAAGAACTTCAGCTTTATTGAAAATGTGGTGAACGCACCAGTTATATGTAAGCCCTATAGGTTTTTGTATTGATCATCCAAAATAAATTCCTTGTCATCGAATTCTGCAATACAATAAAACATGAAAAACTCCAAGGGGGTCAATTCTTTTGGCTTTTTGGCTAGTTTGGACTGATTTGCGTTTGTGATTTTTTTGTATACAAGCAAACAATCTGGAGATGGGAACACATCCACCCACACAGAATCTCACAAACCACTTGTTAATTAACAGACACATTTGTATGAATACAGTTAATCCAGCAGACCTAGAATTTGTGAAACTTCAGAAGGCGGCCTTGGCTAGCATATGTCATTCTGTAATGCCTGAGAGAGGTAATAATTAAACACGGCTACCGAGACAAAAACCTCGCTCATTAGATCGTTTCTACAAACAAGCAGACATTTTTTTCTATAATATGAGCCGACAAGTTGAAAGAAAGGGAAAGAAAATTATTATTGATCTGTTCTTCATATTGTTTGGAAGACACAAAGCGTTTCGGCAAATATGTGTGTTAGATATGTTAAACTATATGGTAATCATGGGCCTATTCAAGAGAAGCGAGGGCGAGGAGGCGGCCATGGAAGGCAGCACTGGAGTGGCATGCTTTTGTTCTATCTTTAGAGCTTTGACCTTGACTTACTAGTGTGTACTGTAGTATTCTAAAGGCTATAGTTGTCATTGTCTAGTATATACATGCCATCTCATAGATACTGAACTGAAAGTACAGTATGTTTATTCATCCACAAGAATAAATAAAGGCTCTCCTTGCTCTTTTCCTGCTCAGCCAATCACCGAGACTGAACTGTGTATACAACGTCCCCAGGAAAAATAAAATGCCCGATCACAGCATGTGGTCGGTAGGCCGTGGGTTGTGGTTTTGCATACTAACCAAACTGGAAGGAAGGAAGGATATGTAGACAATTGCTTATAGGGTACTTGCCCTTGTCAGTGCAGAGCAGTTTACTGATTAGCCAGAGAGCTGTCTAAGAAGGATACAGCTCAGTGGGTTAACTGACTCTCATTGAAAAGGACAATGGTATAAATCTACATACACTCTGAAATACGAAGCCAAAGGGGAAGTTAATTTTTTTTTTCTTTCAAATCAGCTGGTCCCAGCAAGTGCCAGAGATTTATAATTTACTTATATTAAAAGTTTTCCAAGTTTTCCAGTTCTTATCAGCTGCTGTATGTCCTGCAGGAAGTGGTGTATTCTTACCAGTCTGACACAGTGCTCTCTGCTGATACCTCTGTCTGTGACTGGAACTGTCCAGAGCAGTAGCAAATCCCCATAGAAAACCTCTCCTTCTCTCCAGACTGGAGAGAATACACCACTTCCTGCAGGACATACAGCAGCTGATAAATACTGGAAGACTTGAGATTTTTTAATAAAAGTAAATTGCAAATCTCTGGCACTTTCTGACACCAGTTAATTTAAAGGAAACATTTTCGCGAACTATCCCTTGTGCAGGTTATGTGAAACTATTGAAGCTGGCTGGGAATAGTTATCTTAAAAGAGCCGATAGGCACAGAGAATGACAGGTCTTATGATGCATACTAGTAAGGAAGCAAATGGCAGCACTTGGTGGGTATGTTCATTGCAGATGGAAGAGCAAAATCTTCAGTCACAATCCTGGCACTTACTTGTGGCTTCTCAAGTGTTTATTAGAGCACATAATGGCTGGGCACGTTGCAGCTCCTCATCGAGCCATCAGACCAAGCACTTAATGGTGCATAGCCATCGTAAGTGGACAAAAGTAATGATGATCATTGATCAGTGACTTACCAGTGTCCATTTCAGAGGACTACATACCATGAAGTCATCAGCTGTTGAGAATGGTGAGGGCCCACAACGCGTCCAGCAAGTGTTTGATCTAAGAAACACTTGAGAAGCCGCAAGCAATTGACAAAATTTAGCTCTTTAGATTCATGATAGATAATGATCCATATAATTGGTGACATTTATATGAAAGTGAAAGAATCAGGGGCTTCTTAGGTTGGATTCACATGAAGTATTTGGTCCGTATTGTTAGCCAATACCAGGTTTAAAACACAGACAAGCATGCAAATCTATACAATATATTCTTTCTCTGTGTCAGATTCCCTTCCTTTGGCTAAAAATGATAATTAAATACTACATGTGAAACTAGTCTTAGATTGTAGGCCACGCCACAGCAGCAGCACAGAAGGTCCACAGCAAGAACAGGTAGGCTCATTGCAGTATGTCTGTATGTTCCTTTCCTAAAGGGGTGGGCCACTTTATAGTAAAATTGTGCAGTGTACATTATTAGTGTATGTATATACTGACAGCAGCTTCCTGTGTAACTTAAAGAGCTACAATCAGTTTCTCCTCCGCCAGGCAGTGCTTCCCTGCTCTGTGGTGATTCTGTCCATAAGATGGCTGACATGGAGGAGCATGTGACCATGCTCCACCCCCCCAGTGTCCACCACTGAGCCTGTATATTCCTATGGAGGACACTGGAGGTGGGATATAATCACATGCTTCTTCGTGTCAGCCATCTTATTGACAGAATCACCACAGAGCAGGGCAGCACAGCCTGGAGAAGGGAAGTCTAACTTTAGCTCTATGAGGTACACAGGGACCTACTGTCAGTATATACAGTGAGTACACTTACTAATACTGTACACTGAACAATTTTACTATAAAGTAGCCAACCCTTTAACTCTTTCTTGACAAAGAATGCTCCTTACAAATACATACATACAACATACAAATAAAGCCCATTTCTTTTACCAGGGAGACTGTCTACATTTACACCCATCTCTTTCCACTCAATAGATTATTACTTACTTCATAAGTACAGAGATAAATTTGACAGTCTATTATATAAAGCTGACAGCCGGCAACGTGACTGCTTGGAAGGATTTTCAGTCTCCCATAATTAGTGGCACAGTCTCTGAATATATTTATACATTGCAGCACCGTTCTGTTAATATGATAGAAATATCTACTGTACAGACTCAAAACATAGTCCCAGTAAGTCACCATATTTTCCTAATGGTAATCCTGTCCATGTAAAGGAATCTCTTGTCATTTCAGAGTAGATGACTTGTACCATTTTTGTAAATCAATAGGGATAGAATATTTCTCCCCACTCAACCTACTCAACCTTCCCATGGTTTGGCCGAGTTCACACTACGTAAGACACCGCTGTTCTGTGACCCGGCTGTGTCCCAGAATGGCCAGTGTTAGTGAAGTTTATCCGGTACTGCAGTAATGGCCGGATAAACTCCGATTCAATTGAATTGGGATGCGGGCGCATCCGTGTGCACCCGCATCCCAATTCACCATTGAACACAGCCAGAGCCACATTCTCCATTGTATGACTTGTCAGGCTTATGCGGCCGTTATTTTAAGTAAGAGAAATTACTCGATTTGAGTAACAAGCCCCATTGAAATCAAAGTAGCGCGATACTCGAGTGAATACTATACTCGAACGAGCATGCTCGCTCATCAGTATGTACCAGAATTTGGGGGTGTGCTATTCTGTTTATTAAATGTTTTTTTTGTTTGTAACAAATCTAAAGTGATAGATGGCTAGTCGACCTCAGTTGGTATCAGTTTTTATCAATGTTATTAAAAAAAAGAAAAACTTGGTGACATGTGAAAAATGAGTGTTTAGACCATGTGTAACGCCTGGAGTCGTGGATCCACTGAACCGTCACTAGCGATGGCACTAACCTCACCAGGGAGCGGAGTCTAAGGGGCCGCTGGTTTTCACCAGAGCCCGCCGCAAGGCAGGATGGACTTGCTGTGGCAGGCGACCCCCAGGTCGCTACCCCTGACTTGGTTGCTAGTGACAGCAGGCGAGGCGTGGCAGGAGCAGTAGGCAGGAGATCTGTAGGCGTAACCGCAGGTGGCAGACAGTAATCAGGAAACAACGGGTTAATCAGCGGACAGGAGCTAGGAACCGGGACAGTGGACAGGAACTGGGAACAAGGACTGAGGTCAGGAACAACAGGGAGCTGGGCCAAACGCTATGGGAAGCATGTAGAGGCTCCAACACCTGAGGTGGAGCAGTGCTGGAACTTATAGGAGAGTGTGTGGGCTGTGACCAATTAGGGGCGGACTGCCCCTTTAACTCCGAGACAGCCAGCGCGCGCCTTAGGGGCCGGGGACGCGCGCGCCGGCCGGCACAGTGACGGACAGGAGCGGGGCGAGGTGAGGCGCCCCAGGGGCTGAAGTGGCAGCAGCGCCGGGTCCCTGCACGTGGACACCGGCGGCTGCAGGACAGGGTGAGGGGGTGCGGCGGCGTCCCGCGCTCCCTGACACCATGACTGATCAGGAGAACGAACCAGGAGAAGCCAGTGCTCAGCGTATTCTCTCTCGGCTCTGTGTCATTTGCAATGTCCGTACATCGTTTGCCTAAATAGTGTTTACATTACCTATCCACGTTCCCAGTCTCCTCCTACTTCTTTCCCGATCCCGCATGCTGCAGCTTCAGAGCTGATAGGCCGCTCAGTTAATCAATGGCCAGGACCACCACAGCCAGTGAATAAGATTCCACCTTTCATTTTCCAAAGAGTCTGTGAGGAATAAAAGGTGGAATCTGATTGGTTGCTATGGGCAACTGAGCCAGTTTCACTTTACACCATGTTTGACACATCTCCCACTCGGTCTCAGACGGGAGAGGAGTGCTCGTTCTCCTGATCTCTCACAATCTGAGCAATCAGGCCCTTACCGATAAAAACTTTTGTTATTTTTTTTTTTATAGTGACAAGTACTCTTAAGCATTTCTAGACTGCTCTGTTTTGATTTCTTTCAGGATGCATTTAATTTTTCCCTTATTAAGTTACTGTATTTAACTTTGTTCTCTTGTAAGTAGGAAACCATATCGTAGATAGATCATCATACGTTTGGAAAACTGTTTCAAATCTTATGAGGGAGTCTTTTATAATCTTTCTATTATTAACATACAGATGAATAGTACTATAAAATATCTGGTTCAAAGTTTATTATAATCTTTATGCCTTTATGCACTGTATACTGTATAAGTTCTGGTTGTTAAGTAAAAAGAAACCACAGTGTGTAGCGGACCATTGCTGAAAATGCCTACAATGGGCAGCTCAGCATCAACACAGAAATGGAGAGATGGATTACGCTGACGTTTTTTTTACATCATGTGGATGGATAGTTGTGTGTTGCTTATCTGGGAAAGTGATGACATCAGGATTAGAGATGAGCGAACTGGGTTCGGGTTTGAGTCCATCCGAACTCGAACGTTCGCCATTTGATTAGCTGGGGCTGCTGAACTTGGATAAAGCTCTAAGGTTGTCTGGAAAACATGGATACAGCCAATGACTACGTCCATGTTTTCCACATAGCCTTAGGGCTTTATCCAACTAGCAGCAGCCACCGCTAATCAAATGCTGAACGTTCAGGTTCGGATGGACTCGAGCATGCTCCAGGTTCGCTCATCTCTAATCAGGATGTATTATTGGAAGAAGAAAAAAAAACAGAGGCAGTAATGCAATGTCCTGTCTGGAATAATGTGTTTTCAACCATTCTGGACTCAAGGGCCCACTTTTAAGGGCCTGGCCTTTATGTCTGTCAGAATATTATCTTCCTCTACTGGTTCTGGAGCCACTCCATATCTGTAATATTATTATAAAAGTGGAACATTTTGCTTCTATGGGCCCTACTTTCAGGTCTACCTGGTCTACCACCTTTCCTACTGTCTTCTGGTCCCAGCCCACTACTTCCAAGAGTGCCATCAATTGGGCCTACAACCCAGGCCCCATAGTCTAACTATTGTTCAGGCCCAATCACCCAGGCCACCCCAAAGACCTGGCCTGCAGGATAACTAAATTCCACTACAGCTTCAGTATTTAGATTTATAGGACTGTAGACTCTCCCTTCAATATCTTAAGAAAAACCAACTGCAGCCATTCCTGGATTTAAGGACACCCACACCACCACCACAAACCATCCCCTACAAATTACCTATACTTGGGTGACTTTCTCCCTATAGCCCCAGCAGTCTTCCAAGAGTTAGCATCTGACAGGTTGATAATGCACTCAGCCTACATCATTTCAGCAGCAGCCCACAGGGAACATTGCATGCCACTTCACTAGCTCACCATCTGCTTGGTGATGACCAGGCCTTGGCAGAGCAGTTCAGCCACCTCTCATTAAGACACTCTCCTTCACTGCAAATGTCTCCTGTGTTCCGGTCCACCACCCCCATTACCCTTTCCTCTTAGACCTGGCACAGTGATTGGGTCTGCACCTCATAGACCTGTAGTCTATTGGAAGACTGATCACTGCACTTTATGTTCATATTATTTAAATATCAGCTCTTTCATTCTGTTGTGGTTTATATTTTTGAAGGGAGATCATAATGTTCTCTTTCTAGAACGGAATAATGTGTAAAGTTAGAATAAATTAAATGGTCACTTTCATTTTAAAAGGCATAAATCAAAGGCACAAGTGACTATAAGAAACTTAGTTATGTATCTTATCAGAGAAAAATGCCTTTTTCTCCACTAACAATCAACTTCTCCCCTTGCCTCCCTTTTGGACTGATCATTTACTTCCACTTTACTACTAAAACCCTTCTTAAAAGATGAGATGCTGTATCAGCTCACTGAGGGATGGGTTTACATGCTGACCATAGAAATCTATAGACAGAAAGAGGAAGGATAATTACAGAAAAGTTGCAGTGCGAGACATAGAGGCACGGACAAAGATGTTGAAGGTCCTAGTGCAGTTGTGCTCAAAACTTTAGATACCTCTTTCTTGTCAGGGGGTATGAACAATAACACAAAAACTTTTTTTCCACTCATGGTTAGTGGTTAGGTGAAGCTATTTATTGTCAAACTACTGTGTTTTCTCTTTTAAAAAATAATGACCAAAAACATCCAAATGACACTGATCAAAAGTTTACATACCCCAGTTCTTAATACTGAGTATTGCCCCCTCTAACATCAATGACAGCTTGAAGTCTTTTGTGGTAGTTGTGGATGAGGCTCTCTATTTTCTCAGAAGTTAAAGCCGCCCATTCTTCTTGGCAAAAAGCCTCTAGTTCCTGTAAATTCCTGGACTGTCTTCCATGAACTGTGCGCTTGAGATCTCCCCAGAGTGGCTTAATGATATCGAGGTCAGGAGACTCGGATGGTCACTCCAGAACCTTCACTTTGTTCTACTGTAGCCAATGACAGGTCAATCATGACAACTAAAAACATCCAAATGACCCTGATCAAAAGTTCACATACCCTAGTGATTTGGGCCTGATAATATAGTAAAGAAGTTGTCACAAATTGACAAAAATTTCGGCCACAACTGCCAGGAAAATTTTTTGGGAAGCAAAGAAAAAAACACTAATAATATCAGCGAAAATGCAAGATGCACAATAAGGAGGCACTTGAAGAAAAATGGGCTGCATGGTCTAGTCACAGAACAATGCCTTTAATGCACAAATGCCACAAAGTATCTCACCTACAATACGCCAAACAGCACAAAGAAACACCTCAAAACATCTAGAAGAAGGTCATTTGGAGTGATGAGACCACAACCATAAATTTGGAGAGGTTACATTTGGAGAGGTTTTAACAAGGCCTATGATGAAAGGAACACGATGTAACTATGTAAACTTTGGGTCATTTGGATGTTTTTGGTTGTCATTATGATTTAAAAAGAGAAAACACAGTAGTTTGACAATAAATGGCTTCACCCAACCACTAACCATGAGTGGGAAAAAAGTTTTTGTGTTATCGTTCATATTCTCTGAAGAAGGACAAGAAAGCAAAAATTCTGTCGGATATGTAAACTTTTGAGCACAACTGTATGTATTAAACTGTCTAACCAAAGTGCTGATTCTCAGCATACACTGCTCAGTACTGCTGAAGAATGTCCTCCAAGCTGCTGCAACTTCTGAGGGTTCAATATAGAGATATAGGGGAACAGAATCACCTCTCCCTTTTTTTGAGCTCTGTGTAGGAGAAATAATAGCAGCAAGCCCCCACCCAAAACAGGAGAAAACCAACATGCATAGCCTATATATTGGTCAGAAATAGCGCTACTTCTAATGTACACACAGGGCAGCCTAATCTATACAAGTCTCCTGAAACGTCTGTACATCCTGCCTGTATGCTGCAATGTGTTATCAGCCACCCCCAATGATATTCTTATAATTGCAGGCTTTGTGAAGATAGCGGTACGCCATTCTAAGTTTATTATTGTCTTTAAAACATTGCCGTCTAATTTTACCTGTTGAAGGCTGAGTGAGATGGAATAATATCTCTACATTAATAAAGGTCCATTGGGAGTAATTAGAGAGAAAAAATGACCTTCAGGCCTGTCGGTCTACTGAGGCTGCAGAGAAGACATTTCAGTTCCTGGAGGCAATAAAAACTGAGATGTTCCTGCCTGTTTATTAAGAAGGATTAAAATTTAGATTTATTTTAAAAGTGTCCGAGCAGCGCCCCTCCCCCACTCCGACACCACTACAATTATAACAGCATCCACAACGATACAGCCATAAAAGCAATTTGTGGTAATCTTCACATTTCTAGTAATTGTTTCCATTGCTCCAAATAAATCCACGGTCTGGTGCACAAGCTGCAATTTTCAGGACTATTATTTTATATGCAATGGAGTCCTAAATATATATGTAAAAGCTTCATAAAAAGGTCTTTGATTACAGAACAGGGTTTCAACGCTAAGCAACGGGAGAGACAAATCAGTAAAACCTTGGCCGAATCATTTAGAAGAACAAATTATCAGACTTGGCTAGTGCTCGGAGGCAATCTTTGGTCACCCCCGGGTACAGTCTCTGAATTACGGCAACTTCAATGTTTCCCTATGAGAGGAAATGTCTTCAGAAGCCATGAGATTGGCACACAAATGTTCATACACACAAGATTAGTTAACTTCAGGATGAATAGGTATAAAATATGGAAATATCATGTTTATTTTAAATAAAGATTTTCGCCTCGGGTGGTTACTTAACTATCCTGTCACATCTTTCTTCGGATTGGAGCTCCGCGCTTAGTGTTATTTAATAGCCGCATAGCTATGCTCTTTCTTGTTGAAAAATTACTTCTCGGTGGCTCCAGGTAGTCATAGCTGCTACTGTCACAGCTGCGTCCACAGAGGCGGAAGACAGTCAACCTTAGCTTTCACATGCAATTTGATCAGAAACAACTACGTGACAAACTATTGTCGTAGTACTGTGAAATACTGCATGATGACAATTAAGATTGAGTTGTAGCTTAGAAGTAATAGAGGGGAATTGTCTAAGCAACTATTCCCTAATTTATTACTATTGCTGTCGCTAAGAATAAGGCACACACCATTCCCAATCAGAGAACAGGATAAGGATGCACAGCTCCTTTATTTGTCAGATTTTGCTGGTCCAATGTCATGGTCCCTGGCTCCGTCAGACTCTTCTAGTACATGCACTGGCACTTTGCATTCATTATCCAATCTTGACTCTGCTGTGTCTGTATAAAGAGACTCCTACTGGTTAATGCAAAAGGTGTATTTAGTTTCTGCTTATCCTCGACTGACCCAGCTTGTTGACCATTCTTATTATTGATTATTCTGTCTGCCGCCTGCCCTTACTTGTTCTGGTGGCCTTACAATAAGAATACCCTGCTTGTCCTGACCTGTGCTGGTGGTCTTACACTGAGTATACTCTGCCTGCCCTTGTGCTGGTGGCCTTACACTGAGTATACTCTGCCTGTCCTGAACTGTGCTGGTGGCCTTACACTGAGTATACTCTGCCTGTCCTGACCTGTGCTGGTGGTCTTACACTGAGTATACTCTGCCTGCCCTTGTGCTGGTGGCCTTACTCTGAGTATACTCTGCCTGTCCTGAGCTGTGCTGGTGGCCTTACTCTGAGTATACTCTGCCTGCCCTTGTGCTGGTGGCCTTACTCTGAGTATACTCTGCCTGTCCTGAGCTGTGCTGGTGGCCTTACTCTGAGTATACTCTGCCTGTCCTGAGCTGTGCTGGTGGCCTTACTCTGAGTATACTCTGCCTGTCCTGAGCTGTGCTGGTGGCCTTACTCTGAGTATACTCTGCCTGTCCTGAGCTGTGCTGGTGGTCTTACTCTGAGTATACTCTGCCTGTCCTGAGCTGTGCTGGTGGCCTTACTCTGAGTATACTCTGCCTGTCCTGAGCTGTGCTGGTGGTCTTACACTGAGTATACTCTGCCTGTCCTGAGCTGTGCTGGTGGCCTTACTCTGAGTATACTCTGCCTGTCCTGAGCTGTGCTGGTGGCCTTACACTGAGTATACTCTGCCTGTCCTGACCTGTGCTGGTGGCCTTACACTGAGTATACTCTGCCTGTCCTGACCTGTGCTGGTGGCCTTACACTGAGTATACTCTGCCTGTCCTGACCTGTGCTGATGGCCTTACACTGAGTATACTCTGCCTGTCCTGACCTGTGCTGGTGGTCTTACACTGAGTATACTCTGCCTGTCCTGACCTGTGCTGGTGGCCTTACACTGAGTATACTCTGCCTGTCCTGAACTGTGCTGGTGGCCTTACACTGAGTATACTCTGCCTGTCCTGAACTGTGCTGGTGGCCTTACACTGAGTATACTCTGCCTGTCCTGACCTGTGCTGGTGGTCTTACACTGAGTATACTCTGCCTGCCCTTGTGCTGGTGGCCTTACACTGAGTATACTCTGCCTGTCCTGACCTGTGCTGGTGGTCTTACACTGAGTATACTCTGCCTGCCCTTGTGCTGGTGGCCTTACACTGAGTATACTCTGCCTGTCCTGAACTGTGCTGGTGGCCTTACACTGAGTATACTCTGCCTGTCCTGAGCTGTGCTGGTGGCCTTACACTGAGTATACTCTGCCTGTCCTGACCTGTGCTGGTGGTCTTACACTGAGTATACTCTGCCTGTCCTGACCTGTGCTGGTGGTCTTACACTGAGTATACTCTGCCTGCCCTTGTGCTGGTGGCCTTACTCTGAGTATACTCTGCCTGTCCTGAGCTGTGCTGGTGGCCTTACTCTGAGTATACTCTGCCTGTCCTGAGCTGTGCTGGTGGCCTTACACTGAGTATACTCTGCCTGTCCTGACCTGTGCTGGTGGCCTTACACTGAGTATACTCTGCCTGTCCTGACCTGTGCTGGTGGTCTTACACTGAGTATACTCTGCCTGTCCTTCTGCTGGTGGTCTTACACTGAGTATACTCTGCCTGTCCTGCCCTTGTGCTGGTGGCCTTACACTGAGTATACTCTGCCTGCCCTTGTGCTGGTGGCCTTACACTGAGTATACTCTGCCTGTCCTGAACTGTGCTGGTGGCCTTACACTGAGTATACTCTGCCTGTCCTGAACTGTGCTGGTGGCCTTACACTGAGTATACTCTGCCTGTCCTGAACTGTGCTGGTGGCCTTACACTGAGTATACTCTGCCTGTCCTGAACTGTGCTGGTGGCCTTACACTGAGTATACTCTGCCTGTCCTGACCTGTGATGGAGGCCTTACACTGAGTATACTCTGCCTGTCCTGCCCTTGTGCTGGTGGCCTTACACTGAGTATACTCTGCCTGTCCTGCCCTTGTGCTGGTGGTCTTACACTGAGTATACTCTGCCTGTCCTGAGCTGTGCTGGTGGCCTTACACTGAGTATACTCTGCCTGTCCTGCCCTTGTGCTGGTGGCCTTACACTGAGTATACTCTGCCTGTCCTGAGCTGTGCTGGTGGCCTTACACTGAGTATACTCTGCCTGTCCTGAACTGTGCTGGTGGCCTTACACTCAGTATACTCTGCCTGTCCTGAGCTGTGATGGTGGCCTTACACTGAGTATACTCTGCCTGTCCTGAACTGTGCTGGTGGCCTTACACTGAGTATACTCTGCCTTTCCTGACCTGTTCTGGTTGCCTTACTCTGCGTACACTCTGCCTGTCCTTGTGCAGTTTTATGGTTCAAAAAGTGGACCAAAATGGCCACATTTCTTACTCCTAAAGGTAGCCATTTTTCAAATACAAAACTGCCTTAGGTGGCTTCAGCAATCTGCTGGAATTTCATTCTGTTAGCTTTCCATTTGCAGACACTCTACTGGTGTAAAACCAGGGTCTATAGCCTGCTATCAATAACAATATTAGACAATTGCTGTTGATGGAGCTCTGGATTATTTTACACAAAGTGCCTACAAGTCAGAGATGCTCTCCAGCTGGCCACTATTTTTCATCCATGTCTGTGAAGTCACATTTGACTAAAGCAAAGTATAAATACCCATGCCCTGTCTAAAAATACTACTCCCCAGTGCCGAGGCCTGTAATCTATGACTTCCATTAACAAGGCAATTGTGAGTCTGTATCAAAGGCGGCACCGCTCTCCTGCAGCCTATTATCAGTGTAAAGTGTTTTCTACCAAACACAAACAAAAGGCCGTATTCACCCCACAACCACGGCCATTAGTGACCGGAGATCCTAGGAATGAGGCCTAAAACAAGTCATTATTCTTAATTCTCCTGTTTTGCGCTGCCTGCTGGCATCCTTATGCTGACATTTGTGAAGCTAAAGCTAATCTATTTTTTACAGGTTTATAATATCTCCACAGGTGACAATAATGTCAAATATATCACAAGCGTGTACACGGATTCCAGCACAATCCAACACTTAAGGGGTTATTGAGTGTATGGCCAAATCCCCAGTGCATCCTCACCACCTAGGGCCCTAAATCCCTCCATTTCTATACTACCTCTACATTTCCTGTTGCCTTCCTCCTGACTGGGCTCAAGCAGCACTCTAGGTAGCCCATAGGGCAGTATGTCATATAACCAGGGCCGGGACAAGGAGTTTTGGTGCCCTAGGCAGAGAAAGCAGAGTAGACTGTACACTATGCGGGGACAGCCAGGAGGCTATACTGTATGTGGGGGCTGATACTTGGTCATCACAGGCTCTGCAGAGTATTACCACACTGCAGACTATATGGGAGAGTCCAGTATGTATATTGTACCCTCTAAATATAACAGGACCATGTATACTGTACCCCCTGAATGTAACAGGACCCTGTATACTGTACCCCCTGAATGTAACAGGACCGTGTATACTGTACCCCCTGAATGTAACAGGACCCTGTATACTGTACCCCCTGAATGTAACAGGACTGTGTATACTGTACCCCCTGAATGTAACAGGACCATGTATACTGTACCCCCTGAATGTAACAGGACCCTGTATACTGTACCCCCTGAATGTAACAGGACCGTGTATACTGTACCCCCTGAATGTAACAGGACCCTGTATACTGTACCCCCTGAATGTAACAGGACCGTGTATACTGTACCCCCTGAATGTAACAGGACTGTGTATACTGTACCCCCTGACTGTAACAGGACCGAGTATACTGTACCCCCTGACTGTAACAGGACCGTGTATACTGTACCCCCTGAATGTAACAGGACCGTGTATACTGTACCCCCTGAATGTAACAGGACTGTGTATACTGTACCCCCTGACTGTAACAGGACCGAGTATACTGTACCCCCTGAATGTAAATCACTGGTGTCAGGGGGATTAGCCTGTACACAATAAACAGAATATAAGTGTTCACCAACCTGTGGCTCCCGAGCTGTGGCAGGACTACAACTCCTATCATGCTGTGACTGTTGTAGTTTTGGAGCAGCTGGTGACCCACAGGTTGGGAAACAATATGGGAAGTGCTGTGTATAGAGGAGCAGTGCAGGGATATGGGGCAGTGTTATATGGGGCAGCCCTGTGACCTAGGTGACCTCCCTCTCCCAGCATTCCCAGCACTCCCAGCCTTCCTACACCTGAAGAATGATGAGAGTCAGTCAGTGAACTCACCAAACAGCAGCCCAGCAGTCGGTACAGCCTCCAGCAGTCAGACAGGGAAGAAGTCACATGGTGATGAGGGGGCGGAGCCTCTGTAGGTCCTGGCAGGTCCTGGCAGGTCAATGATTTATTTATTTATTTTTTTTTTAAAGAAATTGAAATTGCGCCCCCTGTAGCTTACCACTAGATGGCGCCCTAGGCCATCGCCTACCCTGGCCTACCCTTTGTCCCAGCCCTGCATATAACACACCCTGGGCACTTCATGCCGTTCAGCCAATCAGGGACTACAGCATACCTCCCAACTTTTGCAAAGAGCAAAGAGGGACATGTGCGCCGCGGTCCCAATAGCCACGCCCCCATAGCGACCCTCCATAGCCACACCCCCATAGCAACCCTCCATAGCCACGCCCCTATATCAACCCTCCATAGCCACTCCCCTACAGTCACCACATGCTGCTGACTGAATAGTGCCCTATACAGTATCCAATCCCGCCAAAAATGCCCTATATGGTATCCAATCCCCCATTATAGTGCCCCACATAGTATCCAATCCCCCACATAGTGCCCCACATAGTATCCAATCCCCCCATATAGTGACCAACATAGTATCCAATCCTCACATAGTGCCCCACATAGTATCCAATGCCCCATATAGTGCCCCACATAGTATCCAATCCCCCACATAGTGCCCCACATAGAATCCAATCCCCCATATAGTGCCCCACATAGTATCCAATCCCCCATATAGTGCCCCACATAGTATCCAATGCCCCATATAGTGCCCCACATAGTATCCAATGCCCCCATATAGAGCCCCACATAGTAGCCAATGCCCCCATATAGTGCCCCATATAGTAGCCAATCCCCCATATAGTGCCCCACATAGTATCCAATGCCCCATATAGTGCCCCACATAGTATCCAATGCCCCCATATAGAGCCCCACATAGTAGCAATGCCCCATATAGTGCCCCACATAGTATCCAATGCCCCATATAGTGCCCCACATAGTAGCCAATCCCCCATATAGTGCCCCACATAGTAGCCAATCCCCCATATAGTGCCCCACATAGTAGCCAATCCCCCATATATGCCCCACATAGTAAACAATGCCCCCCATATAGTAGCTAATGCCTCCATATAGTGCCCCACATAGTAGCCAATCCCCCCACAGAGTAGCCAATCCCCCCATTAGTGTGGCCCCAGCGGCAAAAACAATAAACCAGTAACTCACCTGTCCTCCGGTCCCAGCAGCTCATCTCCCGACAGAGCGTGCACTCCCGTCATCCTCCGGGGCGGGCAGCGGGGTACAGAGTCACTGACTGTACCGGAAGTGATTCATGAGCAGGTCACTTCCGGTACAGTTAGTGACTCTGTACCCCCGCTGCCCGCCCCGGAGGATGACGGGAGTGCGCATTCTGCCGGGAGAGGAGCTGCTGGGACCGGAGGACAGGTGAGTAACTGATTTATTGTTTTTTTCGCTGGGGCCACTTAAAATGCGGGACACGGGGGGCCGTTCCGGGACCGCGGGACAGAACCCCGAAAACGGGACTGTCCCGCGAAATCCGGGACGGTTGGGAGGTATGCTACAGCAGTGTCCCTAGTCACTGACTGAGCGGGGCATACATCAACCAGGTCATGTCATAGCCGGAGGGAAGCTCATAAGACAGCCAGTGGGGTCCAGGAGCGGGACGCGGCTCTGCACGAGCACCACCAGCCTGAAATAATTCTTTTGTACCCCCCCACCACCACCAGACTTCTCCTTTATCTGTTCCAGGTTTTCATCCAAGCTGTCTCCACCAACAACTGTTGGTGGACGGTCATTAGAGCCCCATACACATTAGATTGACGGCTGAACCCACTGTGGGTGGGTACGGTGGACCAAAGTCTTCGTCGATTCGGTCACTGAGTTTAGGCCCTTCTTTTACCTATGTCTACAACTTGAACTCTTTGTCATTTTTCTTCATTCCTGAACAATTTGTGCTAGGGCATTATCCTCCTAAAACAGGCCACTGCCCTTAGAGAATATATGCCATGAAGGGACTAAATCTACAGCAATGATTAGATGGTAACACATGTCAAATAAATGTGAAAAACAAGACATATGTAGAACCCATTAGAACATTACCCAAAGCATCACACTACGATCACCTTTGCAGTACACACGCTTAAGATTTATGGCTGGGCCAACCTCTTCCATCTATGGTCACATTCCAGTAGTCATCTGTAGGCACATTCATCAGTGTATAGGGGTCAACACAAACACTCTAACTGGCACACAGTAGCTCTTCTGTGGGATCAGAACAGCCTTGGGTGCCCAGGACCCTATAGATGGCTCACTGGTTGTCTCTCCTTCGGCTACTTTTGAAGTGGACACACCTCAAGAGTATTGTCATATTCACTGTCTGTTACAAATTAAAAGTTATAAAGTTTATAGTGCGCACTGAGAATCAAACACCCTGACACACTGGTGGTTAAGGTGGATCTCCTTTATTCAAAGATGGCAGCCAGTTTATATATCCTAGGGGCGTGTACTCTTCTACTGAGGCTTCTGACAGTGCTTCATTGGCTGAGGTATGAAAAGAGTTACTTGCATAGTACTAGTGTTTACTTACATAAGCTTTAGGGAATGCAAACATCTCGTGTACGTGTTTAGAAGGTCAGCGCCATATTGTAATGGCTTTACTAAATATACAAAATATCCTTAAGACTTTTGGTAGGTACTAACCAGTGCATACAGCGCTCAAGACATAGCATTTAGAAGATACCTAGTTATTTAGCTATTAGTTTTTAGCTTGACTTAGTCATGTGATTAGCAGCAGCTTTCCTACTTGCCCTAGGCATATAGCACCACAGGAAATGACTACGACGCTAATAATCAATAAAACCTATTGCCATGTCAGGTTAACATGTGCTAAATAAGTATTTACTCTATCATGTTAAATGTCAGCTGTTACAGATGACCTAAACAATGGTAAGGCTATGATGGGAGTTTTTGTTTTACATATTATAATGCTGAAGATTTACCAGTTAACACATCATTGATGAAACACAATGTAATACACATTGACATTCACAGGTGACATCTTCTCTGATAGACCTTTTTTCCATCTGGCCCAGACTTCCTTGAATTCTTCCAGCCATGTTGTATCTCTGAAGAGTTTCCCACCTAGATATATTGGCTCCTCACTTATGCAACAGGTCCTCATTCCGTTTCCCATGAAATCAGTTATAATGCACCACGTGCCCCTTAAAGTTAAAGGGGTTGGCCACTTTATAGTAAAATTGATCAGTGTACAGTATTAGTAGGTGTACTCATTGCATTTACTGACAGCAGCTCCCCATGTACCCCATACAGCTAAAATCAGACTCCCCTTCTCCAGGCTGTGCTGTCCTGCTTTGTGGTAAGTCTGTCCATAAGATAGTGACCATGCCCCGCCTTCAGTGTCCTCCATAGGCATAATCAGGCTCAGTGGAGGACACTGGAGGAGGGGCATAGTCACATGCTCCTCCATGTCAGCCATCTTATGGTCAGTCTCACCACAGAGCAGGACAGTCTGGAGGAGGGGAGTCTGGTTTTAGCTCTATGCGGTACACAGGGAGCTGCTGTCAGTAAATGCAGTGAATATATATACTAAGGCCATTTTCACAAGGCGTAAGACACCGGTTGTTTTGTCATAACGGCCGGTCTCAGAGATGATCTTCTTTTCTACTTAATTCAGATGCGGGCGCACCCGTGTGGGTCCGCATCCGAGTTCCCTGCTGCACACAGTGACATGTCAGTTTTTTGCGGGCCGCTAGCGATCCTGGCCGGAATGTATGCTATGTGTATACACTCCGCCCGAAATTTCCTCTAGCTGCAGCACAATGTAATCGGCAACAACGGCTGTGATTAATACTTAACTTACGTTGTGTGAACATGGCCTAATACTGTATACTAAGCAATTTTACTATAAAGTGGCCAATCCCTTTAATGATAATACACACTGTGTCCCCTGAAATTAGTTATATTTTATACACTGTGTCCCTTACAGCTAGTAATACAGACTGTGACCCCTAAAAAATTCACTATAAAGCAACAGACGGTGTTACATTGTCAGACGTTGGGGGGGGGGGGGGTTGTTCGGCTGTATCGGTGCAGAAACATTATTATTTTTACAACTGAATTGTGGGCATCGTTGGGTGCGCCTGCAATTCTATTAACTGTTGAGTACTTTTATATTTACAGTGTGTAAACAGCTATAGGCATGTTCATTATTTCAGCGACCGTTCTAAAGAACGGACATTAAGATAACGATGTCGGAACACAGTGGGCGCCATTGCATTGAATTTAATGAAATGCAGCCGCTGCAGCAAAGAACGGACGCTGATTTCTTTGCAATCAGCATCCGTTCTTTTTTTTTTTTTTAAATTGTATGTGTGAACTTAGCCTAATACACACAGTAACCTATGAAATTAGGATACTCATCACGCCCCTGAAATTATTTTTATGATACACATCGTGCCCATCAAAATGAATTATAATACTCAAGGTGCATTCTGGTTTTAATTCTAATACACACTGTTCCCATGAAATTAATTATAATACAAACTATGCCCCCCGGAATTGATTATAATATATACTATTAATTATACTATCCACTATACTACTTGATATTAATTATAATCCATATCATGCTCCCCCCCCCCCAATATTAAATACTGTATAATATAAACTGTCAACTGAAATAAATTATAATATAAACCCTGGTGTTAAAATACATACCAGGCCCATGAGATTAATTATAATACATACTGTGCCCCCTGATATTAATTATAATCCACAATGTGCTCCTAAAAAGAAGTACAATATACATCATGTCCCCAATTATGTGTGTGCATTAAAGTGAAATCACATATAAAACCTCTGGCACTCTTACATAGAGGGCCAGAATGCTATGGAAGGGGGGGGGGGGAGTGTAAGTAGAGACCTTCAGTGCCACAGACACACCTCCGTGACACTTAGGACAGGTAAAAGCATTTTTAGATGAAAAAAGAAGCAGACATCTATTACTATGGTACAATCCTAATCTAGAAGCAGGGATGATGTAATTGTGCCAGCGCTTTTATATATGATTCAGGAATGACATTTTCCCTTTAATTGTAATATACACCATGCCCTTATATAATAATAAGCATATTACATGTTATGCCCTCAGAAAATATACTCACCTGTCATAATATTACTGCGAGACTTGACTGCACTGAATGGCAGGTCAGGGAGCTGGGGGCTCTCTAGCACCCCCCCCCCCCTTTCTTCCCAGCTGGATCCCATCCCTGAGCTCAGATCCTTATATTGTCCATTTCTTACCATTACAGGAACTTACTGTTCACCTGCTAACACAAGCCCCACCTTGTCATACCATAATAATCTTATATAATAAAGATATGATCAGAAAATCACATAGATTGTTATGTTATAGCATCACAGATGACAATAGGTCGGATTGTGTATCGTCCCTCTGAATGCCTGCAATGTACCTGTCTCCTCACCGCTTACACCATTTACCTATCTTGTACAATTGTCAGACAGTCTGCAGGTGGTCAGCTGGCGATGTGAGAACAGCTGCTCTCCTAAAGAGAACTCGCTCATCCAAAATGTCAGGACTCAATGACAAGTGATCCGTCGATGAATAGCAGCACAAGGCGGCGGTAAGGTTCTAGAGCACAATCACTGCAGGCAAGGTTCCTAGATATGAGAGAGCCCAGACTATAAGCTTATCAGGAACCCATCTAGAGAACAATGGGAGATCATGTTATTTAGCTGCGAACCATATCAGTCTTTAGTATATTGTATTGAGGACTCTAGGATACACATGGCATCTCCAAAGGGGTTACGTACCTCCAAATCCATGCCGGAAGATCTGGTCTTAAAAAGACTTTGTGAAGGAGAACTCTGAGGTGTTAGTATGTGCGGCTTTATGGAAAAAGTTGCCTATGGAGACTATGGTGTGTTCATTCTTACGTGGATTAGCATAAGAAATAGCATAATATTTCACAGCACATGAATATTTTATAACAAGCACTGATATAACTGCACAGGCTATGTTGTATGATATGCATCTGATGTGAACCAGCACCGGGCACACCACCTTAGGGAGGATTCATTGTACTTTATGTTACTCGCTCAATCTCATGTATTCTTCCCAACAGCACCTAGAACCAGCAAGCCGGCCTCACAGCCTGGAGAACAATTCCACGTGACGCTGCCGGTCTCCAGACGTTTGTGCTCAAATGCTTGGCTTAAGAATTCTTCTAAGGAAACGCGCTTCATCTTGGAACATTTCAAGTGGGAAATCATTATTTAAACCAACAGCTTAGCAGACATTCTAGTAGGGGAATGGCAATATAAGGTAAATTCACCAGGGTTCTCGACAAGATGGAGGAGAAAGAATTTCTACGTCCACTTTGGTCAAAAAGAAACACTAGCAAAAATATATAAAAGAAAAAGACAGCAGTGCTTGAGTTTAGTTACAGAGTCTTTCCGAAAATGACTTTTCCACCCAACCATTGAATTTCATGTTCTCATGTTGGCTGTGAGTCTATAAAGCAAGGTAGTTGTGGCTCTGTGGAGCGTAAATTGCATCTGAACTTAGGGGTCATTGGATTACTAAGACTATGGAGCGATGCTGCCTGTAAACAGCTATGCCTGTTATACCAGGAAAGCATATGCAGAATCGCATTGTGAGCAAATTGTAGTGTTCATTATATTGTCTGTATCCATCTCATGTGGAGGTTTGTTTTGTCTGATATACATAAGGCTATAGATGTCATCTTCATTAAAGCACTAGAGCACTATTCCCTCTGAGCCCAGGTAACAATGCTATGGAGGGCAATCTGCATACAGGTATATACTGCTTATATTAGGCAGGAGAGGAGAGTCACACAAATCATCTCCCTAACAGCAGGAACAGACATTTTTATGGGGGGGGGGGGGGGCAGGGAGAACGAAAAATAGAGAAATGCATGAAATTGTCTGAACACTGGGGGAAGCTTCCAGAAGGAGAAGGGGCCTGACTGACTGATTCCGAGGCTGCTTTCACACTAGCGTAATAGGAAGGTTTTGTATAAGGTGTCATTTATTCGTGTACACCTCTGGGCTTAGGAGTCTAGTGGGTGGTCCTAATCAATGACAGTTATTTCTGCATGTTCAGTAATATAGTGAAGGTTGTCAGTTACTGAATTGGGCCGCCCACTGGGCTCCTATGCACAGAATAAGGAAAGAGATTGGTGAGTTAAAGGTTATACAGATTTTTTTCCTACAAAACAATATATCTCCTGCAGGTTACTGCAGAAAGGATTGAATTTTTAAAGTGGCCCATTTCCTTTAGGACAGACTAGATGGACCAGGTGGCCTTTATCTTTTATGTTTGTATATTAGGTGTCTGCGGCGGAGGTTCCTTCTTCTTCTGGGAGATTTGTGGTCAGAGTGTTTCATGTGCCCCTATTTCATTCTGCAATTCATCTCAAGGGGACTCTCAGAAATTCATTTGCTTGCTCAGAAAATGATCCCATCGAGATGAATGGGATTGATATTTAACTGTAGAAATTCCTGCAACAAATCTGCCATGTGTACATACACAGGTTCAGGATATGATAAGGATTTAGGGCTGGATTCTTTGCCTAAACCCTCATCTAATCCACCACTATCCTGTATCCATTGCAAATAAGGTATATGTCACCCCATTCACATTCAGTGGGATTATGACCGCTAGAGACTCAACATCTGCATCATGCATATTATATGCATGGATTTGAGACAGAAAAGCCGCAGATTAGCCCCATTGATAATCCATCAGCAACTCCGCTGCCATATCCATGGCACAAATCAGAGTGCCAGCCTTAGATTTTATCTGCGGATGCTTTGAAAAATCCATGTTGGATTTGCCATAGTCCGATCCTAAACATGTGCCCAATACTGATAGAAAGCAGCGGCTAATTGTTAGGCTTCATTCACACATGTAGTTTTATTTTACTTAATCTATTTAATAGAGCAAAGAACCACTGCCCGCAACCCCAGCCCTCGCCGATTTGGTGTTTTTGTCTGGGTTTTTCCTTAATTCCATTAAGCGGAGAATATTGACATTTTTCCATTTATAATTCTCTTCCATTTAGCAGCCCATAAAGGAATTAAATGAGTCTTCACACGCAGGCCCTTGTGTAGGAAGAGTCTGCGCTGTTGAGATACACGAGAACAGTCGCAAAAATCACGTTTCTAATTATCATTTCACAAATGACTTTCTAAATGTCAGTCTGTAATTTGCATGGTCGCAATATCTCCGTCTGCACAGCTGGAAAGTGTAAATGAGAAGAAGCCTGGACACTAATGAAACCTGCACAGGATCAGAGCCCTGGGATCGGACACCGAGGAACTGCAATCCAAAGGGAAGTCAACTCCAGCAAGCCTCCCTGGAAGACATTGCAGTTTGGGCCATGGATGCTGGAGCCTGCACAAAGCTACTATTCACATGGCTTACACTGACGGTCCAACCTTTGACCGAATCAGAATGCTGCATCGGAGGAAAAAAAATCAGGTATCTGTGTTATGCTAGCATGGCGCCTCAGATTGTGAATAAGATTGGCTTGTACCGTCTGTGTTTACACCCTGGATGCATAATGCTGATAATGTTTTTGCCAGTGCCACCTTTTGAGCTGCTGCTGGCATGAGCACCGTACACATTGCATGACAATGCTCTTGCCTGCAGCATTTTCTTAGGCCAGTTATATATGAGAGTATTATTATGTCTGTCTCAGCTTGGACACAGGTTTACTGATCCAAACTCATAGGGAGCTATAGTATGGTGAGTTTAGACAAGTAAATGTGAAGTCTGGCCAACAAATTCACAGATATATATAATCTTATCTGTCCATTCTCAAAAAGGACTGTTCCGACTTGCCTTTTTCTCTAAGAATGTCCTCAGCCTGGGGGAAAACCTAAAACACATACTTACCTTCCTTGCTCCCATTCTCCCAGCTCCGTTCCCCATGCACAGTGTTTGCTGTGATTGAGGAGTGTGTGCAGACCACTCAGCCGATCAGTGATTGGGGTGGGACTCTTCTGTGGCCGCTGATTGGCTGAGCAGGCAGTGCATGGGCCGACCCGAAAAACAAGAAGCGATGTGCAATTTGACTGGGTCTGGATTAATGGCAGCAGTGGAGGGGAGTGAGAAGGGTAAGTATATGTCTCTTTTGTTCTTGCCTTCAGGCTAAGCACATTCATAGAAAAATACAATACTAGTCAAAATAATAGGAGCAAATTATCCTCTCAGAGTTTATTTCTGGTAGTAGAGAGGGGATGAAGAGTCCTATTTCTAAGATTACATTTAAAGGAATCCAGGTACTAATACCTCCAGCTATACCCAGGATTTAGGTCTTAGTAAACATTCATACCGCTCTGGATCTGAATCCCACACGAGCAGTCACTGATCTCAAAGGTTTTATAGAAATAAGTGCAGATCGGAGGACCTCTAAATGACTGGCACTGGTGGTGGTCCCGGGCACCAGTTCATCATTGCTGCAATCTCATTTCAGGAAATCCTAAAACTGGAAAACCCATTTCACACATTTACAGAAGGTTTATTACCAGAGTTACCTTTGGATTAGGGCCCAAATGGCAGTAAGCTAGTGATATATTACTCCATGAATGGCTTCCAGATTCGCAGTTGGCATACAGGAAGGCATGTGCTTTATGCAAAACATCCCTTGTGGCTAACTGGTCAGGAGGGATCATTTGACAGCAACACTCGGTAATTGTAAAAGAGCTGTGAAGCCAACCACGTGATCCTACGGCAACATAGAGGGCGCTCTCATATCGCTGTACAATCAATAGTTCATGGGGGCTTTTGAGGGGGGCAATAGTATCCAACAACTTATTGTTTTTGTATGCCCTGACTTATCTGAGATATATATATATATATATATATATATATATATATATATACACGTCTCCTGTACCCTGCATGGAAAGAGTTAAAGGACACTATAATGAAAACCTTGCTACCTGCTCTCCCATTCTGCAGGACTGCATAGCCTATAAAGCAGAACGGATGTGTATCTGAGCACATATATTAGTTCAGTATAGTTGCAGCTGATTCCTATAGATCTATGTGGAATAGTTTTGCACCATTCGGGCTCTGTAGCACCCTGAGCGTTAGCACAAGGCAGATTAACATTTGGCCCACCCCGTCTGCTGTGTAACACAATCCAATAATTACAATTTGTCTCCTAACAAAAGTCAGACCAACGTCTGGAAGCTTTTTTTTTATTTTTTTTATTTCCGTCAAGCCCCATTCATGGTGAGGCTGCGTTTCTACTTTCATTAGGATTTCTGCTCATGTACATAACATGTCCACTTCTGCTTAGTATCTAATGGTACAAGCATCAACCATTCTGGGGGGAAAGAAAAAATCCCCATAAGCTGCATCTGCAGCTGGTGCAGTTCTCCCTCGGCCTGTACACCTGCCGCTCATGTCACAGCAGAGCACAAGAGAACACACATTCATAACCAGACGTAGACTCATTACATGCCGCTCAGGGGGGATACTCATTACCCAGCCGCCAATAGCCCCTATTAAACCAATATAGCACCGCAAAGTCTATGTCATTCACTACCTTATAGGAATGAATACAGACATTCTGGGGACAGATCCCTCATCCGAACAATCGCCACGCCGTGTTTAAGGTAATGTTAACATGTTAACTCCCCGGGAGGATATCCGCAGCTGCTGCCGATGATGCAGCATTGCATTATGCACAAATAGCCTTACATAATAAATACGATACACACCATTGATTTCATATGGAGGAAGTGATCGTGTTAACCCCTCTGGCACCAGAACCTTCCTTTTTCCGCTGTCTGACAAGTGACAGGTCTTAACGTCACTACTCCATGAGTAGCAGCTATTATATTGATAACACGTTTGCGCGGGGAGGGGGCTGCTACACATGTAAGGAGAACTTAGGACGTGTCTATCAGAAAAGCCAATCTAGAAGGGGTTAACCGAGAGGTTGTCGAGCGATGGTCGGAATGACTGATTGGCTTTGTGGTACCTTTCTAATTTTTTTTTTTAATTTTGAACAGCTTTTGTTTTTTACGCAGCTGATGATATGGGAGAACACAAGACATCGATAGAGAGTAGCGAAATATCTATCTATGAATGATCTCTACAAAGAGAAGCGAACGCATAGGATAGAAAGCGGAATAGGAAATGTGGACTTCTTTTACCTTTATAAATCTGCTCAGTGCATGTTTCCTTCCCCGGGTGGTAAGTGCTCTGACTTGTTCTTAGGATTTCCTATGAAGTCTTGTCTAATAATAAGAGGTGTTTGTGACGAAGCTGGGGGATAGTCCGTGTCTTCCCTTTCTTTCTCTTCCATGCTTCATTCTTTTGCCCCTGGTGTCATGTTACAGACGTAGCCTCCTAAATGCAGCAGCAGTGGCCCCAGCACATCTGGGGGGTAATGCAGAGGGGGAGAAGAGACAATGAGACAGAGTTGCGTCTTCCTTCAGGATTATCCAGCAACACACAGAGGCAGTGCAGAGAAGAAGAGACATGAAGAAAAAGAAGGGAGGATGCGATGGAGAGGAGGACAGGGGGCTGTGGAAAAGGGAGCTATGGAGAAGGAGGGATTACGAGGAAGAAGGGATTGCAAAAGGAGGGGTGAGGGCTACTTAGACACAGAGACTGGGGGGTCACTGAAAGAAATGGAGTTGATGGAAACAGGCGGATTGGCTGGAAATATGACGTCAGACAAAAATAAGGATAAAACACTGCCCTACAAGTGCAAACTGATCTGGAATCAATACAGCGAAGCTCCACCTAGACAGAATAGATTAAAGAACTGCATAAATAGCAATTGCCTAATACAATGTCAGATAATAAGGGGGCCATTAAACGACTGGCGTCGGACCATCGGAATACTGCGATCTCTTGTAGATCTGCCTCTTATTAGAGGAAAGGTGACTGCAATCATGATTGAAATAGTGAAGAGATATACGTTAAGCCTAAAAAGAACATGTGTCATGTGACCGCAAATCGCATCAGAATACCTGTGTGTGTGTCTGTCTGCAATCTGCTGTCGTAAAACTTTATTAGAATTGGGATTTGGCAGTAAAAATAATAAAAGAAGGAAAAAGCAAAGGCGTGTGCGCTATACAACCAAAAATTCAGAAAGGTTGGATTGGATTTTGGCCAATTGTTGCCCCACTTTTGGGTTTCAGGTCGCGGTTTGACCACACTAACAATTATTAATTACATGCAGCATTGCTGTCTTCATGTAGGGAAGTCTTATGCAGCTTAGGTTTTGAGAGATCACATGTGGTGTTGAGTGGATCTGTCAAACTGTTCGGGTTCGGCAACGCCTACCGAACCCAATCACTCAATATTTGATTCTCCACAGCTGCAGAAGGTGGATGCCGCCCTGTGTCTGCAACAGAAGGTGGATGCCGCCCTAGGTCTGCCGCAGAAGATGGATGCCGTCCTGGCTGTATCCATGTTTTCCAGGTCTCCAACTTCTGCAGCCGTTTGACGGGTCCACTCAACACTTGGTGTCATCAGCCGCTAGCTTCCTGGTGTCTGCAGGAGTGACATGGACAAAACATTATGGTCACTAACAAAATTAGAAATCAATAACAAGTCTGCAGAAAGGCTATTCTGTTAGTGAATGGAAATCACTTACAGATAGGGACAAGAGTCATCTAAAGCAGCTGTATCACATGAGACCCTTCAAACAACACCCCAGATCCCGGCTTCTTGACATCCTGTTACATTGGGGTAACTGGAGTCACTGCAGTCCCACTTAAATGTTTTGGTTATGAGCAGCATAAGGCTTTGCAAACATGGCAATTTTATCTCTTATTTTGGCGTCAAAATTTGCATGTAAAAGCATGTCCAAAGGGTACGTGCCCCAATGGTTTCCTTAGGGCCCATTCACACTTGCAGATATGATGTTGCAGATTTTATGCTATAGATATCAATATACAAGTATTATATGGGGTGTCGGCCTGTTTTTATCCGGGACCAAGTTTGTTGAAACTTTAATTCATATTTGGATTAAAAACAAGACCCTCTCTAGGGAGTGCTACGACTGGACGATGCGTTTTGCGCACATGCACGCTTAGTCATGTCTAGACATGACTAAGCACGCATGCGCGAAACGCTTGGTCCAGTCATAGCACCCCCTAGAGGGGGTCTCGTTTTTATTCCGAATATGAATTAAAGTTTTACGTTTTAACAGTCCTGTTTTCTTTTGGATGTGCTGGATCCATATCTTTTTCCCTGGAATCCTTGCTATAGATATCAGTGTAACTAAATGATAACACACTATCAGTTCTGCTGCAGATCCTGTACGTGTGGATAGACCCTTAGAAGGAACATGCAGCATAGTCACATATATTTTTTTTTTCTGTGTGAATATCAATTACGCTTACATTTGTGACAGCACTTACTGTGTTCTGCATGCTGGGAAAGCAGGATACAGCTTTACCCCATGGCAAATGGAGCTGTGTCATGTCCAAAACTGTAAAATATGCTGCAGAATCGGAGGGTATGCTCTGGACTTATACCATATATACTGCTGCTTATTTTTCTGACCTAAAAATATGCAGAGGGAACATAGCCTTAGGCTTTACAGCAGTTCAAAGTAGAAAGAACGTCACCTGAAAGATGGAAAAGCATAGGGAACAAAACAATTGCATGAATTTAGTAATTTTGTGTATTAGGCTTTTTCCACACTGCGTTTTTGCAATCCGGATGAAAACGGATAAAAAACAGATTGCAAAAAACGGATGCATTTGTATGCATCCATTTTAATCCGTTTTTCCATTGACTTTCATTATAGAAAAAAAACGGATCAAAACGGATCCGTTTTTTTTGACGGACACAAAAACGTTGCTGACACAATTTTTTTGTCTGTTAAAAAAAACGGATCCGTTAAACGTATGCTGAAAACGCAGTGTGAACCCAGCCTTAGTGGGCATTAAACAAAACCTAGGTGGACAGGCTACAGCGGGCCAGATCTAGAACAGAGTTTGATAAATCTTGTGCATCCCTAAACTGTCTGTTCTAAGTTTGCGCTGACTAGTCTAAGTTTAGACAAGCTATTAGTTTGCTTACTTTAGGCATAGGTAATGCACCAAAATCTTACCATCTATGTTTAAGCCACATCCCCTTTTTTCACTATACCACACCCTTTCCTTATAAGCCACACCCCTTGTTGGACAAGGCACGTTATGCATAATAAGGCTATGTTCACACAACGGCCGTGGTTTTACAAAAATATACATTACATAGCCGTCTATGGGATCCTGGCCGGAACGTATACACATAGTATACGCTCCAGCCGGGATCCCTCACAGCGCCGCAAAGAACTGACATGTCAGTTTTCTGTGGCCGCTATTCATTGAATAGCGGCCGCAGAAACCCATGTTAGTGCACACTATTGAGCAGTCGCAAGCTCCTTTGTGTGCTGTGGGGAGTTCTGATGCGGGCGTGCGCCCGCATCAGAACTCTGCGGCATGAAAGATCACACGGCCAGTACTGCAGTGCCGGCCAGGATGATTAATTTCAGAGACCGGCCATTCCGTAACCCGGACGGGTCACGGAACGGCCGGTCTAATACTACGTAGGGACATAGCCTAAATGTGTTTCATTGGCTGTACAATTTATATATTTTGAGCAAAAGTTGTAGCACAAAAGTCGTTGGAAAGGTATTCATACATTTGGTCAGTTGTTTACCTAGGCAACAGTTATCTCTCCTGGCTTCTCTATACACAAGAACATTTAGCAATACCAAACATTCACGTGTTTTCTGTAAGGAGGAGAGAGCACCCTGGTGGTGACTTATCTCTCCCAGAACAATAGGGTTAGGGGTTAAAAAGTTTCCACGCCCAACCCTGTACTCTATCAACTTTAGTCTAAGATGTATGGGCACCTTAACCGGGTCCCAGTTCTGTCACAATACTGTATGGCCCATAAAAGCTACACTGAAGTTAAAGTCCCATGAAAATTAAAAATCACCAGCAGACATAGGGTGGGGAAACAGAAAGAATGCATACTTACCCATCTCCGTACCCCTACAGCAATGCCTTACTAATCTCTAACAATGTCACATACTTTGCTGATAAATTGCCTGCTCAGCCAATCAGTGACAGGGGCGGGACACCGCTGCAGTCATTAACTGGCTGAGCAGGCAATTCATCAGCAGGGCCGTGCCATTGCAGCAGCAGGAGTCGGGTCTGTGATGTGCCAGGAAGCCTGGATAAAATGACATCCGGCATCTGTCCGAGAGGGATGAGAGCAGTGCTATGGGGGTACAAGGACGGGTAAGTAAACATTCTTTATCATGTTCCAGCACCAGCTGCCTACCGGTAATTTTTTATTTTCACAGTACTTCACCTGTAAAGGGGCTTATGCACTTGTCCTATATAGCATAGTTTGTATCTCTGGTGGACCCAAAGTTCTTGTGCTGGACATTAACATTGCAGTGTAATGAGAAGAATACCTACTAACAGAATCTAAAGCTAATAAACTATCGAGGGACATGCAGATGAGCCATCCATTTGCCAGTGTCATACATGTAGTTTTGGTGTTAAAACATCTAGACGGAGCGTATGCTCTAAGGAACCTAGTGCGTCTCCACCAGCCAATGAGTCACACTTCTACGTCTAATCTGTGTAGTTAGTGAAAGCCAGGCAATCAGAGGGGAGCTGTCATTTACAGAAAAGTGAGGTAAATAGGTCAAATAAGCAATCCAGAGAAGAGAGAATGCAGAGGGAGGAAAGATGGAAGGATACGAAGAGTTTTCTGTTACTGCTAAAAATATAACTAGCGCTGATGTTCCCAAATAATCACAGTTACCACTGTGGGGGAGGATACAGTACTCGTGTACATACGTCTGACCATGGATCTGGGATACAAGCAGACATGCCAATAGACTAATCCCAGATACAGGATTGAACACACAGAGACATTACCGCCTTAAAGCTGCAGTCTGCCTCAAACTCAGAAACAAAAATTCAATAGCAGCTCCAGTATATAGGAAACATGGAGTATGTGTAGTTCTTAGCAGCAAATAACATGGATATGTTCAAGAGAAACCCTTTAAAACGCAGTCTAGCTGCACTGTATTTATCAGATGCCACCTATGGAAAAGAGTGGGGCTGCTTCTGGAAAAGAGAAGAAAACCAGTTGACCCGGACAGCCCCTTTAAAGGTTTATTCACACAAAGCAGACAATTACTGTTTTACAGCAATTTTGCAAAAAAAAAAAAAAAAATGATCAGAGATTTTTCAGTAGTCACAGCAATAAGCTGCGACTTCACTGACTGCACTCTGGGAATGATGTTATGCTTGGCGGATCAACATTAACGCCACTATCTCCTGCTTTTTATTTTAGCCCAGATGCTGTATGCAGGTTGGGTTTTATGCTGAGGGATTGGATCCACAATAGATTTTAGTGGTATTTGGCTGTTGATGTGGCTTGTGTTTACCCAATGGTTTTTTACTCTGTGCACCTGCTGGTGATATTGGCTTTGTCCTCTCTATCCTTTTGCTTGATGTGGCCAGCATCTAGTGTGTTACCCTTGTTCTGCAGTTAGCTTTTGCTTTCCTCATATATTTGATATTGACCAGTATATGTGGTTATTGCCTCTTAGCAGTGTGCACAAATACGTTTGTGAGTACTACTACTCCTATCATTTTCATTCTTACTGAGTAAATGTCCACTCATCAAGTTCTCTACTCATGTCTACTGCAGCCACCCTCTGTGAGTGGTTGCTCAATCAACTGCAGCAGTTACTGCTCCTATATGCCATAACCATCCTGGTGAGTAGTTACTCACATACAAGCTTGTGCATATTACCTGGCCTGGTGATTACTGATGAGTCTTATCCTGCTCTATCATTAAGACCTAGGGGCATCTGAGTACAAGTAATTTTTATTACCCTGGGAAAGCAGCTGACTACTAACCTGATAGTATTGTTAAAAATAAGCCCAAAGAACCATAGCGTATGTGTCCCTAAGAATATAGTAAAAAGTAACACACCCCTTGTGAAGGGAAGGAAGAGAGAAATGTTTGCATGCATTGTCCAAATCCTGATATATTACTATTAAAAATGTGTGATACAAGATGTGAGAAAAATAACAAAAGCTAAAAATGTTAGAATGGCAATGTTTCTCCTCTGTTTATGGAGAAGACGATGATTGGACTGTGGTTATGGGTGTTCAGACGGCTGGACTATTAATATTCATACACTTTCTCGGTTGCATAGGGAGAACAGAAAGTGTGATGGAGCATGTCTCTATAAGAAGTAATTTGAGAGTCAGTATGAAGGATAATGGGATGGAGCTTAAACATTATGATGAAGTTTCTACCGCAAAAGCGATTGACAGGATAATTGAGTATGTCAGAAGACCCCCAGTAATCACCGAGAACAGAAGGCAAATGTGGGCCCTATATTGTGATGGTACACTTACTGTTTCCTCCATATTGACGTGTACAAAGTAGACGGCTTATTTAAGCTAAATGATAAATCAAAGTTCTGCAAGAGATTACCGTCTCTCCTCCAGCTCACCTTAGCACAGAATCTTACTTTGGCCAAAAGTCAAACCGCTCATTGCCCTGAACACTCAAACCCTGACCAATAAAAACTTTTCACTAAGTTTAGTCGGCTCACTCATACCTGTTACAAACACACAGTACCCATAGACCTACATTAGTAGTAGCATGGGCCATACTGAAGGACTTTATAGGTGGCACTGTCATTGGACTGCACCTTTGCCCCTTATCAGTTTGTTAAATTTCTAACCTACCATATTTTCCACCATATAAGATGACTGGGCATATAAGACAACCCCAACTTTTCCAGTTAAAATCTAGAGTTTGGCATGTACTCGCTGTATAAGACTACCCCTCTTCCAACACACACCAAATAGATTCTACAGTCTGGTTCCAAAGTTTTTCAGCACTCGCCCTATAAGAAAACACCTGGTGGGAGATTTATGAAAGGGTGTAAATATACACCTGGTGTAAACTGCCCACAGCAACCAATCACAGCTCCTCTTATATTCTACCAGAGCTGAAAGCTGAGCTGTGATTGGCTGTTGCGGGCAGTTTACACCAGGTGTATATTTACACCCTGTCATAAATCTCCCCCCTGTTGTATAAGACGACCCCTGACTAAGAAGATTTTCCTGGGTTAAAAAGTAGTCTTATATGCAGAAAAATACTGTAAATCTGCCCGCTCAGCAGCTGTTTTGTGGTTTTTGCTTTCTGTTAGTGCGACCCAGGGTACTAAGTGGCTAGATGTAAAGTCATTGATGGAGGTCTAAGGGGGCAAGCTGGCATAGGGAACCTTATAGGCCAGAACCGTGCAAAGTATCTCACCTCTAAAAGGAAGAATCCTGGTGCACTATTACAGTTTCTGGTTCTAATTTGGGTAATAACCACAGTCATGACCGAGGATTCTTTTATGGTTTGAGTACTGATTTGCACAGGGCTGCCTCTAAAACAAGAAGATCCGATTTTTTCCTTCTAAAGAAGAGCTGATTTGCATGCTCCTTCCCAGGGAGCTTTTCCAGGCCCATAAGACATCCATAGGACTTGGTGATCTGTTACCCCTTCAGTTGTAAAACCTTCATTAAACTGGTAGCCATAGTTGGGTAATGATACACAAACTTAAAGGGGTTATCCCACCATACATATTGGTTGTATTTCCACAGTATTTGCAGGACACCTTAGACACCTTATTGCTCAGGCAGGAATGAGCAGTGGATCCTATAATAGCATGACATGACAGGGAGGAAGAAGAATTTTAGCACATGTCGGCCCTTTAAGAGGCCGGGAGCCAACATATGCATGCAGAGATAGTGGACAAGACTGTGAAGACAAACAAGGGGCAGAATGTATATTTGAAGGAGAGAAGAGGTGGTGGGGAGAAGAACATGGACCATGAGGACGCATGGTAAAAACTATGCCCATCTGCCCCTATTCTATGAAATGAAAATACATAGTTAATAGAGATGAGCGAACCGGGTTTGGGTTTGAGTCGATCCGAACCCGAACGATCAGCATTTGATTAGCGGTGGCTGCTGACCTTGAATAAAGCCCTAAGGCTATGTGGAAAACACGGATATAGTCATTGGCTGTATCCATGTTTTCCAGACAACCTTAGAGCTTTATCCAAGTTCAGCAGCCCCAGCTAATCAAATGCCGAACGTTCAGGTTCGGCTGGACTCGAACCAGAACCCGGTTCCCTCATCTCTAATAGTTAACCAAACCCTACATAGACATAATGGGAGAAAGGTAGAAGGCCTTTTGTATGACAATGGGGTAGATATTTATAAATGCTTAATACCAGAAAACGTGCAATTTTTTTTCCTAGTAAAAATAAGACTTGCACAATACTTTGCTAGTTTTTTATTTTAGATTTCTGGTATAAATCATTAATAAATTCCCCCAAATTATTTTATATCATTACCTAAATTTATTCAAAAAAATTAAAATGTATTTAAGGGAAGGATTTACTAGTTATATAGCTGGTAAGGCTGACAAGTCTATCAAGTTCAACCAATAATTTTAATCAGTTTCTATCCAGATTTTAAGAAGCATGATGTCCTGAGCTGCTGAATCCCTAGACATAAGACGTTTCTCTGCTCTTCTTAAAGATTTTTATTTGATAGGGAGGGAGATTATTCTAAAACATTAGGTCGATATGTACTCGCTGAGGTTATTGTTAGAACATGGGTAATTTGTTCCTCAGATCACTTTCATTGTACTTACAGACATAGGAACGTATTGGCTAACATCTCTATACATTCCTAGGAGGATCGATGCAGTACACTAAAAAGAAAAACTTCCTACTTTAATACAGCACCAACAAAACCTGTAGCACAGGGCCCATAGGGTTATTATTAAGTAGGTATCTGGTTCCAGAATGACAATCTAAAGTTCCAGAGTATGTTAGATGTATAAATCAATATGCAAAACCCTAGTGGTGGCTCCATACATCTAAAATTATATAGCTCATCATAGAGAAACAGAGCTCCTGTGTACAGATATATAATGAAGTGAATCCATACAGAGTTATGGCTGCATTACTGGAATGGTGGACAGTATGCAGTACACATGTACATAAGTGTTAGTATATTTGGGTCTAAAAGTCCCCATACACTGTCAATAAATGATGACCAAACAATATTCCAACGGTCCTCCAAATATGCAGAAACGTTCAGCACGGCCGAGTGTTCCTGTGTTCACTGTGGGGAGTGGTAAGCCACAGAAAGAGCTCTCTAACTGCAGCTTATCTCTCCCAGAACAAAGGGGTTGGGCAATGATTTGACATACCGCCCAACATCATCTGTCTGTGGATATTCCGGAGAGCTCCATACACCTTAGACTTCTGTAAGCAGCCGGTTTGGCTGTCAAAGGTATAAGGTGTATGTGGACTATATCTATGTATTCTACCATGAGGTCCTGTGATTTCTAAACAGAAATGCTGTGTTTATTAGATTGGTATGGGGGGGGGGGAGAGAGAAACTTGTTCAAGTTTAGGATCTGGAAGGGCTTCAGACCAGACCTATAAATATCATAGCTATAATGGCACAAGTACCTGCATCCCACAGTAGACACTGCAGTTCAATTATTGCTATGTGTATAACTACTGGGAGCCAACCAGCAAAGATTACCTTTGCCTACGCCTACACCTCAGGCTGCCAAACCTTTCTACCTCCTCATCCCAGCTCCCTATGATCCCTCCCCAGTACAAGGTACAAAACTATGCCCTACCGCTACATGACACTTGAGAGTGGGGGTTTCATGTTCCCTTAAAAAGGCAGTGCTCCAATTACTGTGGAAAATTGTTTAATCAAGTAAAATATTGGTACATTTTCATTACTACTAAATTACTTACCAATCACTGAACACATTGAAAAAGTGTGTCCCAGAGGATAGTTTAACACCACCTAATATCTGAGCACCCCTTGGTACTGGGCCAACCTGGAGGAATGTAAGGAAACCAGTGGAATCACTGTGCTATCTGGGTTGGTGACACCTTGTAATATCACTACCTACAGGATCTTTGGTCACAACTCACTTAACCTGCAGGTTAATGCATATACGTTAAAGGGGAACTATCAACAGGTTAGACAACTCTAATCTACTGTCCCTCATGCACAAGAGATGCCAAGGAGAAAGGTATGTCTCTTACATTCATCCTCGGTGCCGTTTGGGTGCAGTTAGTCATGTTACCCATGGTCCGGTAAGATCATTAGGAACACTGGGAGGCCTTTAGGAGCACAGCCCGCCACCATAGCGCCGATCCAGACTGCTTGACAAATTATCATTAGAAAGGGCCGGCCGGGGGGCGGATTGGCACTATGAGGGTGGGCTCACTGATCTCACCGAACCATGCAGCAAACAACTAACTGCATCAGAACAGCGCTGAGGAGGAAAGAAAGAGACATACCTTCATCCTCAGTGTCTTCTGTGCAACAGGAACGTATCAGCTGGTTAGATTAGTCTAACCTGTTATAGATTCCCTTTAAATACTATTAATTCATTATGATTAAAAAGAAAGTAAACTTTGGAATAAGTAATGTTAAAAGGGTCTGTATCTATATGCACAACAAGAATGGCAGAAAAACTGCTCTGAGAGTTTAACATCTGAAAATTGTAAAGCCATGAAACAGCCCATACATGAAATGGTAATAGAGGCTATGAATGCCCTGGCCGTTAATGGGTTACTATCAAATATTCATCTCAAGAGATCACTTTATGTCGCCTTAAGCAATTAACTGCCTGTAATTAATCTCATGGCAAAAGAATCTCCTACCTTTTATGTGATGAAGTGCTTATGCATTATATTTGGTGGAGATTATTCACTTAAACTTTGGGCTACATTATTATTTTGGAGCATGGAGTGATCAAAGAAAATAATCACCAACAAAGGGATGAAAAATCACCTGTGTTGCGGATTTAATAAGTTACCAATGGAATCTAAAGGTGCTCAGAGTAACACCACTTAGACTTTGGCTTTATACTCACATGTCTACCTTAAACACAGGGTTTTTTCATCTAATAAGTCTAAAATTCTATTCTGATAATTTTTTAAATATCATTTTTAGTAGTCAAATCTCAACTCCAAGCCCTTACACCGATGTCAAGTTGAATGATAAACTTTTGCTTACCGACAGCCACCATTAGGGGGAGCTCACAAGCTCACTGCATACACATTGATCTAATGATATAAAATGCAGTAAACTATCTCTAGTGGCGTCTGTTAACATGCTGAAGTCTATGCATTAATTGTATATCCAGGCAGCAGCTTTGGAGCTTTGTATTAAAGAAAAATGGAGTTCTGATGAGAAATCAATCAGCATAGGATATTGGACCAGGACATAGAAGGAGATACACTAAGCCAAATGACCTAGAATTCTATATTGGCGTAAATGGAAAAGTAGAGTAGGCAGAAGGACAAGGCAGGGTAGAAACTGATTGAATTAGACCTTTTTACTGAATTGACTCTCCTTCTTGGAACAGAACCAAATCTCGGAACGTTTTTTTTTTTGTTGTTGTTCTTATTAAACTAACGCTGCTTTCTCTATTACAGTCATGTGTGTAAATATAATACTACTAACAAATATCATTGCAGTAGTGCAATACATAACACCAAACGATATAAACAACAAAAAAACTATGATTTGTAATTGAATATAATAAATCCCAGGCTAAATATAATAAATCTCAGACATTGCCCTATAAGATAGCAATCACTAGGAAAAAGGAAACAATAAAGAGAAAAAGTCACAATGTGTCGTCCTGGTTGGCTCCTGTCGTGTCTGGTGTGCACAGGAGCATACATACACTCAGCCAAAAAAAAAAAATCAGCAAGATGAGTTTAATTTAAAATGTAATCACAGCCTGTGCATCAGCCTCCCTCTCCTCCTCACTATATTGGAAGCACCAGCCGGAGCGTGTCAGGAATAGTAATCCTGCCATGGTTATAACATAACACAGCATCATAGAATATCTGTAAGGGAGCACCACCCCCACCCCATCCCCGACACTTGTGTCAATCACTAAACACCTCTCAGACTCAGTCCCCAGGGTGCGTTATGCAGCCAAGTGACTGATAGGTGCTCCACCAATCAGATCTGCCCTGAGTGACTGCTGTGAATGAGAAGCGAGTGCGTGCAGACAGGGATACCGGGGGGTGACAGATGCTCTATGGCAGTCGTCTAAAAATGTGAAGAGCATTGTTATTGCTCTATTCATATCAATGCTGACAAATTGTTACATCACAAAGCGAGTCGCAGCAAATTCAGTTAAAAGGGATTTGTTTCTGCGATCAGATTGTGATTAGACAATGGAACAGGCCGAGAAATACAACAGGAAGAATCCTAGATTACATTCAATTTATTTTCTCTGAAGCTCTCCCAAATAAGACGGCACCGAGAAGCTTCCAGTGATTGTCAATGAGCTTTTAAGGAATACATCTGCTTTATAAGTACTTAGCATGAAATATTAGGGAAATGCACAGACAGCAATTTCCTCTTGAATTATTATTAAGAGATTCGCTTATATTACTGGCGGAAGTGCAATCCTAATTACTAGCTATAGATCATTGTTTACGCCATTCACAGTCTGTGATTCCCCAGGGGTTAGGCTACTATACGGTAATTCCCCGCATGTATGGAGTTATAATTTCACATCTGCTTGAGAACCACAAGTAACCGATAACTGGTAGAGTGTTTTGTCATTAGCCCTTCACTAGACTGACAGTAGACATGTGTTAGTCTAGCAAGGTGTCTCACACTCCCTGAAGGGGGCGCCACTAATAGGCTGCCATGCAAAGATTAAGTGAGTTAGAATTGTGAATGAACTAAGACCAGTGTTTTACACCCATAAGTAAATCTCATCCAGTCTATGGCCATACTAGATTTGTCAAGAGGTGAATAAGTCTAGGCACTATTCCATAGTGTGAACGGGCCATTGGAGGAAATTTGTCTATTAACGGCTATACCAGGATAGAACACAGGAAGTGGGGGATGAGTTTAGCATGTGCTATGTGCAGAACAAGGGGAGAAGGCCTAAGCTGTGTATCTGCAAACTGAGTCTTTCTGACTGCTCCAGATAATCTAAGCTGTTCCTATAGGAAAATAAAGACTTTCACTTTACCTTTTACCACTCTTAAAGCTCAAGGCAGCAGTCCCTTGTATTAATATCAGTGAAACTACTGTACATATACAGTACCACAGTATGATCTCCCCTCTATGCAGTTCAGTGCTTAGTGTAACCCTTCTGCTGCCGTTTTTTTTTCCATTTCTGCTTACATAGCACTTTACAAAACCAGGGCATCAGCAACCCCTTCTCTCCCCTATCAGTAATGTACCCTGTAAATTATCTCCCAGCACAGTGCAACCGGTCCAGTGCATCTTCAGCAACACTACGCAATTGTATAGCTGAGTGCTGTGCTGTGGTTTGCCAAAAAAGTAAGGGAAAGGAAGTCCTGTGAGTAGTGTGTATAGTAGAGCCAAACATCCAAGCCCTGGCCTTGTCCCACCCCCAGAATTGGAGAGAATGAGAAATAGCCATGGAGGGGGCTGTTTATAATAACAGCATGCATGGCCAGCTTTATACCTATGCAAAACTTTTATCCAAACAAGAGTTTCTAAACCATATGTTACTGTAATCACGAGCCTCATCCAAATCTAAGAGGGATAGTTATGACTCAGGCCCCAATTGAGAAGCACTGATTTAGACCATGGGGAAAGGTAAAAGCGTCCATTGCTGCTGACTGCTTTACAAATGATGTTTACATTCGGGGCTTTGCAGTTTGCACCATAAACAGCGAAATGAAGGTTTATTTTTACAATTAACTCCCAAAATAATATGATTACCAATGTCTAATCAGATTGATCAACGCTGATGAAAAAGTATCCAAGTCGCCATCAATTAGCCGAGTGTTCAATCATGTAATTAAATTACTGAGATTTATTCTGGTTTATATACATAAATACACCGGGCCGGCTGCAATAGACGCATTAGCCTCCATCTATAACTTGGAATTGTCATTGAGAAATATTAATGCACTAAATAAAGGGGCTTTCTGCTTTCCAAAATCTGATATATCATGAATGTGTTCGGAACCAGCGGATTGCTTGCCGACTTTTAATACATCTATAAAGTCTGAGGTGGAAAATTTCTGTAGGCTATGTTCACGCGATTTTCGCCGTTATTTTGCTAACCAAATAATAAATGCTGAGTACAGTGCGTACTCTGTTTTCTCTGTCGCTGCACAGGAATGAATAGAGCCGCGGGTCATGTGCTGACCCGGGGCTCTACTCATAACAGAGCCAGCAGGGTCCGATACAGGAGATCGCCGGGGGTTCAGGGGTCGAACCCCCGCTGATCTCCTACTATTCCTTTATCTTGTGGATAGGGGAAAAGTAATTTTTTCCCGGAATGCCCCCTTAGGTTTAGGTTGCATGAAGAATGCATTCAACGCCTTTTTGGGTGTGGCTATTTTTGACGTTCCATTGAATTTTGTTGAAAAGACGGTGAAAGGACATCCAAAAAAAAAAGTGTGAACAACTTAAAATCACGGCCGTTGTTCACTAAATAACGTCTGCCAATAAATGTCCTAAACATTAATTAGACGGCTGCTGCGAACAAGGGCCGTTATTCTATGCATTGTGTGAACTAATGGGCGTTGTTTCCATAGACTTCAATGGAAATCATCGAAGACTGAAAATAACATCCGTTATTTTGAGTATCACGTAATGGTCAATATTTAACTAAAAAAGACAGTGTGTGAACATGGCCTCACTCTGTTTACAAGACTTGGGCCCCCTTTCCTGCCATCTTTATAGTCAGCAGTAAGTTTAGACATTGCAGGTAATTTCCTCTGTGGAACCTGCATGTCAGTCTGCTGCAAAACCTGCATGTCAGTCTGCTGCAAAACCTGTATGTGGTATATGTGGATTTTGTCAGATTCTTTTCACAGGGGTATCTAGGGGATGGTGCCGGCCATGTCATGCAGACTGTATTTCTGCCCAAGGGGCCTCTTTGGTCACTTCTCCACCTTATCTGCTGCTACAAATAAAACTCCAGCAGTAGTAAATTCAGCTTGCTAGGCAATACACGTTGGAACAGTTTTTAATTCCACTGTGGAAAGCTGACTCATGTCAGTAAATGGATACACACTGAGAATTTAAATCTTGTTGCCAATAACAGCCATAGCATACTGAGTTTACTATCATATGTAATGCCATCAGCAATTGTGTTATTCTGCATCAAGCGGATTTTGTTTTACACCTTTAAAATTCAGCCTGTGTCCAAATGAAACCTGAACTCTTCTTCTTGCTGATAGCACCAGGCACTTACTTGCTTAATTTTTATTGTGTGGAAAAAATACTGCAAAGTATTTTTTTTATTAGCAATAAATAAAATGCGAAGTGGATAAACAGAGAAATGTTTGGAATTACTGCTGTTTGTCCTTAAAAAAAAAAAAAAGGACAGACTCCATGAGGTTGAGATCAGGGCTCCATTGGCTGGATGTTTGGGGATGTTTGGGGATGACTCGAAAGCATACGGGATATGAAGCCACATAGGAAAGATAAGCAAATCCATCATACAGATAAAGCAAAACTTTACATACAAAAATCTGAAATAGCTGCTGGAAGTTAATGGAGTATTCCACTTAAATATAACTTTTAAAATGTTGTTGCCCATGGTGAGACTAACAATTTCTTTCACACTTGTTATTATCTTTTCAGTCTCCTCCCTCTAATTCTCAGCTGCTGCTTTCAGCTGAAAACACAAAAATCTGAGTGTGAGCTTTTCTCTCTGTCTCACCCTCCTTCCCCCCCCCCCCCTCCCTTCTGAGACAGCTGATGTAAACAAGTCCCTGACTGGCTTTAACTGCAACATTCTAGCGTCTTTGTAATGGTGGGAGAGTTAATATGAGGTCAAGTTGCTAATGAACTCCCAGTGATTTATTCTCCCACCATTTCAATGACGCTACAGTGTTGCAGATAAAGCCAGTCAGGGACTTGTTTACATCAGCTGTCTCAGAAGGAAAAAAAGCTCACACACAGATTTTTGAGTTTTTAGCAGAAAGCAGCAGCTGAGAACTGGGGGAAGGAGACTGAATTTATAATAACAAGTATGGAAGGAATTGGTAGTCTCACTATGGGGAGCAACATGTCAGAACTTATGTTTAAGTGGAATACCCCCTTAAATAACCTTCTATGTAGAGGAAAGGGGCTTCTTTATGTCCTGTACAATACACAGAAGAACCGAATGAAGCTGCTTACATCTGGTTTCAAAACTGGAAGCTGATCAACTGGTGCCATTTTTTTAACAATTTCTGAATTACAGAAAAAAAAAGGACAAATTTGGTCAGCTCTCCTAGAACACCATTCACACTAGGCAGGAGCACGTTGCTATGGCTGAAGTTGCAAACGCTCAAAATCACAAAAAAATGCAACAGCTCACCGCAATGGCAAGATACAGACCCACTACAGATATAAAAATAGTTAAAAGCAGCGCCCCCCCCCCAACTGCCAAAAAAAACTTCAACAAAAATATTGAGGCTCTTGGTTACCATTTGAAAATGTGTAAACTGCCCCACCACGTTACGGTGGCCTTATACACTGGGCAGTCCTACATTGTACTATGGCCTCTCAATGGCATGAAATACGCCTTGGAGAGGCCATGGAGAGGCCATAGTACAGTGAAGGACTGCCCCGTGTATGAGGCCACCGTAAAGGGGTGGGGTAGTTTACACCATTTTCAAACTGTAACCAAGAGCCTCATTATTTTTGTGGAAGTCTTTTTTGGCAGTTGGGGGGGGGCGCTGCTTTTAACTATTTTCATGTCTGTAGTGGGTCTGTATCTTGCCATTGTGGTGAGCTGTTGCATTTTTCTGTGTTTTTTGTGTGTTTGCAACTTCAGCCATAGCAACGTGCTCCTGTCTAGTGTGAATGCTGTTCTAGGAGAGCTGACCAAATTTGTCCTTTTTTTTTCTGTGTTCCAGATTGGGGAGTCAAGGGAGAGAGAAAAAAGCCAGGCAGCAGCGCCTCGTGTGATACCGTATAAACAAGTCAGTTAAAAATGCAAGGTGCTGATTATGTGCTCACCTTCAAGCCCCTTGGGCTTTATGCATATCACCCGAATGGGTACCAGGTCTTCAGAAGATGCCAGGATATGGTGCTTCGGTGGAGAGTGCAGGGCTGAAGGCCAACTAGGATAGCCCAAACGGGATGCTCCCAAGTGGGGGCCCGTGGGAATAAGGCTAGTCTAGGTACAAAAATGGTGCGTGGCTAATCCATAAATGTTAGCGCTGCCCAAAAGACTCCAAATAGAGGCTGAATAAAGTAAAAATATTTATTAAAAGTGCACAATATTTACAGTGTTTCGAGGAACAGAGGTCCTCTTCATCAGAATAGCAGTGCACTGCTATTCTGATGAAGAGGACCTCTGTTCTTCGAAACGCGTAAATATTGTGCACTTTTAATAAATATTTTTACTTTTTTCAGCCTCTATTTAGAGTCTTTTGGGCAGCGCTAACATTTATGGATTAGCCACGCACCATTTTTGTACCTAGACTAGCCAGATTGGGGAGTGGCTGCCTCTACTTGGTCGTGCACTCCCCCTACCCCACCCAGGTGGTGTAATTACTTGTGCCAGTATAAGACAGATCTTGCATGCCCAGAGCATAGGCGTATTTCATGCCATGTAGAGGCCATAGTACAGTGTAGGACTGCCCCGTGTATGAGGCCACCGTAACGTGGTGGGGTAGTTTACACCATTTTCAGATGGTAACCAAGAGCCTCATTATTTTTATGGAAGTTTTTTTTTGGCAGTTGGGGGGGGGGCTGCTTTTAACTATTTTCATCTCTGTAGTTGGTCTGTATCTTGCCATTGCGGTGAGCTGTTGCATTTTTTTGTGTTTTTGTGTGTTTGCAATTTCTGAATTACTTCCACTAATAAAACACAAGCCTTTCAGGACTTCCAGCTGCTGTATACCCTGCAGATTGTGGTGTATTCTGTCCAGTCTGACAGAAGGACTGATGGACCAAATGGTTATTTTCTGCTGACAATCTTCTGTGTTTCTATGTTCTCTGTCCTGTTCCAACCTCTGTCCAGAGCAGTAGCAAATCCCCATGGCAATCCCCTCTTGCACTTGTCCGACAGAGGTGGCAGCAGAGAGCACTGTGTCAGACTGGACAGAATACACCACTTCCTGCAGGACATACAGCAGCTTGTGTTTAGTGTTTTTTTTTATAGAACAGATTAAAAAATCTGTACAACTTTCTGACTCCAGTTAGTTTAAAAACAATTGTCTTTTTTCAGAGTGCCCCTTTAACTTGTGCCAGGATCAGTTTCCCCTTTTTACACAAGATGAAAGCAGTTCCATTCTGTTCTTCTGCGACATTGTGTCTACTGTACAGGACCCTGAACAATCTCCTACCTTCTACATATAAGGGGATTTAGAGCTTTCAGCAGCTAATTCAGATTATATTTCTGATTTTTTTTTTCCAGACTACCCCCTTAAGATCAGTATAGTAAGTGTAGTGATGCACTAAACTGTAGTTTATAGCAGATTTATATGCTAAGAATATGAAATTTGTGTAAAAACATTTGGATAACAACATTTTTTTTTAAATTAAAGGGTCACTTCTTGATTCAGAACCATGTCAGTTAGCCTGGGAGGGAATGAACCCCATTGAATGTGGCTAATTTGTATCCTATTCCAGGGCATATAATCCGCAACTCCGCTCCAGAAATCTGCTGATCTGCCTCAGATCTCTGCCATGAATCACTGACAGAAATATCCGGCATCTGAATATAGCCGTGTAGCCGTGCTGTGTGTGTCATGTCAGGTCTTGTTGGCTTGTGTCTGTATTGGATTCTATGAACCCAGCAATTATTGATCTGTCTTGCTGACTGGAGGATCTGTATTCTCCAGCCTCAGCTGCTTGTCACGCCGCACGTGCTTATGGTAATGGGTCACTTTCTATAGGTTTGTTTTTCTGCTGAAGCTAGTAGTAACTTTGGGGATATGTGGCTCCTAAGGGAATTCTTGGGAATGTCAGAGCAAAACTTTGTTTCAAGCAATGATAATGATATTCTAGTTTCGGAGAATAATTTACAGTTTACAGTCCAGGGACAGTCTATTTTAAGGGCTCACACATTTGGTTGTATTATAGCTCCATATAAATTCTGAGATGATAATATGGCACCAACATTTATGGGGCCTACTCAACCTTCATATAATGCAGATTTCAAATAGAGATTTTTTTTTTTTTGAGGCTATGTTCACACTATGTAAAAGTACGGCCGTTGTTGCCATCGGCAACAACAGCCGTACTTTTTGCAGGGTGGAACAATGCACGCTTCATTGTGTGCTATGGGAAGCTCTGATGCGGGTGCGCGCTGTTGCACCCCCATCAGCGCTCTGCAGCCGGAAAGATCACTTAAGTACCGGCCGGGATGATTCCGGGGTCACGGAACGGCCGGTTGTTCACTTTGTGTGAACATAGCCTCAAAGTGGATATCCAGAATTAGAAAATCATAGCTGCTTTCTTTCAAAAACACCCCTGACCCACAACCTAGTGTGTGCTATTGCAGCTGGACCCCATAAACATCAATGGAGCTCAGCTGCAATATCACATATCAACTGAGAACAAGAGTGGTGGTGTTTTTGACAGAAAGCAGGTATGTTTTGTTTTGTGTGTATATATATATATATATATATATATATATATATATATATATATATATATATATATTTATTTATTTATTTATTTAATCCTGATACCCCTTTAAGAACCATTTGCAAAATTATGGCTAAAAACCTTATGGTGTATACTAGAAAATTTGGTGCCCCCACCATACAGGTTAAAGGAGTTGTCCAGCACTGTGTCAGACTGGAAAGAAAACAACATTTCTTGCAGGACATACATCAAGACATACATTGAGAGAAGTAAATTACAAATCTATATAACTTTCTGACACCAGTTGATTTGAAAGAAAAAGATTTTCGCTGGACAACCCCTAAATGAGGTTATATGAGTGAATAATAATGATTAACTAACTAACTAAATGCAATACATAGAATGGTTGTATAAGATTTCTTTACTATAGGCCTATGGATATCTGACCCTATACTTCTTTCCTTTTTTCTTTTACCTTCCTATTTTCTTGCTGGTCACTACGAGGTCACTGCCTAATGTAACATGAATGGAAGTGAATCAGAAATGTGACTCTTTGTTCACAAAATGCACTTTTTCCCTCTTTATGCTTCTGATGTATGTACAAAAAAAACACAGGCTGACAGTTTGGTGTTTTAGTTGTATTTTTCACCAGTCTCTTGAAACCTTGACAAGTCCTGAAGAATTTTGCACAGATGAATAAGTAAAAATTGTGTCGTCCATATGTGCAAAGCTGATATAGAGCTGCCCCTACTGCTGAGGCTACCCGTATGAAATACTAAGTCGAAGGTGAATACTTATGTCTTGGGTAACGCATGTAAATCACTTGGTGGAGATTCCTTTCCGTATTGACGTTTTAGTGCTGATCAGTTCTAAATCTACTGGGAATCAATGCTGTTACTCTATAAATCATGGATATCGCTCAATGTACAGACACGGCATTGATATCAGCCGGTGACCCCGTCTTGCTTATTTCTAATCACAAGCATAGTCTTCTGGATACTTTTGAGGTCAAAGGCTCAGGCTTAGAGACAGTAAGGATTATGATACTGTAAGTACAGGGGATAACAATTCGGCTTTCGTATTCAATTGTGACATTGGATGGGATCACAAGGTGCAGGTAATAGATTTGAAAAAGCCAAGTTCAGCTAATACATGTAAGCCACTTCTTTAAGGTCCATCAGAATTGAACAAAATAATATAAAAGGCAAATCAAAAGGGCAAATTTATTGCATTTACACAACTGTATAGAATGACATATTGATACCACCATTTGTTATATGGTTTTGTGTATATGATCTTAAATTGCCGCTAACTTTTCAACCGAAGCCACACCCCCTTTCCTGTGTTCTGTCTTGGTGTCTCTATTGCTAGAGACAGAAATACCCTAACAACAGGCATTGGACAGCAGTTTGTCGAGAACATCTGCCCCTTGTTTCTGGGGTAAAGAGATTAAACAGCAAAGTACAAAAATTGTTTACGATCACTTGAGCTAAAAATGGAAGAATTGTTTGAAACAACAGGGACTATTTAAACTCATTTCAAATGTACAGTGCCAAGAAATCGATGGCATAATAGAGTGGGTTTTGTTCAGTAGCAGCAGAGAGGCCATTTTAATCAATGTGGAGTGGTAATATTTGGTTGCTATATAACTATTATGTAGAGGTACACTATCATAAATAGATTAGTGCTTGTGAAGAGGCGAATCATTGAAATCTTTTAAGACCCAAGCAATGCTCCCCACTCCTTTACATACGGCTCAGATCACAACGATAATGCTTTCAGAATATTGCAATAAAGAAGTTGGAAAAAATCAATGAAAATACATTTACTGGTTCATTATTTAGCGCTTCATGTGTTGGGATTAGTTTTCCGTCCTTCCTAATAATTATATCAGAAGTTTTATTTCATAAGCAGCTCATGTATACAATGTATTCTGATCATTCCTCATGGCTCAGCTTTGGTCCTAATATTCATATTACACATTCATCATGTTACTTTCTGAAGCTTTTGACACTTGTCAGGCATTGATCCAGAACATTCTCCTGGCATTGGTTGGGCGCCATGTGCCGGGCTTGCCTTGATGGCTTCATTTCCAGTTAGTTAATGAATGTTTAAACTAAGAAATGATAAAAAAAATAGTCAAAAAAGCCAAGAAGAAGATGCAGAGGACAGCCTAAAGGTGAACTCTACATAAAACAACAGTATATAATATTCCCAAGTTAGCGTCTACATAAATTGCTGTTATGAGCTATTTGCAAAAATTTCCTGACAATATATATATATATATATATATATATATATATATATATACACAGTGGTACCTTGTTTTAAGAGTAACTTGGTTTAAGAGCGTTTTGGTTTAAGAGCTCAGAGTTTTTCAAAATTGTGACTTGGTTTAAGAGCATTGCTTTGGTTTAAGAGCTCCCCGTGCTGGGTTGGAGGGCGAGTGGAGGAGGGGCATGGTCTGCATAGTGTGGTCTACAGCACTGTACTCTGACCCAGGAAGTCTCCCTTACCTTCCAAATCATAGCAGATCCACTTCAGGCTGGGGCTTACATCAGGGGACAGGACTGTGGAGGTAATTTCTTCATAGCTGCATGTATGTGCCCACATCTGTCCTGCTTATTCCTTCATGCTCCCTGCAGTCTCTGTCAGTCCTTGTGTTTCCCATCCTCTCCATTACTGTACAGTAACTTATAGTATCACAGATTTTGCTGTTTCTAAATGTTTGTTTCATCTGTCCTACATGTTATTAAGAATAATAAATCATTATTTTGGGGTGTGGAACCAATTGTCTACATATCAATGATTTCTTATGGGAAAATTTGCTTTGGTTTAAGAGTGGATTTGGATTACAAGCACAGCCCCGGAACGAATTATGCTCGTAATCCAAGGCACCACTGTATATACATATACATATATAGTGGCACAGACCCCTTCATTCACTATAGGGGATCTGTGACGCAAAGTTATGGCTCACCAGTATTTTTTTCTGGCAACCTATATCCAGAACACAAATAGATGAGTGTCTAGGGTCATGGAAACGAATGGGTCTGCCAATGTGGAAAAATTTTACTGATGTGTGAAACAGCGCTTGCAGACTGCTGCTGTATCTCTTGTGTTTTCTTTGTGCAGGTGCCGTGGCTGTAAGACACTCATCCAATTTTGTTTGAATGTACTAACGTTGGCTTTCATTGTTAGTATGTTAGCACAGAGTAACTTAAAGGGGTTATCCAGAGCTACAAAAACATGGCCACTTTTCCCCCTCTCTTGTCTCCAGATTGGGTGGGGTTTTGAAACTCAGTTCCATTGAAGTAAATAAAGCTTAATTGCAAACCGCACCTGAACTGGAGACAACAGTAGGGGGGAAAGTGGCCATGTTTTTGTAGCGCTGGATAACCCCTTTAAAGAGGACCTGTAGCCAGTCCCCTCAAAAATGAAATATTACTATTATTACATAGCTTAGTTTCCTCATCATACACCTTTTTAAAGACTCTTGTTACTTCCTCTCGTTTCAGAGATATATGGGTTTATATAGGTTTATAGTTTGTCTGACAATTTTATTAATAGTGAGATGGGTGTGAACTAAAAGGGGTATTCTGTCCAAAGTAAACTTTTAGTATGTTGCTGCCACTGGCTGTCGCCACCAGATGAGTCAGTTTCGGAAATGGAGGTGGGAACGCTCAGCTGGAAACAGAAGATGATGCAGGAGGACACCGGAGGAAGGTAGGAAGGGCCGTTTGTTATGTTTGCCCCAGGGGCAGCAACATAATAGAGGTTTACTTTGGGCGTGAACTAGAGATGAGCGAACCGGGTTCGGGTTCGAGTTCATCCGAACCCGATTGTTCGGCATTTGATTAGCGGTGGCTGCTGAACTTGGTTAAAGCTCTAAGGTTGTCTGGAAAACATGGATACAGCCAATGACTATATCCATGATTTCCACATAGCCTTAGGGCTTTATCCAACTTCAGCAGCCGCCGCTAATCAAATGCCGAAAGTTTGGATTCTGATGGACTCGAGCATGCTCCAGGTTCGCTCATCTCTAGCGTGAACCCTTTCAATTCTAATCAGCCAATGGGTGGGAGTATATGGTTGGGGGGATGTATAAGGAATACAAGCCCTCAGTGTAAAACCCTCGTACCTCCTGACTGTGTAATCACTCCCATCACCTGATAGTCACTCCGATTATTGAAATCAAGTTCACTCCTATCTGGCTCTTAACTTATCAAACTATAATCCCTCATATCTCAGGAATGGGAGGTCGTATCAAGAGACTATATAAAGGTTTGTAACCAGGCCACCCTAAGCTATTTAATGGTAGTAACAACTTATTTTTTGGGTTACGTGAGATTTCTCTGACAGTTCTAAGGGAAATTTAGCTTGGAACGTTTAGGGTAAAGAAAAAACATGACCAGGTTGCATTGCCGCTTTTAATACTGCAGTTAAAGTCTTCCATTACTTACTTTTAGAAAATGACATGATGCAACCCGATTGTGTGTTTTGACCCTTACTAACCTATTTCTGCTTGTTTAGTACAGTGCATCTCGTCCATTTATTTACTGAATCATTGCGTTTATTACATTTGGACTCGGCACAGTATACAACTTGCGGCAGTCTGCTATCCTGCAGAAAGCACCCAGGAAACAATATAGTCACCATCTAAGAATAGTTTCATCCGTCACATCCATCATGGCCGTGTTAATCGGTATCCATTCTCAGCTAAAATGCACACAGGTTCACATGTACTGTAGCAAGCACCAGCTGCCATAGGAAGCACATTGCTTTTCTGGCTTTAGCCAACAGAGGACTCCATGCTGCTATAGCACAGGGTCATCTGGCAACATTGTTAGTCTTCTAACAATGCAGATAGACACTGAATACATTATATACATACATGTCAAATCTAGTTTTACAGTATATTCTGCACGCTATGATGCAATAAAAAATTGGCAGATCCTGTAAAAAGATATACATTATAGCAGTTTTTTGTTATTAGGTAAACCACTAGTCCTAGGGCATTAATGCTCAGCCATCTGTGCAGGTCTGTGTAAGGAGGTATGTATACTAGTCGTGTATAAATGCTTCAGGATTTGCCATATGGGTGGAAAGCCAACTATTATGCACATAGCTACAAGAAGCAAACTGTTCGTACATAAAACATGAAGCTTTTGACATAATATCAAGGTGTGAAATCGCTTGTCAACTCTAGTATACATCTGTGTAGTTGCAGTATACTTCTGTGCCAGATTATAAAACACTCTGGAACACTTTACAGGTTTAGAGAAGTGTATGCATTATATATGAACCCTTAGAAGCAGTACTATAAGAACCCAATAGCCTCATGTATGTATCTCTGGTCCTCTCAGGTTTTATAAGTTTTCTGAGGGTTCTGATGACATGGTTGGGTTAAATTGGTTTCATGAGAAATTGCAATCCATCACAAAACTAAAGGAAGGATGAGGATGGACACATCTATAGAAAGACAAATCTTTATCTTCCCAATTAATATTTGCAAATTAATGATGGCATACAATTTAAGATACATACTCACATCTAAACTCTTGTAAAGGAAACAGGCTCAATGGGGCACATTTATCATTACACGTCTTGGTGTACGCCATGGAAAAGGCTTTATCTGGGAGCCACGTTCCTCTGGTACAGTATGTCATAGTGCCAGTTATGTATTGTGCTCTACTTTCTACCTCCCTGGTTATGTAGTCTGTGTCTTTTAAGTTTACAACTTTTTGCATGTCCATCTCCAATGGCATCACCTCTGGATATACTGTGTGGGCTAGATGCAATTCAAATGTTATATATATATATATATATATATATATATATATATATATATATATATATATTTTATATATACACACACTGCTCACGCTCAGTGGGTAATGTGCAATACATGGACATGGTGAAAACTTTATTGGAGTTCACTGGGGATAGGTGTATCGCTGCTTTAATATCTGAGTACTATGTTATGCATTTGCACTTTGAGAATTTATTGTATGATATTTGTAGTGACTAAGTTTACACGTGTCTGTAAAATTCTATATATCTATCCAGGAATCTTGGCTCCTTTCCTCTGTATTTGTGTGATCCACTTCCTCTTTTCTTTTTAATATTTTAGGATTAAATGAATAAAGGAATATATCTTATTGCACAATTGTTATGACAAATGTTCAGTTTTCTACTTTCTCTTTATAACTCCACATTTTGAAATTGTTTTATATAACTAAAGAAAATGTATTTAAATAAAACTATTAAAAGATGATTATATCTGGATCTGTTGATTCATCTCTTTGGGGGATATTTTTTCAGTTATAGGCAATAATTGTTCTGTTAACAGTCCTCTAGTATGCCATGAAAAAGGTACAGAGATTGGAGATTGGGTTTCATCTGACCATACAGTTCGGACCAAAGGAAACTGGATGGCCGTGCCTGCTTGAATGAGCAGTACACCAGTGGGAACAGATATCCTGCGTTACAGTCTCTAATAAAGGTATATAGGATCTATTAGGATTCACTAGTACCAATTTAAAAACAGATCCAACATAATGGCTAATAATAAATTAAATACATAATGCTACCTTAAACAAAGTCTTAAAGGGGTTATCAAGACTTAGAAAAACATGGCTGCTTTCTTCCATAAACAGCTCTGCTCCTGTCCTCAGTTGTGGGTGTGGGTTTTGCAACTCAGTTTTATTGAAGTGAATGGAGCTGAATTGTAATACCACACACAACCTGAAGACAGGGGTAGTGCTGTTCTTGTGGAAATTAAGCTGTGCTTTTTCTAATCCTGTATATCCTGTGTATCCTGTATATTTAAAAATAACTAAAGCTACGTTCATACTTACAATTGGGTCCATTTGATTCTGCCGTGGTGTCCTTTGTTTTGGTAGGTAGAATTTGGCTGACTGTGGTGCTATTCTTCCAATCACGTATGACAGAATTAACAAAGTTTCCAAAGCTGATGTGAACAGAGCTGAATTGTAATAAATCCTCTATCATTTTCAGTTTATTTTGGATACAAACCGATGACAATGAAGCTCGGTTTGCATCAGTCTTCATTAGTTTAGTTGTTCAATCAATTCCGATCAGTGGCAGAGCAAACGCATCCTGAAAACCCACAAGCCTCAGCCTGGCCTTACTCCTGCTTAGAAAAGTCACTTTTCCATGGCTGGAAATAGAAATTTAAATAACAGGCATAATGAAGCAGCAAGGTGAATTACATCAGCCTGAGTGACACAATGCTGCGAATGCGGTTTTCACTGAAGGCAATCCAAGGTGTCCAACAGCAGAGATCAACTTCACCAGTACTGCAGTTGTCCCATTCTCATTAGGATTAATTTAATATAAAATTGACACATTCATACCAAAGGTTACACAGATGTATTTTTATGGCCCTCGTGTATAGGAATAAACCAAAAATAACCTAAGTCTACATAAAACTCCCTACTAGTTCGATTTTATTTTATTTTTTTGCCAAAAAAGGGAAATAGACAGGTGAGCTACGCAGTTGCCTGGTGTCGGCAAACTGACAATCACTGGCAATCACACCCAACCAGGGGAATTAAGGAAGATGTGCATGAAGGGGAAGGTAACTTTAGAACTTTGTGTACCCCTCCTAATCTAGAGTACCACAATAAAACCTCCAAGACCCAATCTATTGAAAAGGAAAAACTGCCCACTAGATCATGACTGGTCAGATCAACACTTAAACATGAAGAATTTTTCTAATAAATCATCTAAACCTTTTTGATGCTTTTCATTGCTACTGCTGTGACCAGAGTGCTCCAAACAGTCATAGTTAAAGGGGCACTCTAGTTAAGAAAGATTAAACCCTGTTCAATCCCCACCCATAATCTAAGCTTGTTTGTAATAGGTTTCTATTACATGAATTGGCCCACAGCACATCCTGACACACACCCTGAGGCTGGGTTCACACTATGTATATTTGAGGCTGTATTTGTGAGGCTGTATAGCAACCAAAACCAGGAGTGGATTGAAAACACAGAAAGGCTCTGTTCACATAATGTTGTAATTGAGTGGATGGCCGTCATTTAATGGCATATATTTGCTGTTATTTTAAAACAACGGCTGTGGTATTGAAATAATGGCCGTTATTTACTGTTATATGGCGGCCATCCACTCAATTTCAACATTGTGTGAACAGATCCTTTCTGTGTTTTCAATCCACTCCTGGTTTTGGTTGCTATGAGGACCTGACATGAGGACCAAATACAGCCTCAAATATACATAGTGTGAACCCAGCCTGAAGCTGCAGATAATCATCACTTCCTGGTCCACTCTGTCTCCACTCCTCTGTCCTCCTGCTGCTCCTGTCACACAATGTCTGTCTCTTCTGTTGCCAGACTCTGTAACCCCACCCACCACTGACATCCCAGTGATCACCTGGCCAAGGATGGGGAAACAGCTTCTCCTTGGTAGTATAGGGGAAAGGAGAGACTGTTGTTTCCTTCTGTTTCTTTATCTATGTAGATGTAATATATATATATATATATATATATATATATATATATATATATACACACACTGTATAAGCACAGCTGAAAGAAGGAATGGGTTAACTGTTTTATGTCACATGTACTTTATCGGCTTACAGGTGCAGGTTCTCTTCCCTGACATTTCTTCCTATCTTGCCTCTTCTTCCTTATCCACACGCAGCCCGGCCAATCACACACTAGCTAAGCTACCCCTATAAAAAGTTCCTGGTGGGAGAGTGTTCTGAATGAGTCAGTGGAGGTGGAGAGAGACATTAAGAGTGATTTCTTTATGCAAGAAACTACAGCTAGCATGCAGTGCTAGAAAGCTCAGGAGGGAGACACATTCTACAAGACACAGGGCAGTAATCTGGAGCTAGGTACTGACCCCAGTAGGACAAATAGCGTTAAGAAAGCTGACATATTCTACTGCAATGTATGGCTCTTCTGGAAAGTCTGCTCAACCCAGCACAGGGTCCTGGGACCTTGTACTACCCTATTTGGACAGGATGCCGACACTGTAGGACAAAAGCCGTTCAGATTAGAAAATCTATACACAAGTTCGAGTATCTTCTCCTTCTGTTCTCCACTATGCTATCTCGGCAGAGTACATTGCTACATTAGACAGGGTCCTCAAGACGTTCCTCTACTCTACCCTGCAGTTACAACTCTTACTACTACCTCTTGCCTGCACCTGCAGTTACAAAAGTGTACTTAAAGTGTATTGTACTGAGGTTCTTAGCAGTAAACCAAGTTATCCTGGTTAAACTATTGGACTCTGGTCTATTATTTTTGAAACTGCACCTATACACCTGTTCGCACTTGGGTTATCCAAACCTCAAGCGCAGTGCCCCTTTTTCCAGGGGTTGGTTCAAACACCACTCCTGGCCACCGTGACAAGTGCCCAAGTGACCCTACACCCACGCAGCAGCCACAACACTGCATAAGTACCCCAGTGTACGGCATATTAACTTAGCAACTATTAAAAATTAGAGATGCCATCTGCACAAGGGAAAGCCAGTGAAAATGCCATACAATTATGTTACACACAACAGCAGAAAAATTACCTGAAAAGTACACTTTAAAGTGACTCTGTACCCACAATCTGACCCCCCCCCCCCCCCCTAAACTACTTGTACCTTCGGATAGCTGCTTTTAATCTAAGATCTGTCCTGGGGTAAGTTTGGCAGGTGATGCAGATATTGTTCTAAAAAACAACTTTTAAACTGGCACCCCCATACCCAGCGGGCGTGGCCTAAATTGTATATGCCTTAGGCTGGCACACCCTCTCTGTCCCTCCTCTCCTCCCCTCCCTCCTCATCATTAGGAATGCCCCAGGCAGATTGCCTCCTATTCATCACCTGTGTTAGCACGGCACATGGGCTGGATCATTAAGCACCTGTGCAATGTTCAGACAGGAGTAAATGTTCCAATGGCATTCCTAATGATGAAGAGGGTGGGGAGGAGGGATGGTGCAAAGTTAGGGCACAGATACTCCCGTTTGGCACGGGCTGCACGTTTAAAAGTTGTTTTTTCGGACAGGAAAAAACATCACCTGCCGAAAGGATCGCAGGACAGATCTTGGATTAAAAGCAGCTATCCAAAGGTACAAGTGGTTTGGGGGAGGGGGTCAGATTGTGTGTACAGAGTCGCTTTAATTCAGCTTGAACTATATCTACATTAAGTCATTGTTGTTTATTACATGATATATTACCAGCACTGGTCCAATCTGCAATGGAACCGGTAGAAAGTTGTCAGCTCACCCATATAGCCTTGCTTCACCTGATATATGGATCTCCGTGATATAGAAGCTCGCGGGTACTAATGCTGGAGACCGCAGCCCGAATCATCCATGATAAGAAAAAAATTCGTGATCTTCCGCAGCTTCATAAAATTCAGTAGCTTTATTCAACGTCACAAAACATAAAATAACAAGTGATTTAAAAGACACGCCGACGCGTTGCAGGGTGAGAACCCCTTAATCATGGCAATCATAGTAAGGTTACAACTGGTTTAAATACAGATCGGATGTGACGTTAGACTGGAAAGGAACGCCCAACAAGGCGCAACAGGTGCATTCAGCCTTGTTGGGCGTTCCTTTCCAGTCTAACGTCACATCCGATCTGTATTTAAACCAGTTGTAACCTTACTATGATTACCATGATTAAGGGGTTCTCACCCTGCAACGCGTCGGCGTGTCTTTTAAATCACTTGTTATTTTATGTTTTGTGACGTTGAATAAAGCTACTGAATTTTATGAAGCTGCGGAAGATCACGAATTTTTTTCTTACTGGTCCAATCTACATCAGTTACTGAGTCTTCTTTTGTATATATAGAACCCATTTAGTAAGCTGTGATCCCCAGTGACCAGCTGTCCATTACCATTAGCTTAGGGTCCACATGCTCTGACCTTGGTTTCTTTTTTTTTGCATTATGTATTTAAACCCTTTTGGGGGATTTATTTCGATGCCTTTGGCAGCCTGCCTTTCATTTTGTATTGGGGATTTGTTTTACTTTCTCTGGCAACCTACTTTTCATGTAGTATTTTAGCCAATTTTAATACAGTTTCACTGATTTTATTAAGTAGTTTTCTTAGGCTAAAGCCTATAACCATCTACTTTGTATTCTTGCTAATGGAAAGACATAAACCCAATACAAATATGAAAATCACAAAACGCACAACCCCCCCCCCCCCCCAACTGCTAAAGAAGCTCTCCATAAAAATAATGAGACTCTTGTCATACCATAGTGTCATAGTGTGAACCATTCCACCACGGTAAGCTGTCCTCATGTATGGGATGGAACCTACACTAACAATGGCCTCTTCTGAGCTAAGCATTATATATTTTGGCCAGCGTTAGTTGGATTCTGCGTACTCAGAATATAGGCTTATAATTAGCCCAGGTGAGGCCATAGTTAGTGTAGGTTCCATCCCATGCATGAGACAGACTGTGGTGGGATGGTACCATCTGCAAGTGGTATTTTTATGGAGATTTTCTTTAGCAGTTTTTTTCTGTATTGGGTTTGTGTCTTGCCATTAGCATTTTTTGTGTTATGTGTCTGTATTTTCAGCCATAGCAATGTGCCCCTGGCTAGTTTGAATGGTGTCGTAGGAGAGCTGGCCAAAGGTATTGTTGTTTTACATTATGTATAAACATGTGGGGTCTAATTTTAGCCAGTTACACCTGTTTGCTATAGAAATTCATTTGATATGTTAGTCACAATTAAAGTAAGCTTCAAAAATAACTTCAGAAACCTACATGGCTTTTGACTGTTATCACAGTAATTTCTGGCTCTTACTGCTGTTATTAAGCCTCTGAGAGTCTATTTCTCATTCTCTCCATATTAGCAAGTGGGACCAGAGCTGGGCTGTTTGCAGCAGTACTCACACATGGATCGCCTTTCCTTTACTTCTCTGGCTAATGACAGGACAGCACCTACTCCTCAAATCCTTTTTCCTGCCATGGGTGAATAGCTTTGGCACATGGTGTCAAGATGGTGAACACATAGTGCTGGAGAAAAGACACTGGAGTGAACAGGCTAGCACTGTGCTGGAGGAATTACAGTCACAACTATAGATGGTATATGGGGGGTAAAGGAATTTAATAAAGTACTGGGTTTGCAAGATGCTATTTGATGATAAAGGATAAAACAGAAGCAGAGAAGATGCAGAACAAAGCAGCCCTAGTCTAAGCAGTGGACATCTAATGATGATAGCAAGCTGTCAGACTAAGTGTGTGGGGGGGTTATATTCAGGAGGCAATATGCTAAACATAGAACATTAGTATTTTCTCAAGGGATAACTGATCATAATTTAATGCATGGTAAGAAATACAGAAACATAGAAAGAGAAGAAAAACATTTTATTTACCCTTCAGGCACATAGTGGATCTATTAAAGCGAGACACCTAATGACCAATACTTTACAGCTTTTTTTGTATGGGGTAACAGGTCATTTCTGGTGATTGAAGTGATTTAGAAATTACAGATCAAATTAAAAAAACTTGAAAACTTTTTTGAAATGATAGATAGATAGATAGATAGATAGATAAGATAGATAGATAGACAGACAGACATGAGCAAATTTACAGTACGTTCGGATTTACAGAGCTGCAATTGATTTGTTTCATCTGAACAAATAGGCATAGTAATGCTGCATTCAATGTATTCTGATTACACAGAACAGACCAGTATGACACTCTGAGGTCTTCTAGAACTGTATCCATTGGATACTCGGAGGTCTCCTGGGAATATATCCAGTGGAATGTCAGTGTGTCAATACCAGACTATTGTGTGCACTCAGAGCACTTCTGAATTTGCCATTACTTTTTTTTTTTAGATAAAATGAATCGATTGCAGCTCAGTGACGCTTAGATGGATCTGAACTTGCTGTAAATTCACTCATCTGTAGCTGTAATGTTCTAGTGGATGCAGTGGCAATGTCATGCCCTGGCAGATATGCTGGGCAGCAGAGAGCATAATTTCCCCTGCTGCCAGATTGCACAAGGAGATGCCAACCTCTGTATAGGCCCAGGAGAGATCGGACACTGCTCATGACTTATCCACTACTCCTCTGCCATGCAGCAAAATTCTGGATTTTCTTTACCGATGCCTTGAAAGGGGTTAGTCCTTTTACCCTTAAAGTTCAAGTTATAGCATTGTTATCCTAAGAGTTGCACAATTGATTAGATCCTCACTGATTCAAAAATGGGGGGAAAATTGCCCCCAAAATGAATGACACATGAACACCCCTCCAATCAGGGGGAAGCCAACAAGTTTAGTGCATAGTGGGGGGCAGTACAGATAACAGAGAGGAGGAAGAGAGTCAAGTTGTCAAGGCAACAAGAGCACAGGGAAGCTGAGATACGTGATGGCAGGGGCTCTAGGTGAGGAAGAAGATACACAAGCTGAAAATGGCGGTGTGTGGGAAGGCAGAGAAGGTGGCAGGTACATGCAATATATAGCGCACAATGGTTAATGCAATCTCCTGTTGCATCTACACAACCTGTAACTGTGCGAATGTTTGGCACCCTTATTAACCAATGAGGGCTTTCCTCTTTACGAAGACATGGTGGTGGTGCCTGTCACACAGTTACAGCAGTAACAAAGGAGTATTTTCTTTTACCAGGAGGGAAAGTGCTCATCAGTTCTGCACATGCCAGCTCCCACCAGGCACGCATGATCATTAGCCTGTGTGATCGGCTGTATCTGCCTCTAGGTGCAGCCCCCGCCTGCTGATCAGTGCTAGCCGCATGTGGCCTATGAACCGCTGATTGCACTGCTTTAGGCCTAGGGTACTGCCATTTGGCTGCTGTAGCCTGTAAGGAATATTTTACATTGAAGAATGTAAGTTGTTAATATATTCACTCAGAAAAAAAACTTCCTCTAATTAGGCCTAATACACAAAAGGTACACAAGGGGTGAAGTTTGGGATCCCTTTACACTCAATAAAAATGCCATCTGTCCCATCAACCGCAGTATTCCCTATCACTGTGCTGCTGTCGGCACTAAGGAAAAACAGATTTCCATTCTAAATCCCAAACTTTTTGCCAGATTCTTCCTCTAAGGCTCTTATTTGTAAAACTACTAAAACTTGCACAGTGAGATTAGACGTAGAGGTTTAATGAATAACTCCATGCCGAGTGCATGTCAGTATTATAACCGTACGCACTATATGGATTTAGGTTGCTGTCTGAGCAAATAAGCAGTTTTAATAAATTTCTGTGTGTTTTACTTGTGGCAATACAAGTGACTGCGCATCTGTGGGATTAGCTCACTGCTTGGACCACTGTTTTTTGGCTTTCTTTTCTGATATTTCTTGCCTCGGGCTTCCTGGAGCTGTCTCATGAGTTCCTCTGTAGCTAGCAGTTTAGTAATCTGCCATATATAATGTTACAGTCAGGTGCCCACCATAAATTTCTATGAAGGTCTCAGCGCCATGGACAGTAAATCAATCCATTCAAGGAAATAACACGTGCTGAATGAAGACTCGGGGAAATCCTGTAATTCTGAAAATTAAATTCACTCAATAGAAAATACGGATTATTTCACACATTAAAGAAAAATGCTAGGAAATAAAGTGGAATGATTTGCCTCAAAACTTCCATAGCACACAGTGGGGGAGATTTATTATTACAGTCTTAAATTTACACAGCATAAAATTAGACTGGGAAAGCTGAAAATGTGCAAAATTTATCACAGTGGTCAACTTGTGTGTGATAGACTTGGCGCATCATGATAGTCATGTAAGTCATTTACCAATATCCCCTACCCCCCTCAATACTTCAGTGTATATACCAGCTGGACAGTCTCTGAAGACCATATAAGAGATTATAGTGCAGTTACATCCAGTGACTATCTGGATGCATAGTTTTTTCAGCATCTTCTTTACCTTTCCGCCTTCTATAGTGCCCCCAACATTAGAAATTTCTGCAATGTAATGTGGGCTGGGAGGGGAGTGGGAAGAGGGGTAAGTAGATATCCCCCAGAGGTACGTAGGTTACTCCAGTATGTAGTTTTCCCCATTCTGTACTTTTCCCCCTACACAGGTGCCCCAGTGGGTACCTGTGTAGGGGTGCCATAGTAGGTAGCTTGCCCCTGTAGATTGCCCTCAGTACTAACAGATGTAGCCTGTGTTAACTTGATCATAATGACTTGTTAAATTGACTTAAAGGACAACTCCCACGGGACCCCCCCCCCCCCCCAAAAAAAAAAAAAAAAACACACAGACAAACAGACACCATACTCACCATCCTTCCGGTGACGATCGCCACTCGATTTGTCCGCCGTCCGCCTCTCAGTCACCGCTGGCCAGTGATGTCTCTCACTTCCGGGTCCATGGGAGAGAAAAGGCTGCCAGTGCACTTGCGCACGGCAGCCTTTTCATTGGCTGGAGCACATCACATGGCTTCCAGCAAGCTCAGCCAATCTGGTGGGCTGAGCAAGCTGGAAGCCATGTGATGCGCTCCAGCCAATGAAAAGGCTGCTGGTGCGCATGTGCACCAGCAGCCTTTTCTCTCCCATTCACTTTCCATGAAGACGCCTAGGAGGAAGAAGACCCGGACAGCCCCCGACTCGGATGTCGTCGTCACCAGATGGCGCCCAGGAGAAGAGGACCGTGACGGCCGTAATCGGTAATGTATACATTGGTTGGTCAGAAAGGGGGGGAAGGGGGCCAGACCGGTTATTTAACCACATTACAAAGTTATATAACTTTGTAATGTGTGTTAAATAAGCCAAAAAAAATGTTTCCGTGGGAGTTGTCCTCTAAGATACCTCCCTGACACAATTGTTACGTCAGGGACCATGTTAACCCTGACTACATCTGTGGGTTACACTGTTTCCAATAAACTCCCAATACTCACCCCGGCTATCCAGCAGTCATTGCGGAAAAGATGATTGGCAGGGTGCAAAGTGTCAGCAGCCCGAGGTGGATAGCTCATGGGGCTACTTTGGTCTGAAAACTCCTAAAGACTATGTTGTTTGAAATTAAGGGCAATTATTTGCCATTAAAGGGGTACTCTGGGCTGGGGGGCTTTTTCGCCTATGGCTGGGGAGGAGGTTGATGAGGATGAGGGAAACAACGTCCCCCTACCTCCCCTGGTTCCAGCGCTGAGTCCCGGATCGCGCCACTCCAGTCCCCTCAGCAAGTCAGTGCAAAGGCGGGATCCTGGAGTACCCCTTTAAATGAAGGCCATCCACTCAATTTCAACAGTGTGTGAACATAGCCTTTCTGTGTTTTCAAACCACTTCTGGTTTTGGTTGAAAAGTACCAACCAAAATACTAAACAAAAATACTGTGTGTGAACATGGCCTGATTGAAGAGGCCATTAATGGTCAGCAGATTTATTTATTTATTTTAAAGGATTGTGCCAGCCCAACTTCCATATTTGACCCCTACAATCCACAACATTTTAGGAACGGCACTGGTCAAGTCTTTGTGCCACTCTGTCCCGAAGCTTTGAGAACCCTATGCTCAAGCTCATAGGAGGCCAAGCAGTCAGACAGCTTGTGATCATATCCTGCACATGGTGATAAATGTTAATGGTGGCACAATTCCTTTATAAACCCCCCCCCCCCCCCCAAGGTATCTATTACAGGACCTAGGTAAAACAGGTTTTGTAAGGAGAGGTTGTTCCATCAATATGTTTAGATTTGTATTAATGGATTAGAGCCTGGAGGCATCACGTATCGAAGAAGGGAAAGCATTACTTACAAATGCAACATTTTGGCAAGTAGTGAAGCGGTGGCGTAGCTTAAACTCCAAGAAGAGCGCCAGGTTTAACATCTCTCTGACTAAATGAGATGAAAAGCAATGTGACCAAGCCGCTCTTTTGTGCGCATATGACCAACACATTGGGGAAGATTACTAGTAATAAAGCCAATAAAACCTGACTGAAACAGTCATACCGAACTGAAAGAAGATGGATTCTCACATCTATTGTCCTCAATCTATGCTGAATATGTGCAAATCCTGAACATGGCTAATGGATTACTGGATTTTCTATAAAACGCCAACATATTCTGAAGCTTCTTGTTCACAGTGAGACTCACAAAGTACATTCCTGTTATAATGTTTTAATATATATAATTTTTGTGATGTTTGAGTGGGAGGAAACAACAATAAAGAGAACACACCAACTCCATGTAGATGTATTATTCATGTCTACGTCAAGACCACAGTGCTTCAAAGCCGTAGTCATCTTTATAAATTACAGGGGTTCTCCGGAAAAAACTAATTATTTTCAGATCAACTGGTGTGAGAAAGTTATGCAGATTTTTAAATTACTTTAATTTAAAAATCTCAAGACTTCCAGTCTCAGCTGCTGTATGTCCTGAAGGAAGTGGTGTATTCCTTCCAATCTGACACAGTGCTTTCTGCTGCCACCTCTGTCCAAGTTGGAAACTGTCCAAAGCAGTAGTAAATCCCTGTAGAGAACCTCTCCTGCTCTGGACAGTTCCCATCACAGACAGAGGAGGCAGCAGAGAGCACCCTGTCAGACTGGAAAGAATACACCACTTCCTGTGATTTTGAAGGATTTTGTGTGGCTAGATTACAAGATAGTCAGTATTGACGTGGAGAGTCTGTACACGCGCACCCCCTCTGATGCGGCTGTCTGATGTCAACTGTGATACCATTTAAAATCAGTCTTTTGTGAACTATGCCTGTGACATGCCTAGGTTTGTTTTGGATCCTAATGTGTGCCAGTTTGCTGATAGGTGGTACCATTGGCAAGATGGAACCGCAGTGGGAAGAGTCCAGTGGCACCTACTTTCGTGAACCCATTTCTAGTGGAGTTTGAAGTACAGAGGATATTCACAGTTGACAACCCATTTGGCCAGTCTATAGCCTTATTCTTGTGTTATATGGATGACATTGTGTGGAAAGGGTGTGAGGAAGTGGTTTCTTTGTTAGTGGATATGAATGCTAATCAAGTAAATATGAAATTTACATCTAACTTTGGGAATGATCATCTGGAATTTTTAGATGTTGATATTAAAGTTCAGGATAAAGGATTGCTCATAAGTAGCTATCGTAAGCCCACAGCAACCAATGTTTTGCTGTGGTACGATAGCTGCCATCCTCAACATGTAAAACAGTCCCTTATGGATGGTTTATACGACTTAGGCGTATTGATAATAATGAAAAGGTGTTTGTGCCACAGGCAAGGGCTTTGAAGTGCATTGCTTGTGAATGGGGTTGTCCCCAAATGTTAGCAGACCAGGCTAAGGAAAAAGTGAGTGGTCTGAGACAGGAAGACCTTATCAGAAGAAGTAGGAAGGATAAGGCTTGTATTTAATTTTCAGCTCAGCCTTATAGAAAATCAAATATGAGCATTGATTATCAAAGTGGAATTTGATAGAGGAGGATGAAATACTTAGTCCTATAGCAAAGAGACGTCCATTGGTGGCCTTCCAAAGATGCTGCAGCCTCCGAGCTGAATTTGTACGGATGCAGGAAAAGGTGATAAAAAACTGGTTAAAGAAAAATATTCCACAGGATGGATTTAAGAGTGGATCTTGCAATTGGTATGGCCAATTTCTAAGTACACAATCAGTCCAATAAGGGGGCCTCCACTGGTACATGAATCCAGTTTGTTACATTTAGATCCACTGATGTGGGATATATTGTAGTATGTGGGTGCGAGTTCCTCCATATTGTTACATTTAGATCCACTGATGTGGGATATGTTGTAGAATGTGGGTGCGAGTTTCTCCACATTGTTACATTTAGATCCACTGATGTGGGATATGTTGTAGAATGTGGGTGTGAGTTCCTCCATATTGCTAAGACAATACGTCTAAAATATAAAAGAACACGTTAGGTCGATATCCAGTGGGAAAGGCTGCCCGTTAACCATATGCAGACCGTCCATAATGGTAAGACCGACAGTAACCAGCATGTAAACGGATTACAATACACTGACCTTGTAACATTTCTGTGCTGTATTCATATTCTGCTGTTTTTAAATGTCTGTAATAGTTAACACAATTAGTAAATATGTGTCTGTACATCTCTATGTAAGATACATAGTTATGCATGAGTTGGTGCATCTAGAGTAAATGTGCTATGTGTAAAAGGAAGTGAAACAGAGTGATGAAGTAAGGCCATGGACTCTGCGTCCTTAATCACGTCTGGATAAAAAAGTATGCCGTTTTGATCCATCGGTGAGTGTCGCAAGTGATCTTTTTTACAGTACTGCATTCTCTGGACTTGTTTGTGTTCACCATTGACATGCTGAGCAACACCTAGGTCATAGGTGCCAAGTAACTCTCAATGTGCCATCATCCTCCAAGGTCGGAGTAGTGGCGGCCTGTCTTCTTTCTTATGTTATTTTGTATTTTCAATTGTCGCATTGTTTTTCAACTTTTTTTAGGGTATGATGCCATTTTCTGCCATTATTCTCTGCAGATCCTCTAAAGCAGTGAGGTTGGATAAGAACTGTTGGTGGAGAGCCATTTTTAAGGTTTATCCACAGATGTTCAATTGGGTTCATTTCAGGGACCTTCACATAGTTATTTCTCTGCCATAATTTCTTCCTATATTGGCTGAACTGTTGATCCGAGATCATCTAAGCGTAAAACCATCACATTCAGGTGACATTTGTTGAGGATTTTCTTTTAAGACGTTTAAAAGGTTTTTCCTGAAAAATTATGCCATGAATGTATAATCAGCAGGGGGTGGGGGGTTGTCAACCTCCGGGCCTTGCACAGCAGGTTGCCTGTATGTGCACTTAGTGGACTGCTGTATGATAAACAATGGTGTGAAGACGCAGCAATATAGCAGTTAATGACATGCTTATCTTTGTTGGAGCACAATTCAGTTTCTTCTCTTGAATTTGAATGAGTTTGACTAAAGGGTTTACTCATTGTTAAACAACAACCACTTGAATACCTTCTTCACCTTCAACAAAGGAACCATAATCTCTCCTATTCCTTATACAAGGACTTTCACGGATGTGGGGAGGAACATCTTCTATGCTGATGGATCAACTTATCTGGGGCTATGTGTCGCACGTTTATTAAAAAATAAAAAAAAAAATATACATACACAAAGGAAACTAGTTCAGTGTTATGCTAGCCTTAAAAAATATTGCTGCACTAATACTAACAGTTGTGCAAGACAGTGCATAGCTAATGCTACGCCCCCCAGTGTTAGGGATCTGGTCAGCTGAATTAACTAGGGTCTATTTTAGGAGTATAGCTTATATTTTAAGATTATTCAAAAAGGTATGCAAAATGATTCTACGGTGGGTCTTATTTTCAGAGAAACATGGAATTTACAGTGTAAGCAGTAGGGAGCCTAAGGGCCCTATTACACCAACAGATTATCTGACAGATTTTTTTGAGCCAAAGCCAGGAATGGACTATAAACAGAGAACATGTAATAAAGGAAAGACTGAGATTTCTCCTCTTTTCAAATACATTCCTGGCTTTGGCTTAAAAAAAAAATTGTCAGATAATCTGTTGGTGTAATAGGGCCTAAGGCTCGGTTCACACACATCTTTTCGGTCAGTACTTTTAGCCAACAGTGGAAAAGGACAGAAGAGAAAGGAGGAGAGAGTCATACCTGGTCTCAGCTAAAAACACTGACCAAAATACTAAATGTGCACACAGCCTTCATTCATTGGCTTCACCCCACTAAAATCAACAGAAGGCTGAGAGCAAAAAAACTAATACATATAGGCTGTAAAATTCCTTCTCTTTTCTGCGCCAATCCTCTTGCGGTCATATCCTGTATTTTATTTGCTACATAAGTCTTCATTGTTCTTGCATGGTGTCAGATACAGATTTTCCTGCGTATGTTCTGCTGGGATAAGGTTTTTATAGAATAAATACAGATATAGTACAATCTTCAGTATACCATTGGGTAAATACTTACTTTGTACTCATCCTAAGTTACAGCCTGTTTTATGGTCCATATAACTATATTTCTTGTAAGTGGTGTTGGATACTGTTGATAGACTGCTGACAGATGCACCTCTAAAAGCTTAGCCTGACTATCATAGTTCAATCCTCTCTGCTGCGCTGCATTCTGGGAGAGTGGTTGTCGTATATCAGATGATGCATATAACGGATTAATATAGAGACCAAATTTCACATAATACAAATTGGGAGAATTAAACTCTGGGAGAACACAGCTCTGAGGGCTGCAACCCTGTGAATGCAGCCCTGGCTTAAAGGGAACCTGCACAAAACTGGGGTGGGAGTGGGGGGGTGATCTACACGTTCTGTGATTATGGTTTGTGCACGGTACTATGAAATACAGACCTTTCGGCATAATGTATCATTATGATGCCAGGAGTTCTGCAACTCTTTAAATCTTCATGGTACTGTAATGACACTCTGCGATTTCTGTCCACAGGGCATCTTCCGTGCATAGACTGTAATTACGGAACGTGTAACTGCTTCCTTAGTCCAGTCTGCAGGCAGCATTGTATAAAGGACAAGCCGAGCAGATTCCAGGTTAAGTGGGTGGTCTTACTGAGAGAGCAACAGTTCTCTATATTCTATAGAGACAGTTGTCAGGTGCTGAGCAGTACCGCCCACTTGACTACCAGACTGAGCAAATAAATTACAAGTTAAGCGTTTTTTCTTTCATCCCTTTTTGCAAAAAATGAATGCATTTGTGTGTATCCATTCTGATCAGTCTTTCCATTTGCTTCAATTATTAAAAAAAAAAAAAAAACAACAGAAAAAAAACTGATCATAACGCATCAGTTTTTAACGTACACAAAAATGTGGTCAAATATGTTTTTGTGTACGTTTAAAATAAAAAAGTGGATACTTTTTAACCTTTTTTTTTTTTTTTTTTATAATGGAAGTCAATGGAAAAATGGATCAAAACAGATGCACACAATTGCATCAGTTTTTTCATCTGGTTTATTATCGGCACAGCTCCTCCTGCTCTATAACATATGGCCTGCGGACTGAACTGCATTTTTAATATGACGGGTCCCCTTTAAATGGGCATGTTAAACAGTGCTGAAAAATAAGCAAACTTTTTTTCACTCCAATCTGGTTTTTGTAGAAATTCTTTGAGCAAACGATAATGCTGATACTAGTGAGCAATTTTTTTTTTTTTTAACACTATGATCAAAATATAGCGTATTACAAAGAAGTTCTTTTATTGCTTGTTGGGAAAAAAACCTCTAAATACATAACCAATACTTCACACTGAGACTGATGATTCCCTTGAAAGCGTCTGAACAGAGTCATTTTTTACTGATATTTCAAGTCATTTTTTACTGATATTTCAGACAACAGAAGAATGGCCAGGAAATAGCGTGGTCCTCTTTCCATAAGCTTGTTTAATAACAGAATATTACAGAACTTCCTGGTCTCCCACCCCACATTTTAATGCATTCATCTCCAAGAGACATTGCATTCCAGAATCATACAACTTTATCAGCTATAATTCATAAAATAACTATGTCACAAACATACATTTGGATAATTATATAGTTTAGACACCCATCCACAATAATTAAAAACACTGAGTATGAATGTTAATATGGCCTTGCGCAAAAATAATACTCCCACATCTTGTCTTAAGCCAATGTTAAGAGTACATTTCTCATGTACAATAGGAATATATCTGGAAGATTTTTTTTAAATACATATACATACAGAAAGGATGCAGAAAACTCCCTTTAATGGGAAACACAGCTCAATATAGCTGTGAATAACCTGTCCTAAAAGTGCAAAGGCGCGTCCCTAGACTGCTTCCTGATCTCCTAATCCAGCAATATCAGCACGGGAGAGATGGAGAAGGGGGGGGGGGGGGCAACAAACCCAGCAGAATAAGCTTACTACAAACAACTGACATGGTGATCGGCCACTTCCGCTAGTAAATAAGGGATTGGATTCATTGGCTAACAACGCAGAGCAAATGGGCTGGTGGAGATCTCAGTGCCTACATGATAATACATTGAAACTTTGTTCATTTCAGCTGGTGCTAAATCTATGTGATAAAGGAGTCCGAATACAAAAATGAAGTAGTGATTGCAGGCTCGCATATATAGATATATATATATATTGTCTGAACATGCTGCATCTTCGTGCGAGCACCAGATATGAGCGATTGTCTACATGGAATACAAGAGTCCGCGTGGTAGGAGACATGGTTAATAGACAATCTCTGCTGGGACATCTTGTGTGGAGCAGCAACAATCTGTCAGTAAATGGCAACGTAGAATACTGATTTGTGGTGATAGCACAGAGCACACTTTACTGCGGACTAAATGCGCTCTCTTCCCACTCTCCGGCACTTTGGTCATGCAGGAAGATTTAGGACAGCCTTCAGAGGAGCGATCTGGCAGTCTCGCTAAGGTGGCAGTGTAGCTGGGGAACTTGGCAGGAGCAGTTCAAAGCTGCTGAGACTGTGAAGCTCTGGTCCTTTCTTCAAGGTTCAGGATGGGAAGACGTACAGGGACAGGCAGAACGGAGAAGAGGGACAACCTCAGATATAAAGATCTTAGCACTGTCAGTGCAAATACAGAGGCAGGCACACAGGCAACCTTATTACTGGCCCTAAATATTATTTGCTTTACTGGTGCCTGCCTCCAGGGTGCTAGCTCAGTAGTGTTTTGGCAACCTGCACTAATGTTTCTGGAACTTAAGCATCTAAACACCATCTGGTGTTTGCCCATCATTTATTTATGGCGAGTATTCTTTTTCCTTTTGTCGTCTCATAGAGATGAGGAAGAACGAAAGAACCCTTTTTTTTTGGGAGAAAATTTGTCATGGCACAAAACACATCAGGCCCATAATGAACAGGGATCGCTTTCTGGCTTTTCACATCCTATGTACCCATCAGGTCGAGCGATACTGGGAAGAGACTGGGTTAAATTGCATCTCTTGCCATATTAATCAAACGGATATATCACCCTGGTTATAAAGCGACTGTAATTACCACCACTTTGCTTTACATACATCACTTTTCCTTGTCCTGCTCCCTTTCAATAGCCAAATCATTAGGTCTAGCCTACAGTGAGGTGTATCTTGTGTGCTTGATGGTCATGAGACAGGGAAGGCCGGACTGGAAGAGGTCTGCAGGGTTTGCCCAAGGTTTAGGAGAGATTGTGGGATTGTTAGTGGGCTGCAGGCAGATCCCTCCAGTGAGCTGGAATCTCCTGGACCAGAGCTCAGACAGCTTCCATCTCAACCCTTGTCAGTAGGGAGCATTGTAATATCTGCAGATGAAGGAATAAACAGACAATTATTTACAGGCGTGCATCATTACCCCCAGTATGAAGGCAAATCTAATACATATGCTACATGAAAAGTACAACAACAACAGCTGCTAGATGAACACATGATGCTACTTTCCTATGTTCGGTTATGTCATGCAGTCGCATTTCAAACAATGGGACGCAAGGAAGATTAACCTTGTCATTTTTCTGTTTTCCGAGACATGTGAGAAGTATACAGCAGATTCCTGGAGATATGACATAAATAAGGACTCACAGCCGGCAGCAATTTGCTTCGCCAGCCAGAATATGAATGAATACTGGGATTGCTAGTAGTTTCTATGCCGCGTTTATGCTGAAGAATAATTAGAGGTGAGAAAATCTAAAGTCAGGTTTGCCCCATCTGAATCTAAAGAATTGGACATCAAACTATTTAGTCCAATAAGAGTCATTCCGCTCTCCAAGTGACCAATTCCCCAGAGAAGATAAAATTAAGACAGTCCTAATTCCCGAGAGAAGTCTAGTGTGAGACTCTGAACACTTGCAAGGTGGAATCACTTTTAGGCTGTGTTCACACAAAGCATTTCAGTCAGTCTTTCAACCAAATTGAAGAGTGGACTGAAAAGAGAAGCTGTACACATCATTCCATTATAATTTTGCTCTGTCAGTTTCACTCCTTATTTTGGTTGAAAAAGACTGACGGAAATACAATATGTGAACATAGCCTTAAAATGTCACTGTCGTTTCATTTTTTTTTGCAGAAATCAATAGTACCGCCGATTTTAAGAAACGCTGTAATTGGGTTTATTAGCCGAAAAATGTATTTTTATCATGAAAAAGCAGTTTGAAGCTTTCCCCCCTGTCTTCATGATTTTCAGGGGTGGAGGGAGATGAGGCACCAAAACAGGACAACAAAGAGTTAATTTACGGCTAAATCACCGGGCTCTCTCCTCTGACAGTCAGCACTGACCTCTCTGACCTCTGAATACAAGCTTTCACCCAGGTCCTGCTGTGTAATCCTTTGTTCTCTGCTCTCTTCTGGCGACTAGTCTCCCTCCTCCTCCTCCTCCCCCCCTAGGTTACACAGGGCTCGACTGATGTAAAAGTTGAGATTTCCTGATAATGAGCAGTAAATGAGGGGGGGGGGGGGGGGGAAGAGTCTTTTTGAATGCAGATAATGGCATATTTGCCATAAAAACCCAATTACAAAAGTTTCTTAAAATTGCCAGGACTATTGATTTCTGCAAAAAAATAAAATAAATAAAATCACAGTGACACTTTGAAGAATTAACAAATAGACTATTCATTAGCTTCATGTTCGGTAAACATGAACAACTAAAAGCTATACAAATCTAAACAATTATAAATGTTACTTTGAGACTTATGCCGGTTTAATATCACAATTTAACTATTTTTTCCCCCAATTACGTAATCTTTTTCTCCCTCTTCTTTTATAGTCAACAGAAGCTTTTTCATAACAAACTGATGGTGAAATGAAAGTGGATCAGAAATACACTTAGGGAATTGCGCCCTCAATACACCACACTAAATCACAGGAGCCGGTTAGGTAACTGCTGATCACTTGTCATGGTTTTAGTGCAGAGTTGCATCTCTGAACAATCCTATCAAATAACCTTTAGTGTTGGCCAATATCCCTTACTTAACCAATTACGAACACTGAGGGCTAAGTTCTAAGGTGGGGGGGGGGGGGGGTCAGAAAACTACTGTCTTTTTTTTTTTTTTAAATAAAATGCTAGAGTAAATGCTAGAAGTAAATCCAGAAGAAAGCAGCTGTATTACCTTCCTCATATTTATTTTGTATTATGTGGAACTCCACTCCTGGCTTTTGCTTCCAGGGGGTTATCCTGGATTAGAACATAGCTGATTTCTTCTAAAGACAAAGCACCACCACTGTCTTCAGGTTGGGTGTGGTATTACAATTCAGCTCAATGGAACTAGCATGCAATACCACACCCAAACTGAGGACAAGAGTGACTCTGGAAGAATGTAGCCATGTTTTACTAATATTGGATAGCCCCTGAGCTTATCAGTAGGTTGTAGTGTACCTGTCACTTAGAAAGTAGCAGCGGATTGAAGGAATCATTCCTGCTGCTATGCTTGAATAGGGCAGAGGACAGTGATTACCAATTGACCTTAATTTTAATCCGCAGTCTTAATTTTTATTGATATATGGTAATGAGGGAATGTGGTGCACTGGGTTAGGGGGGATATGTTAACCTTTTGATGCACCGATCCACCTGCTAAGTCCTGAAGAATATTTATCTGGTGCTCTGCAGTTATGTAACTCCAGACCAATGCCTGAATATTCATGAAAAGGCAGGTGGGCGGACAGAATTGTGCAGTGAGGTCCACCCCACCCCCCAGTGCACCAAATGCTCTAATCAGCATATCACTAAAAAGTAAGATGTAACAAAAGTGGTGCAGTGGAGGAAGATAATAAAGGCAGCTTAGTATTCAGCATGCCCTGCCCTACAAGAGCACAACAGCAGGACAGATTCTACTAGGTGCTATTATTTTTTCTTTAAGAAACATTTGACAAGTCAGAAGTTTTATTTAGCTGTGGGACTAGGCGTTCAGACCCTGACCAATTGCTTCAATAAGCAGGGAGAATCACAGTTGAGCACTTCTCTCCCTGCTCTCTGTGCACCTAACCCCAGATGGCTGCCTTGTCACATGCAAATTATTGGGTTGGCGCACGCTTCTACCAACGATCAGTTAGGGTCTGACCACCCACACACTGACCAATCAAAACGTATGACAAGTACAAAGTGTTTTTTTTTTTTTTTTTTTAAAGTGGCAGTGGCCATTTGAAGTAATCTTGAGTAATTTAAGTAAGTGTCACTTAGTTAAAGCGTAACTGTCATGTTTTTTTTTTTATTGCAGAAATCAGTAGTATAAGCGATTTTAAGAAACTCTGTAATAGGTTTCATCAGCCAAAAAAGCCTCTTTCTGTACTCAAGAAGCAATCTCCCAGCCTCCCCCCCTGACTTCTTATCTGTGCATTATCAGGCAAACACGTCTTCAATACAGAGAAGCCAGTGAAGACGGGCTCTGCTCTCTCCATTGTAAGCCTATGAAGGGGGGAGGGGCTGAGGGAGATGAGGAAGCAGGAAGAGGTGACATGAAGGTCAGCTGTTTTTAGACTCTCTGGGCACCTAAAACGCTAAATTCAGGGGTCAGAAAGGTCAGTGCTTATCTATGAACTTACTGAGAGAAGATTGCAGGGTGTTGTGCTTTGCAGGACTGCTCCGTGCTCAGTCACTCCTAACAGCCCCTCCCCTCTCCATAGCCACATAATGGAGACAGAAATCCTGCTTCATTTGATGTGAGGGGGGAGGCTGGGAGATTGCTTTTTCAGTCCAGAAGGAAACTCTTTTAGTACATAAAACCTATTACAGAGTTTCTTAAAATCGCTTGTACTGTTGATATTTAATGTTTAAGAAAAATGACCCTGAAATGACAGTTACGCTTTAAGTTAGGAGTAATATTTCCCCTTAACAATAAAGAGATTGTCTGGGATTAAAATGTGGCAATTTTGTTTTGGAAACAGAATCCTGCCTGGTATTGTAGCTCAACTTCATTGATTCAGAAATACCCTATTTTTCTGAATATAGATAATCCCTTTTAACCCCTTAAGGACCGGGCTAATTTTCATTTTGGCGTTTTTGTTTTTTCCTCCTTGTGTATATAAGGCCATAGCAGTTGCATTTTTACACCTACGGACCCACATGAGCCCTTATTTTTTGCGTCACTAATTGTACTTTTGCAATGACAGGATAAATTTTTGCATAAAATATGCTGCGAAAACAGAAAAAAATTATATGCGCAGTGAAATGGGGGGGGGGGGGAACGCAATTCTTTTTCTTTGGGGGGCTTCGTTTTTACACCGTGTCCCCCATGGAAAAACTGAATATGCAAAAGAAGAGCCCATGGAGCCTCATCAAAGAGTCTCGAAACACAGGACTAGCCAGATATCCCTCCGGGAAGGACCCAGCCAAGGGGTGTCTCCTGTAAGGAAACCACCAAAACCACCATATTAAGTGGTCCTATAAGTCAATGTAATGACAAGGGAAAAACCAAGGTCAGGTAACCATCCACATACAGCTGTTTCGGGGTGTTGTCCCTCATCAGTGTGGAGCAGGATTCTGGCTAGGTGGGAGGAATGCCTAGTAGAGCCATAAGAGAAACAGATCGCTGATCTCTATGGAAAAACTGACATGTTATATATGTTCCTCAAGTTGGTACAATTAAAACGATATGTAACATGTATAACTTTTATATTAATTGATTGCTCGTAAAAAAAATAAAACCTTTTACAGAAAATAAACGTTCCTTTAAAAAGGATCTATTCCCATGCTCATAGCGCTTTTATCCTTTGGTCTATGGGGCTGTGTGAGGTGTCATATGTGACTTTTTGATCGCCTTTTATTACAATTTTTCTGGATTTGATGCGACCAAAAATGCACAATTTAGCAATTTTTTTGCGCTTACGCCGTTTACCGTGAGGTATCATGAATTAAATAAATTAATATTCCGAGCGATTATGCACACGGCGATACCAAACATGTTTGTTTATTTTTTTATTTATAAAATGGGAAAAGGGGGTTGATTTGGACTTTTATTAGGGGAGGGGGTTATTTATTAATAAAAACACTTTATTTTCACACACAGTAATTAGAAGCCCCCTGGGGGACTTCTATATACACAGCACTGATCTCCCATTGAGATCAATGCTGTGTATATAACACAGCAACGATCGATCAGATCGGTGCTCTATTATAATGGTCTGCTGCAGACCATCTACATGGATTGCCGAGCCGGGATCAGCGTCATTCCGAAGCTGAGCCCTGGCCGGCTCATTACAACGGATCTCCCCTCCGCGATCGCATAACGGGGGGAGATCCCCCACTAGACACGAGGGACAGGGCACAGTCACTATTCAAATGCTGCTGTCAGCTTTGAAAGCGGCATTTGAATAGTTAATTAGCTGTCCGCGGCGGCTAAGACCTTCGGTCCCTGGCTGCACATTGCAACCGGGGACCGCAGGCTGCAGAGAGGGCTCATGCCAGGAGCCCTCTCTGATCCCCCTTAACGGCCGCATGACGGTTATACCTGTCATGCGTCGTTAAGGCTAGATTCAGACGTACCGTGTCTGCAGCGGATTTCACACTGCGAGTTAGCATCGAAATCAGCTGCGGATACCTTCCCTGTCGTTTTCAATGTGATTACATTTTCATCCCACTGTGAGTATGTAAATGCCGGCCCCCTTAACCCCCCTACCCCCGGGAAGATACTTTACCTGGTCCGCGCTCCGGCTACATCTGAGGCTCTCGACTCCTGGAGGTCCCATCGAGCCAATCAATGACTGTGGCAGGGCTGTGCTCTGATTGGCTGAGCGGGACCTAAGGGGACCTGGAGCCTCTGATGCAGCTGGAGTGTGAATTAGGTAAAGTATGTTCCCAGTGGCGGGGGGTTAAGGGGACCAGCACTTACATATTAACAGCGGAATGACACTCAATCATATTCAAAATGACAGGGAAGGTATCCGCAGCGGATAAGGTACGTGTGAACCCACCCGGGGACCCATAATTCGTGGCGGACTTGTCACCAGCAGAATTCCTAAAATTTAATCAGAGGTTGTGAAATTTATTCTTTCCTTATAAAACACAATACAAAAATCTTGTCTCCCAGCAATGCAAGTTATCAGACGCAACCACCTTCACTTGACACGTGCCACTTATCATAACATAAATAAGGGAATTTCTCTGTCGTGCAATTGGCACATCATGTGGACTTGTTTCTGTAATACACATTGTAACACAAGTAATATTCGCAAGTATCTAAACATTCAGTACCCTAGAAGGAGAGTGAATACAGTTTTAGCTAGACGACCATGCAGCTGAAGGTAACCACCCGATTAATTCAGATTCTTACGTATGAGTCACCCGCTGCTTGAGAACAACTAAATATATGTTACACTAGGAAAATCGCCCACAGGACAGATGTGGTCAAGGCAGATCTTTTTAATGGTCTTCGTTTTTTGGTTTATGTCTACAATATCTTTTTCTATGTAGTGGTCTTCTGTTTATAGACTTAGGGGTGAGTGCTGCACGTGGGAGGTAGAAGACGAGCACACAGGTAAGGAGCCATCTGTCATGCATTTGCTTTATTGCCTACTTAGTTTGATGAATATTAACTATATCTTGATAGCACGTATTTAAAAGAAGCAGAGTCTGCAGAGAGTGTATATATATATATATATATATATATATATATATATATATATATATATATGCCCACACACACTTTAGCTCTAATATATATATATATATATATATATATATATATATATATATGCACACACACACTTTAGCTCTAGATTCACTGTAATTTACCAGACACAGGTTGTCATAAAGGAGTTAGGTCTGCACTCCAGTTAGGAAATACTGTGTAATGTGATAAAAGGTGATGATTAGAGATGAGCGAACCGGGTTCGGGTTCGAGTTCGAGTCCATCCGAACCCGATCATTCGGCATTTGATTAGCTGGGGCTGCTGAACTTGGATAAAGCTCTAAGGTTGTCTGGAAAACATGGATACAGCCAATGACTATATCCATGATTTCCACATAGCCTTAGGGCTTTATCCAAGTTCAGCAGCCACCGCTAATCAAATGCCGAAAGTTCGGGTTCGGATGGACTCGAGCATGCTCCAGGTTCGCTCATCTCTAGTGATGATGCAGCATGGAGTACATGTGAACATCCCATAAGGCTGCTTACAGCTCTGAAACCAGACTGGTAGACGACACAGATTTAAGATGCTGTCTTGTTTTACCTGGTTCTTCTTCCAGAAGGCCCGATGCAGCCAGCTTATTCCGGAGTGCACTATAACAGTTTTCAAGTCCCTGTAATATATAAAACCAGAGTGAAAATATAAATGATCTAGACAGAGTCACTACACTAGTTGATAAATATTCATCCCCATGGACAATCAATTTACCATATTTAACCTGTGTGTGCAGAGAACAGACATTATGAGAACACATTATGGTCAATAGATGATGAAAGCTGCAGATATACTACTGGATATTCACAATGGATAGTTTTATGGAAAATGGCTAGAAGGCGCCATAACTTTATGGACTGTAGCGTTTTGATCTCTGAGAGCAGTCCAAGACCCGAGAATAAAGAATCTGAGGTCCCTTTGGCTTTTCTTCAGCACAAGCCCAGCCAATGGGGCAAAGATCTTTGTTTCTGCACACCAATCACTAGTGTTGAGAAAACTGCAACTCACCACTATTCACCATACGAGGATTGTGTTGTTGTGCCCCACGCAAGGACTTGAGGTATAACAATGCAGGAAAATACAGTATAGGTGAACCCCTTCCAGACAGGAGTCGTGCTAGTGAAATGCCTTTATTTATTTCCATTAACTTACCTTGAGCTGTTGCAAGTCAGTTTCAATCTTCTCGATATAATGCAACATCTGTTTGAACATATCTGAAGGTGGCGTGGGCTCAAGGTGCCCAGTGACAGGGGGGTTCAGCCTGTCTGCTGCATATGAGGAACCTGCTTGTTGCTCCGAATATGTGCATTGGGTAGAGGATTCCGAGTAAACAAAGTCTTCATCTGTGGAACTTTCTTGCATGTTCCCATAGCCCTCCAGAATCAGATATCTCCCTGCAATAAAAAGAAGTATTCAAATAGAAGCAACCACTGTCACAAAGACATAAAAAAGGGGGGAAAAAAGCATAAATCAGATACTGACCTGATATCCTGTACTGAATTTCTTCTGAGTCTTTAGTGTGATTCTTTGACTGTTCATCACTGTGAGGTTCATGAGCATCAAAAAACTGCTCTCCGCTATCTTCTGGAGCCTCTTCGGCCAGCTGTGAGCGCACATCTCCATGTTCAGAGTATTGCTTTTCAGTCTTTTGCTGTATAGAGGTTTGTTTATTAACACAAGTTTTCTCAATTCTTTTCCTCTGGTGGTTGTGTCCCACGGGTCTGGACTGTCTATCACTCTCTGTCATCTGCTGGGCACTACGACTGCAAAAACGCTGGAAGTTTTCAGCTTCCTCTTTCTGAAGGAGCTTAACCTGCTGCATTAATAATTCTCGAAGAAGTTCCACTGCGGGAAACAAAGGTCATATAGTAACGAGAAGGCATCACAAATCAGAGAAACATGCATGATACATGGGAAGCTCAGGAAAGCATTCATGTCTATTAGAGAGGATTCTCCACTTAAATTAAGAGTCATCCAAACGTACTTGCTGGGGTCTAGTGACAAATGTCATATACCAGGACTTTTCTATAAACTGTATATAATAGGTAACGTGGTTAAAGAGGGTTTTCCCAACTTACACAGGATAGGGGATAACTACCTGATTGCAGGTGGTCAGGTGGTCTGACCACTAGGACCAACAATCTTAAGAATGTTGCTGGAGCTCTATTTGACAGTATTTGGCTGTCTCTGGAGCTCCCATAAAGAATGGATGGCGTGGTGACATGGGGGATATGACATAGATATATTTTGTTTATTGGTATTGCTTTTGGTGTTGAAAGCACTCATAACAAATATAAAAAAATATGGGGCGCTCACTCCAGCTATAAAACACTCTGTAGTACTTTAGTAAGTCACTTATAACCTTAATGACAAAAGTATGTACTAATAAAAAAAAAAAAATCCACAAATACTGCTCTTCAAGGCTCTCACCAAATCAATAAAACCTAAAGACTTCAGGGATACAGGAGCCTTTAGGAAGTTGTTAGTACATTACACATATAAAAGTACAAAATAAAAAAACAATAACATTTACCTGCATAAGAGCAGTTCCGATGGACCCAGATATGCGCAACGCGTATATCTAAGGCTGTCACAGTTACTCTCTGCCACAGACCAAGGCACATTTATCAGGAGCAGAGAGCAAATCCTGCTGCAGTATGGCATGGGGATTTATGTGTGCATAGTCTAATAGGAACCAAATCTGGTTCCTGTCGATTAAATCTGTCATAGAGCAATATACAGCATATGGTAGAATATATGTGCATGTTAGTGTGTGCGGAACCTGGCACGGGGGTGACAGGTTCCCTTTAACTGCAGCCTGGTTGCTTGTATTAGGTGCTCCTCTGCACTTTTTTTTTATTATTTTTTTTTATTTCTCCTATTGTCATTTGAATCTTACTTACAGTTTCTGAGTGCATCCTGTGCCCATGTGTGCTCTGTGTGCTCTGCAGACGTGTAATACTGCACATGGCTAGGATCTGTAGATGGTGGTGGCAGCAGATTGCTCTGTGCTGGTTGTACAATGCTGTCCCCACTGCCATGGGATAGTGCCGATCCTTCAGGGCCTGGGTTTTTGTCTGAAAGCAAAATAAATCAATCACATCACTTTTTCATCTTTTTTACTTTGTTGAAAGCAATGGTAACACAAAAGAAATAAAACATGATTCATTCACTTGTAATAACACTGCAAAATAGACAAACAGGGTAATTTAATAGAGGGAGTAAAATATAGACTGGTGCAAACTGCACACAGCAACCAATCACAGCTCAGCTTTCATTTTACCAGAGCTAAGAGCCGAGCTGTGACTGGTTGCTGTGGGCAGCTTGCACCAGTCTATATTTTACACCCTTTAATAAATATGGGCCACTTTATGTATCTATCTATATATACACACACTATCCATCATGAATCATAAGACTGAATGCGCAGACTAATATACATTATAAGCTATGCATTTAATCACCAATCCATCTGTACCGTTACAATCCTACAACTATATATACATAGACATCTCTATTATTAAGTAATTTTCAATTAAGGCATGTTTCAGATCAAATGAGAGGTGGTGAGGAGCTATATCCAATATATAAACTCACCATATCAAAAGACCTCTGAACATGACAACTTGCCTGTCAGTTTAACCCCCACAAGAGAATGTATCCCATAAATAATTTATACCAATAACAGAATCATCAGGAGACGGCCCCTGGCAAAACTTGTATTGGGGCAACATGGATTTCAACGTACTGCACAGAACACATTGGGGATTATACTTCTTTAGCTATGGTTTTGCATCTCTGAATCTAGATACAGACTCTGAATATTTCAGTTGCAAAGGGAGATGATGTTGTGTTTTCCTGCAGGATTCTGAATGGTTTATATATAGAAATAATAATGACTACACTTATTTTACAGCCATGTGGACTTCTGTATTTGTTGTACATAAGATATGTATATGTCTAGCTATACTATATCTATATTTATAGATTACCAAATATGCATGATGAATTCAAATGAAAAGAGATCTGTAGCAATGTGGCTGCAATGCTTGGTGGCAGATTAGCTGAACGGAGTCTGGTTATACAGTGGAGCCCTAACATAAAATACCCTAGATTACAAAAGCTATTTAGATCACCAGAAGTCATTTCTAGTAGCCTAGCAACAATATCTTTCAGCAGCAAAAGGATATATATTTACCAGAATCAAATTTATAAGTACCTGACTACGACTACGACTGCTGTGATGCATAGAATTCTGGAAATAGATATGGGTGGGCCAACAACATACCTCAACTAAAGACCCTATTCCATGGAACAATTATCGGGCATATTTGGCCGATAATCTTCCCGTGGAATAGAAGGCAACGATCAGCTGACATCGTTCATGTTGGCTGACCGTTGCGTCGTTTGTCTTTCAAGCATGTTGAAAACAAACGGCACTGATAGCAGCGATCTGCTGCCGTCGCCTTGTGGAGTAGGAGCGGTGGCAGCAGACGGCTGCCTGGACAATCTAGCGATCACCCAGGAAGTCCCCCCCCCCCCGCACCTCCTCCTGCACTCACTTGCTCGCCGCCGCAGCGGCAGCGAGCGGGGAAGGATGAGCAAATGAGCACTAATAGCGCTCGTTTGCTCCTCATAGTCGCCCCGTGGAATAGGGGCTTAAGCCATTTAGCCTTTAAAAAATAAATAAAATATCCTTCTCCTCACTTTGTAGCTGTAAATGGGAGAAAGGGATGAAATGTCAACATAAAGAGTCTCCTGCTGCTGCAGCCAGTATAGTAATTATTATGGAGGCCATCACAGCGATCACTTAACAGACCTGGCACCAACTGCGTCCAGATGCTTAAAACGATCCCAAAAACAGCTAAATATAAATGTGGAAGCGACCGGGACAGTAATAGATTACTTAAAAACTGGTCTACTCAATGAGGAATATCTATCTATCTATCTAAGCAAGCTTAGCTCACACTTAAAAGGGATTGTGTCATTCTCTGTTAAAACGTAAAGAGTGGAGAGGATATAGTAGGGTGGGGCACCTGCTCGGCACTCTACTCTAGAGGTCAGACATAATGAAAGCATGGTTTGTGATCTGAACCCATCAAGTCCTATTTTATCCATACTCTGGTACAGTAAGACATTTTAACAACATGAGTAAAACCAGGTGCATTCGGAGACAAGCTTTATGGTTTATCGATTGGACATATTCAATGTCTTAGCTTATTAGATGTGCCAGGAAAGAATTCCTATCACATCCAATGCACCAAATCAACTTTCTGTGATATAAATAGTATCTATTACTGGAAATGATTTCTCTACAATGCATGTATGCCGCGGTATGAAGGCAGTGAATTAGAACATCGCTTGTTTTATATGAAGTGTATTGACAAATATAATGACTTTTGGAATTAGCAGATCAATTCAGTTGCCATATGTTAACTCCTATCTGGAGCCAAGTTTACCAAGCAAAACCCTATAATAATGTGCAATTCTATACCCATCTCTCACTGACATAATATACAAAGGCACATCTGTTCCTAAATGGAATGAGCAACATGTCTGGTTCTCTATATAATATACAGGTATCAAGCACTGTACGCAGCCGTAATTGGTCGTAACATAAAACAAACACATGGCACCAAATGGAATTTGCAGAGTCACAGATGAAGCCAAGGCTAATGAAAAAGGCCTACTTGTATCCACAAATGAACACCAGGCTGTATGCTTCAGGCTCATTATTCTTCTTACAGCAAACACACTCGAGCTGGCATACACATTACATACTTTGGGGTGAGCATATGAGCAAATCTAATAGTCACACAGGCTGCCTAACCTTTGGTTTGATGAAAATAAATGAATCAAAGTGGATATTTCCTCCCTGGGTGGAGCAGTACACATGTATGGCCATAAAAATCATGGGAAAGTTTGCGACTATATTAGCATATAGAGACTTTGCATTTATATATAGTTATTGGGTTAAGCAGCAAACCATCAGAGAGGACCCCTCAGGTGTATACCAGCCCCCATCTGACAAATTACTCATTTCACCCACCTGAACTTGACCCAATAAGGGCTTCTCCTCCTTTATCTTCATGTTCCACTTTCCGTTTCTCACCATCTTCATGTTCCTCTCTGGGATTGAATAAGACAAAAACTGGTATGTTATATCATATATCATATCATATAACAAGTCCCTGTCATTAAAGGGATATTCTGGGGAGCAGAAGACTGCTCAAGCACTCACTTCCTGTGTTTTCACTTCCCAGAGGTATACAGGAGGAAGCGGAGGTACATCCTGATCATTGTACATGGGTGAAATCATGCCCGCCATGTCTAATAGCTGTATAATATCACTGATGTTGCAGTAACATTCTGCAGCTATTGGTCAACACGTGGGCATTTTTTTTTTTGCCGTCACATGTCTAAAATTTCTACCTGTCATGACATATCTGCCTTATGTATGCTATCCATTTTAATTTTGCTACCTCATCGGCCCTTTTAGTGCTTTATTGTGCTGCTCATTCTTTTGCATTTCACTCGGTGGGCGGAGCCTTTTTTATCAGTTAGTTTACTCATCTGCAGCAGTGCACGGCTGCTGGCCAATCAGCATTCATCTTCACTGGGGCAACTGACATCACTTCCTGCATTTGCCCTCCTTTTTGGGGTTATTAAAGACCAAATGACCTTAGTGTTGGAGCCACGACTGTAGTTTTTCAGTAAGTGAGACACCTAGTGGCTGAATGTATAGTATTGCATTTCATATAGAAAACAGGCAAACAAATAAATTAAGTAAAATTGCAAAGATGTAGTTTATCACCTACCCTGATGAGTTCTATAATAAAATCCTTATAGAATGTGTCCCAGGAGAGTAGGCATATCCACCCTCCTCCACACAATCTGGTGTCTGGCTGTAAGGCAAGTGGCTGCAGAAGGAACCTACGCCCCACTGCTCCGCCAACATTCGGAAGCAAATTATATTAAGTTATAACTACTCAGCACTGTATTCTGACCCACAAAGTCTCCCTCACCTTCCAAATCATAGCAGATCCACTTCTCCACTTCAGGCTGGGGCTTGTATCAGGGGACAGGACTGTGGAGGTAATCTCCTTATAGTTGTAATCCTTATGTTCCCACATATGCCCTGCTCATTCCTTCATACTCCCTGCAGTCTCTGTCAGCCCTGGTGTTTCCCATACTCTCCATTCCTGCTATAATCTGCCTGCACTCACACTCAGCTATACACACTGCTGCTATAATGTGCCTGCACTTACACTTAGCCATTTACACTGCTGTATAGAGAGGTTTCTGCCACTGTTCTCCTGCACAGCTTTGTGATTCTCACTTTCTGATTGGTCCATGCTAACTGCCTCCTTCCCCATTGCAGTCATGTGACCACACAGACCTCTGAGAGCAGCCCTACTTCTCTATTTTAGCCTGTTGTACTACGCTCCTGCATTATGGGGATCTCTAGTTCCCTCGTGAATCTACAAACTGCTGCTGTTTATTTCATTCTTATGCACTTACTGTACATTATACTCCACATGCTGACTGCTATACTGTACAGTATTGTGTAGAGTGTTTATGAGGCAGAAGGATTAAATTAGGGTTCATGCACGGCACTCATTCTGCGAGATCGTAGCAAAGGTTACCCAATCTTCTGGCCGCAGAAACAACTGCGTGCCAATTGAGGAAAAGGAACCTAATGACAAGTACCCTTTGAGAAATTGCTACCGTATGCTTGCATTTTTCAGATCTCAGATCTTGGTTCTTTTACTTACTCATTTGTGATCCCTGATGTAACCTGTAGTGGAATTGCTGGTCTGGGATCCTCTACTTTCGATGCAGCAGCCATTCTTGTAATCAAGTCATGCCAACTAAAGAAGAAAGAGACCACACTGTAACATGACATTTAGAGGAAAACCTTACTACATAGATCAAGATCACTTTGGGTAAATTATTCTTAATTTGTAATCCAATAATCTAAGAATTCTACTCAGACCTTTATTTTCCCAGAAAAGGACTGCAAGATAAAGTTGAGTTCTACAAGCAGGAAAGAGCAGACTGAGCAAGAGACAGAGACAAGCAATTACAAGATTCCTTTGATTACAATACAAAGAGATAGTCTCAGATTTTATGTCAACATTTTATAGTCTCAGGGTGCTTTTATACGTGCTGTTTTGATCAGTTTTATAAGAAAAACTAGGAATATATATATATTATGTAGCGCACGTTAAAGAAGAGGCCCAGCTATTGTAAAAAAAAAAAAAATTGTCAGCCAGCAGGGGCAAAAGGAGGGGGGCAATGGGGCGGAACATAGTAAACAATTACTACTTACCTCTCCCAGTGTCTCTGCAGCGCTGGATTGCTGCACTGGGACTCCTGGCCCTCCTGCTGCTGGAACGTCACGATCTGGTCGATGGATTGCCCGCTCAGCCAATCAGTGACTGGGGTGGGACACTGTTCTAGTCTCCAATTGGCTGAGCGGGCAATACATCAGCCGAATTTAGTATTCCCCAACAGAACGAGTGGCTGGAGTTGTTAGGTTGCCCAAAAAACATGGATACAGCCATAGGCTATTTTTCCTGGTCAGTATTTTGCAACCAAAACCAGGAGAAGATTGAAAACAAAGATTTAAATGAGGGTCATCCACTGAATTTCAACAGTGTGTGAACATAGCCCATGTTCACACACTGTTGAAATTGAGTGGATGACCCTCATTTAATTTATTTTAATGGCCGTTGTTTTGAAACAACAATAATTATTTGCCTCGGTACACTGATCCGCCTTGCCGGCCCATCGCTACTCATGAATACCTATCCAGTGTTCTGCAGTAATAAGTGCCGGAGGGACGTCACTGCAGAGCACTGGATACATATTTAGGCTGCGTTCACACCTACAGGATCCACAGCAGATCTGCAGCAGATTTCATGCTGTGTTCAGCTATTTAAATGAAATCTGCTGCGGATCCGCAGCAGAAAATACGCTGCGGATCCGGTAAGTGTGAACGTACCCTTAAGTGGCGCCAGCGGGAGGAAACCAGTATGGTACTCTGAGTGCTGTAGTTCTACATGGTACACTGAGTGCTGAATTTTTTTTTATTTTTTTTTAATTATAGATGATGTATGTAGAAAATCTATGGTAATGTGAATATCCTCTCTACCACTTCGTCAAAAACACCTCAAATTCTCAAGAGTTCTACTATCAGAACTGCTACATGTTGAAACTATATCTAATGGCAGGTTCAAGGACTTTTCTCTTATTTAACCTGGAATCGAATTATTGATCCAGCGAAACCACAAAGGTCACATTCTCACAAACAGGTTGGGAGACACTTAAAATGCATCTCAGCTTTTAATACAATTAGAAAGACAAGAAACTTGCACTTTTCCTTTTATTCTTCTTTTACTTTGATACTAATCTGAGAGCCATGGGCTGAAGCTCTGAACTTGAATTATTATTTAAAGGTGTTGTCTAGGACTATAAAAAACATGTCTGCTTTGACCTGTCCAGGATTGTGTCTGGTAATGCAGTTTAAGTCCTTTAAAGTAAATGGGGCTCAGATACAAAGCTCACACATGGGGACAGGTGTGATATTCTTTCTAGAAAGGATTTACTCGCAAAGAATATTTGCCAAAACCATATAACCACTGAAATAATCTGTTGGCGGTAATTCGGGAGAGCCCCATACACCCTAGATTGATGGCCGACTAAAGTCTAATGTGATTGTGGGTACAGGGTCGCTTTAAGCCTAGTGGCCACATTGAAAATTGCAAGATTTCAGGATTATTTTATAATAGAGTAAAATATGAAAATAAAAGAAAATCTTTAAATATATGTTTAACATAAAAGCCTAAGCTCATTTCCTGCTTTAATGGAAACCACACATCACTTTCATGCTGCCTGAACCACGAGTCTTCTGGGTAGTCTCAATTCAATCAAGGCTGGTGGGTAGGGATGAAGTCACATGGGACAACCCTGATAACTCGCGGTTAAAGAGGTAGTGCGGCGCTAAGAAATTATTCCCAAAATAACACACATTACAAAGTTATACAACTTTGTAATGTATGTTATGTATGTGAATGGCCCCCTTCCCCATGTTCCCCAACCCCCACCCGTGGACCCCGAAGTGTAGTGCATTATACATACCTGATTCGTGTCGACCCCCATCCGATGTCTTCTGACAGTAATGTAATCTTCGGGAGGCCGGACGACCCGCTCCTGCTGCCCCTCATGCCGGCCCCCCTCTGCCGCGTCATAACTGTGCTCATCGGGTGGGGGTCGACACGAATCAGGTATGCATAATGCACTACACTTCGGGGTCCACGGGCGGGGGTTGGGGAACACTGATAAGGGGGCCATTCACATACATAACATACATTACAAAGTTGTATAACTTTGTAATGTGTGTTATTTTGGGAATAATTTCTTAGCGCCGCACTACCCCTTTAAGGCAGCATGAACGTGATAGATCACCATTAGGGTGCGTTTACACAGAGAGACTTATCTGACAGATTTTTGAAGCCAAAGCCAGGAATGGATTGCAAAAGAGGAGAAATCTCAGGCATTCCTTTATGAGCTGTTCACTGGTTATAGTCTGTTCTTGGCTTCACAAATCTGTCAGATAAATCTGTCTGTGTAAACGCACCATTAAAGATGAGTGAATCGCCAGTCTAAACAGGCGATTGGCTCATCTCTATTTACCACTAATAGCACTTTCATCTATCTCCTATGATGCAATACTCTAAAACAGGAAACTAAGTTTACTGCAACTCTAGCAAAGCGTTTACAGCAATACATCTCACAGCTCAAGTCTGCAGGTAATGTAGTAAAAGTCAAGTGAAATTTGTATGGTAAAATACAGCAGGGACTAAACAATAAGGAAAAAAGGCCTGACTGCACTGCTCTGGGGTTCCTCATGTACAAACACAGGCTGCAACCTTTCCTGAGGCGAGAGAAGGTGCCCTGTATTAAAAGGACTCTCACAGCAAGCAGTTCTATAGTAACCGGCACAAATCATAACTGCAATAACCAAAGCCAATGGCTCAGTATTAAGAGCAGGAAAACTTACACATTTTTCTCCGACACTGTATTCGCGATGAGTTCATAAATTTGTGCTCCATTGTCTGACATGGATATAACAAAGAAAGCCTTGTTGTCTGTGGAGGAAAAAGGAAGACATTAAGGAGGAGAAGAACCAGGAATGAACATCAATATCAATTACATATTGAAAGCACTAAAAGGGGTTAACCTACACTACTACATATCACAAAAATATGCCATCACTGCAGGACCCTGCCAATCCCAGCTACTTCCTTGCAAAAACAGCACCAATTGACCCCAGGATGTGAGGTATTACAGTACAGCCCCATTCACTTCAACGGAACGGAGCTGCAAAACCCACACCCAAACTGAGGCTGTGAGAGATGCTGTTTCTGGTAGAAAGAAGCCATGTTTTTCTAATCCTGGTTACAACTTTAAGTAGTAACGGAGAGTGATGCTGTACAGGGAGTAGGCTGAAGGTATCTCGTTCCCTTCTTTCTCAGAACGTAGGTCCCTAAGGCTGGACTCCAGCCACTTGTGATGTTAGGGCATATCAAAGTGATCCATCCTATTATCTACACAATATGCCATGGTGGATGGTCAGGCTAGACATAATGATATCATTACCCAATTCCATTTTAAGATTCCCTTTTCTTTGGGAAGAGTGAATATGAGTACTGAACTGAGTCCGATATGTATGTGTACTATAGCACATTCTATTAGGCCCAACTAGAAAGTTTACTAGGGAAGGCATTAGAGGGGGAGTTCACCAAAAATGTTTTTCTTTCCAAATAAACTGGTGCCAGATAGTGCCAGAGATTTGTAATAGACTTCTATTAAAAAATCTTGCGTCTTCCAGTACTTTCAGCTGCTGTATGTCCTGCAAGAAGTAGTGTATTCTCTCCAGTGTGAAACAGTGCTCTCTCCCCTTAAGAACAAAATCTTACTATACAAAAAAAAACTGCAATTGCTATGAATAGAAACCAAATCCTCTGCTGCTCCTATGTAGCCTGCAACCGGCATATGATAGCCAGTAAGTAGTTTGTGAATAGGTTTTAAGGCCATCCCCCAGTATAAACACTCTCAGTTATCACATGGCTGAACGTATCACATTTATTAACTCAGATTATAATTCTAACTATGGAGAGGAGATGTATTTCACCATCAGGCTTTGTAATGCACAGAAGATGGTAGAGGAGTAACCAAAACTTAAGACGCCTACAGAATGTATGGGCACTACCATGCAGTAAGTCAGTGGCGTAAAGCAATATAATTTTTCACATTTCCACTAGAGATGAGCGAACCTCGAGCATGCTTGAGTCGATCCGTACCCGAACTTTCGGCATTTGATTAGCGGTGGCTGCTGAACTTGGATAAAGCCCTAAGGCTATGTGGAAAACATGGATATAGTCATTGGCTGTATCCATGTTTTCCAGACAACCTTAGAGCTTTATCCAAGTTCAGCAGCCCCAACTAATCAAATACCGAACGTTCGGGTTCGGGTCGACTCAAACCCGATTCGCTCATCTCTAATTCTCACATATTTTCATCTTACACATTCAAATACAAAGGAACATAAATCTGTAGCACCTTAGAGGGTGTTTAGCCATCAGACACACAGAAAGCATTGACTGACCTGTTGCTACTTGCCGGAACAGCACTGTGTTTAACTTGATGACGGGACTGAAGATGTGTTTGCTGTCTGACGTGGTGGTCAGGATCTTACTGTGGCATCTAAGTATCAATTTGTCATCCTGTCTCTGTAGCAATACCAGAATGTCTTCCAACAGCAGCGTGTACAGATCTGTGAACGAGATTTATGTGACTTTATGTCTTCATGATGTTACCGGATAGCCACAGAATGACCTTTAGCGCACCCCAGGAAACAAGATTAGACAATGTAACTGGGCATTTCTGAATGCCAAAATAACAAAATGCTAGCGATTCTGGGAAAGAGCTCAGGACTGCTCCACACATAATAAAGAACAGGAATAACATTTAAAGAAGTTATCCAGGCTTAGAAAATACATGGCTGCTTTCTTCCAGAAACAGCACCTCTCCTGTCCTCAGACTGGCTGTGGTTTTTGCAGCTCAGTTCCATTTAAGTGAATGGAGCACAGTTGTAATACCACACAGAACCCGAGGACAGGGGTGGTGCTGATTTTCAAAAAAAGTAGCTGTGGTTTTTTTAATCCTAGATAACCTCTTGAAATAACTCTAGTCCATAGACGTGGAGACCTTAAAGATCAGGTTTGGCAAGATAAAGCTGGAAAGTCTGTATCCCAACACTGCGGGATACAGGGGTGTACTGAGTGGTGCACACCATTCACTTTGGAGACAAGTCTGTCCCAATTCTTAGATGTGCCGATGAAGACCCGATCAATATTGTAAACAATCTGCTAGCTTGGTGCTCGTTTACTGAGCCTGTAAGGGTCCATTTGCACAGAAAGATTAACTGGCAAAGATTTGAAGCCAAAGCCAGAAACAGACTATAAACTGAGACCAGGTCATAAAAGAAGGCCTGAGATTTCTTCTCTTTTCAAATCCATTCCTGGCTTTGGCTTCAAATCTTTGCCAGATAATCTTTCTGTGCAAATAGACCCTTACAGGCTCAGTAAATGAGCGCCAATATAGCAGATGGTTTACAATATTGATCGGGTCTTCAATGGACCCTAAAGGCCCTGTTACACAGAACGATTATTGGCCGTATTGGACAATAATTGTCCCGTGTTATTGAAGGCAACGATCAGCCGACATGAACGCCTGATCGTTGCAGTCGTTTGTCTTTCAACATGTTGAAAGACAAACGACAATGATAGCAGCGATTTGCTGCTGTTGCTGTGTGTAATAGGAGCGGCGGCAGCAGACTGCCACTATCCTCTATGGGCTGCCCGGACAATTTAGTGATCACCCAGGCAGCCCCCCGCAGCCTCTCCTGCACTTTGCTCGCTGCCAAGATACTCCTCGTTCCTCGAGGAGCAAACGAGCGTTGACAGCGCTCATTTGCTCCTCCCTTGTAATAGCAACTTTACACAGCATGATATTTGTTTAGCAAGGGCTGCACAGACATCATTAGCGATGTCCATAGAGCCCTTGTCCAAACAGTTAATACTTTACCTGTCCACGCTCCCAGTCTTCTCCTGATTTTAGGTCTGGTCCTAAAAAAATTATCAGCCGATAATCATTTCATCAACTAATTGTTGTCTCTATTACATGGAGCGATAATCAGCTGAATCGAGCCGATTTGGCCAATTATTGCTCCATGTAATAGGGCCCATAGGTTTGGTGGGGGTCCCAGTGGTAAGACTCTGTGAGCTTTGGTATCCCCTATTCTACGGACCTTGTGACACTTTGAGCTGTGGACGAGGGGAGCGTAGCTGTAATTTTTATTGATTGTATGGAGTGATTTTCTCTTATCTTGTTTATTTGAGGGAAAAAAAACTTAAAATAAACTAAAAAGAGTAAAAAAACAAACCAAAAAAACTTTGGAGTTGCAGTCAGGGTTGTAGCTAATCCCCCATGAGACCTGTACATGTTTGTATAAAAGAATAGAAGTATCTAACCTGCTGATGAGTCCTTATAGCACACAGGGCACTGAGGAAGAAGTTTCTTACCTCCAAATCATTTTATCTTCTACACTTATTAAGCAGTAGCCCCATCCCCAGTGCACCAAACTCCCTAACTAGCATAGAAGATAAACCGCTAATATCAAGGAAATGTTGCGGACGATGACGGTAAGAAACCTTCCGTCCTCCTCAGTGCCCCGTGCACTATAGTGAGATACCAGCAGGTTAGATACTTCTCCCTTTACGTGAAGGCAATGAGTTGGATCAGCAACTTCATCTTCTCAGAGAACAAATGCACTAAAAGTAATAAATTACATATAATAAAGACTTCAATTATTATTATTATTACCACCGATCAAAGACTTATTGACTGGACTTACGAATGATCTTGTCTTTATCCACCTTCCAAGCCAAAGGCCCTTCATGGACCATCTTCCTCTTTGTTAAATCCAGATTCTGCACAAGACAAACGATAGATTTAGAAGAGATAAGTAGTATAAGGATCTTATTCATGTTCTTGTGAATCCTAAATGACAGGAGGATTTATGGGTCGATCTATACTAAAGTACAGGTGAAACATTTATGGTAGAGGCAGGCACCAGGAATATTAAACGAGTACCCGTCATTTCAGAACCCTTTTGATAAACGATAGATACATGTTTAAAGTCACACTGTCACCCCCTTTTTGCATTCTGACATCTCTACACAGGTGTAAATGGTAAATTTAGCAGTTTTCATACCTTATTTTATATCATACATCATGGTGCTTGTTACAATAAAAAGTGGTCTTTTATCAACTGCAGATTGAGCTAAGTGGGTGGGGCTTCACGGCAACAGCCCCACTAAGCCCCGTCCACAGCGCCACCATTGGCCCCGCCCCTCTCTCATTGGTGCATAGGCCTTGACCTTTAGGCCAGCCTGTTCCAATGGTCGGCGAGAGGGTGGGGCCTATGTGTCTATGACGTCATGGAGGGGCAGGGCCAATGGTGACAATGTAGGTGGGGCTAAGTGGCGCTGTTGCAGTGAAGCCCCGCCCACTTAGCACAATCTGCAGTTGATAAAAGATCACAAAGAAGCACCATGACGTATGATATAAAATAAGGTATAAAAACTGCTAAATTTACCCTTTACATCTATGAAGAGAAGTCAGAATGCAAAATGGGGGTGACAGTGTCACTTTAAGATTTTAACTGGTTGGGGTCTCAGCCCCCCATTATCAGAAACAGAAGGGAGATGCATGCCCCTGAGCGGTCCGCCTCATTTCTCTCCCTTCTGGCTCTGATGAATGGTGGGGGTCTATATCAAGCCAAAAGGTTTCTGACATAAAAGTTATACTTCCAGTATTCTGACAAGATAGATGGCCATAACAATACATGGTCTGCATGCCAACACTATCCTTATACTACACATACTGCACCTACAGTAAAAACCTCTCCAAAAAATACTAGACCAGATTTTTCTATGTTAGACTTTGATTTCACAAACATCCTATGAGGCAGATTTATCAAACATAATGTAAATTGAAACTGGCTCAGTTGCCCCTAGCAACCAATCAGATTCCACCTTTCATTCCTCACAGACTATTTGGAAAATGAAAGGTGGAATCTGATTGGTTGCTAGGGGCAACTGAGCCAGTTTCAATTTACACCATGTTTGATAAATCTCCCCCAATATGTATACGGACTGCCACCTCCATCTTTGTCCATTTGTTTCCATTGGTTTCTCTGTATATTTTCTCTAAATACCTTTGCTTGTGTTAGCTTGCATTGAACAATCGCTAGCCGCATGACCATGAAAGCGGACGGTTCCCCTTTATCACAAATGACCGTGCATAGAGTCATTATCTTGACAAATGACATCTCATGCAGAAAATAAATAGTCGCCGGCAGAATTCACCTGGTCACTCTGAATGTCACCAGGTTCCCTCCATCAATCTCTTATCAAAGTCACACAGATATATAGGGTGTATAAAGAGCTCATGCTCTAGACCCCCAGGTTTACGGTAAGTGTTCTAATATAAGGTAAACGTTCAATACGGTGGGAAACATTCAGTATATGGAAAATTTGGAACGTACAAATGTAATGTATTCCACTCTAAGTTTAGAGTCAATTGAAAGTGTATGTGTCTAGCTGCCATTACTCTGTAGAGAATGGTGCCGAAGCCGTGCAGTATGAGGTATTGCTAGAATTTTTCTGAACAATAAACATCTTGTTCATCTGTCAATTCCAATCACTTCCTGAATTTACAGGCTGGCATAACTCTTAATCCTGCGCAGTAATAGCGCACAATGTAACCACGCCGGCGCCAGCTTTATTTACCTATCCAGCAATATGAGACGTGGTAAAAACATCTTTACTATAAATTTTGCCTTTGTCAAGCTTCTGATCTGCTCTGCTGGAAATGGCAAACATGAATGTGGAAATGTAAGATTTCATTATCTGTCACAGACCTTGTGCGATAGTATACACCACGGAACCATTACACACGCATAAGTATGAATTCGCTTCCCTGCAATGAATATTAAGATTGCTAACGCACATTAATGAAGCAGATGTTTGCATATTTGTCTTAGAAAATGCAATTAATCATCTCTACATGCCGACAGAACTAACAAGCTACTTCAGGATTGCATCCGACCATTTACTGTGCATGTAGCGTGCCACAATGATTCTTCCTTACAAGCAATGCCTGGAAGATGGCATGTACAGAGGGCACCATATGGAGACTACACAGGCTACCCCAGGTCTATATACAGACTCATGGACACCATCTACACGCCTACTTACCAAACTGCTTCATTATTATATTGTACACGTAGCGTGCTATATAGTGATTCTCCCCTGGAAGCAATGCCTGGAAAACGACATGTACAGATGTGATGGCACACAGCCTTACCCCAGGTCTAAATACAGACTCATGGACACCATCTACATGCCTAACAAACTGCTTCATTACTACATTGTACATGTAGCATGCTACACAGTGATTCTTCCTTGGACGCAATGGGGGAGGGTGGGAGTGGGTGAATATGAGTGGGTGGGGGTTTGTGGGAGTGGGTGGGATTAAGTGGGTGGTAGCGGGAGGGATTGTTTTATTGTAAAATTGCAAAAATGTTCAATAAAAATTCTGATTTAAAAAAAAACCAACAAAAAACACTGCATTGTGCCATTCATTTCTCATAGAACAAAAGGATTGTTACTTCATAGTAATGCCTAGAAGATAGCATCTCGTGAGTCATCATATGTGGACACTTGAATAACTCTTGGGTCTAAACACAGACTCGTGGGCACTCTCCAAAACACTATACAAGCCAAGGCGTACCCACAGAATATGCCATAAACGTCTGATAAATGTGAATTCATCCTCTTCGACCAGCCCTTATCTTAAGGGTAGTCCCCCTTGCCCCGTCAGACTCGCTTGCAGGGTGCGATAAGCCAATGACAGCTGTGAAGAATGCCATGTCATGAGGATATGCCATAAATGTTAAAACATTAGCTAAAATATATTGGCATAATATGCCCGATATTCATTAAACAGGTCAGGCCAGGCCAGGTATTCCAGTTGTGGGACGCCTGCACTCCTTCCACTAAGCCTTATTCCCTGTACTAAAAAATAAAAAAAAATAAAAGAGAAAGTGGGGTTAAATGTTTTTGGGGTAAAAGGGGTTTGTGCGCCTTTTATACACAAACTGGTGTACATGGCTTAATGACACCCTCTCGCCAAAGGATCTGGAGCAGGAAAACAATGGGGCCATGGGCAACTCATCACATCTTATTATATTCTAATCTATGTGACTGGATGCTAGGGGCAATTTTCCCACATCCTGTCTGTATTCATTGCCAGTACAGAGTTTCACCACATTCAGGAGGTCTCCCCAATATTCAGCGCGAACGTTACCCCAAGTGACACCCCGGCTTATTGCATTAGTGGCATGAATTCTACAGATAAAAGGAAATCACCAGATTCTGAGCCGCACAGCATTATACATCTTATCAAAAAGGTATTATACAAAGTCCAAAAACCACGGCACACGCACACAGTGCTTTAAATGGGGTTGCCTGCAGTGAATATTAAGAGGTCTCATTCATTGAAGCAGATGGCTGCAAACTCGTCCTCGAAAATGCAATTAATCTTCTCTGCATTGCTGGATTTTTGAAGGCGGAAATAATCCAGGACAGGGGTTAATTAGCATATTACATTCCCAATCACTTCCCAAAGGTGCTAGGTATCGATGGATCACATAGTGGGGTTAAGCTTAATCTTTACTTTAACACTTACAGAGCTTCCTCGGCATAATCAGGTTATTCTCATTTGCACTCAAACATGTGTATAGGACGGTGTGTGTGGAGAACCGCACGGTTTATATGGCAGGCTACAGCATCACACCTCACAGTGACCTATGTATGCCTTATTATAATGCAGAAAGCCCCCAGAGAAATCTCAAGGCTGTCCTCATATATTACATCTTTGCTTACTCACACAAAACAATAACTGGAATCAATTTAAATGAAGTCTTTGTGTCTAGATTACTGTTACATAGATTTCCTAGGAACCACTTTTACTGCTCAGATCCATATTGGCTGAATAGAAATCACTCCGCCACTTGTGTCCAAGAGGATCTGAGCATGTGTGACCACCTGTACGGAGGTGGACATTTTGGAAAAGAATGAAACAAACAGTAGAGGGCACCATAATAAGTATGTAATCCCTTGTCTGGGTAAAACAATTGAATATCCTCCCAGTATACAGTAATCTCTCTCCACAACTGATATACTTTAAAATTACATTTTATTCCCCACAATAAAGCATGTAGCAAGGATTTTTTTCTATTGTTTTTAGTAGAGATTGAACTTTAAGACCTCTGATCATTCCTCTAACATTCCGCAATATATATTATATTATATCTGTCAGTGCTACACTGTCATATTGCCTAAGGCAGAGGTTATTAATATGCATATGACAGATCTGTAGGCCTTTGTTAGGCACCAAGCTGCTACGGCAACTAATAGACACCAGATTACAGAGATACAGGGGTGCCAAGGTTCCTCCAGGATCTAAGTCATCTCCAACCCCGTCACTAGAGCAGAGTGTCCGCTAAAAAAAATATATCTGGCACCTGTAAATAATGGCGTGGGCGTAGCTCATGTGTCAGCATCAAAGAGCTGTAATAGAACAGTGATCCTCACCACAATGCTCTAATACTGCATAGGCTGGCTCCATAACCGGCATTATGTCTTCAGGGCAATGGGGAAATTTATTAAAGCTACATCTAGGGCAGGCCCGGATGAAAGCAATCATTTCTTTACGGTGCTGTGCTGTACATGAGTGTGGAGACAGTGGAGGGAAGCAGCGCTCAGATGTGCACTTCTTGCTCCAGTAATCAGTGGGAGTCTCAGCACCCAGACTCCAACCAATAAAAAACTTTCACATGTCTCTATGACGGCTAGCTTTAAAGGGGTTATCCAGCAAAAATATTTTTCTTTCAAATCAACTGGTGTCAGAAAGTTATATAGATTTGTAATTTACTTCTATTAAAAAAAATCTCAAGTCTTCCAGTACTTATCAGCTGCTATATGTCCTGCAGGAAGTGTTTTATTTACAGTCTGACACAGTGCTCTCTGCTGACATTTCTGGCCGAGACAGGAACTGTCCAGAGCAGGAGAAGTATTCTATGGGGATTCATAGAAAACCGAGACTCGGCCAGAGATGTCAGCAGAGAGCACTGTGTCAGACTGAAGATAAAACAACATTTCCTGCATGACACACAGCAGCTAACAAGTAAGGGAAGACTTGAGATTGTTTTTTTTTTTAATAGAAGTAAATTACAAATCTATATAACTTTCGGACACCAGTTGATTTGAAAGAAAAACATTTTCGCTGGACAACCCCTTTAACTAACATTCTCCCCACATTCTCTAGAGTTATATCAATGGAACAGAATAAGTTGATGTATTTAAAACAAGACATAGGTTAAAAGAAGAAGTCCCATTACCACATTCTATACAATGTCCTCATGGAGCTCTACATACCAGCATCCGACAACCATGCCAAGCACTCTGTCATTCCCTAACATCTCAAAAGTCAAGTGACTGACTGATCCCAGGTATCGTGGGTGGGCAGCATTATAACTCTAATGGGGTTGTACCTGAGGTGCAGAAACGTATGAGCTGCCCAAGTAGACTCCAAGTAGTAAAGGGGATGTAGTCATTCTATAATTAGGAATTAAAGGATGTATAGTGGTCATAGGTTAAGCAATTAAGAACTACTCACCCTAAGCTCATCAATCATTGGATACTCCCCTGGTTTCAGGTAGGATAGATCAAGTCTTCTCTGGTAGTCTTCAAGTCTCTGAAATCACATACAAATACTTAGTATTAGTAATGACAAAGGAGCTAGTAAGTAAGTTACCAACCTTTTAAAAATCATTTTGCCAAGGTCTTATTAGTTCTCAGATCAATTTATATGTAGAACTTCCCCCAACCCTATTAACACCTCAAAGAGAGAGAGAGTGGTCAGCTATAGACAGTGTGAACTTCGACACTGACATCACTAATCCTTCCGCAGTAACCCCTCCAGTTGTCAGCACCGTACACTCTGTACAGAGTACAGGAGCTGCTTCCAGTGGGCTGTATTCTGCGAACTGAATGACGCTCAAATCAATGGACATCTTAGCAGGACCCAATGGATTGCAAGTCCATAGGGTCCACAGGGCACTGATGGAGTCATGCAAGGAATCTGGCACAGCCTTGTGGTTTCCAATATAAATGTTCATAGTGGATCCAGATGGAAGAAACTATTTTATGTGACTTCACAACAAAATGATTTTGGCACTTCCCTTGCCAGCTTATAACCCATAACTATTACACAGAATGTTTCCGCTAAAGCCCACCTGCTTGTTCTCAGCTTCTCTGACAGCCTGGTTGACATGATTTAGAATCCGCCGGCAATGGTCCGCAGCGTTCTTTACCTTCATTTTCTCCTCTGGTTGGTCTAGAGAGGAAGTAATGGGAACGTAAATAAAGCTGCTACAGCTAAGATTCATCAAAGCACACATGCAGCAGCGCTGTGCTTTCTACCTAACACAATGGCAACATTCCAAAGGTAGGGGAAATGATCCAAAGATGAGAAAATTGTTGAAGAGTATTCACGTGTGACGCTGATGTGACTACTTATAAATGCCAAACGAGGCAATAGTGTAAAAGAAAAAAAAGTGCAAATAATGAAGCTAAATTCAAAAATAAAAAATTGTCACAATGATATTTCCTACAAGCAACAAGACTTAGAAAATAATCAAAAGCAAGCTGAAAAGCTAGAGGTGGCTGCAGTATGGTCATTTAAAGGAGCATACCTCCATCGTAGCAATGATGTGGCCACCTGCTGTCAACACTATGATGCTAGATCCTACATTTGTCAATGTATACAAAGGGCACAGGGGACAATACATTGGAAAACCTATTTATTTATTTTTTCAGTTTTAGGAATGTTTTAGGAACAAAAAAAAATTCATTTATGAAGATCCTTTTATAAGGGTGTTTAACACAGCCCTCAATTTCTCAAAACCTTTATACCAAGGACCCTCAAAAGAAAGAAGGAAAGTGACACAGCTATCCGATTCATTACTTTATTGTAGAAACAGGCTGCATCGACAAGCAAAATGGGGAAAGAAGTGCCTATCCATACTCTGCCCTCACCTCATTCTAAGAACCAGTCGCAGTCTCCAAACAATCAAAGTTTTTAACATGTCTCTTTGAAATGTCAGGAGATTTTTAAGTGACAGGCCACTTTAACATGTAGCACTGAAGCCAATTGTTTGGGGAAAAACTACATATGCATAAAAAAGTCACTAACTTTTCAGAATAAGGTGGTAGTAAGTGTGTGCCCCCATACAAAAGGAGTAGCAAGTTTTTTGTCCATTATATAAATTTAAACATTGTGCAACTAGCTTTCCGTACTGCGAACAACATCTCTTTATTTTCTAACCATGAGCTAGTAATCACACAAAAGGAGGGGATTCTGCTCCCTATACCTCTATAGTATAACTTTTAGACGTAGTAGCAACAGCATGGGCAACAGCAACAGCAGTGTAAGCTGTTAGGTAGCTCTCGTTTAAAGGGGTTAGCCACTTTATAATAAAATTGCTCAGTGTACAGTATAATTAACTGTACTCACAGCCCTTACTGACAGCAGCTCCCTGTGTACTTCATGGAGCTAAAATCAGACTTCCCTCCTCCAGGCTGTGCTGCCCTGCTCTGTGGTGAGTCTGTTCATAAGATGGACGACATATAGGAGCATATGCCCAGGCCCCGCCCCCCAGTGTCCATCAGTGAGCCTGTATATGCCTATGGTGGACACAGGGAGCAGTGGGGGGGGGGCATGGTCACAAGCTCCTCCATTTCAGCCATCTTATGGACAGACTCACCACAGATCAGGACAGCCCAGCCAGGAGGAGGGGAGTCTGATTTTAGCTCTATGAGGTACACAGGGAGCTGCTGTCAGTATATACAGTGAGTACACTAACTAATACTGTACACTGAGCAATTTTACTATAAAGTAGCCAACCCCTTTAAAGTGACACTGTCACCTTTTTGCATTCTGACATCTCTACACAGGTGTAAAGGGTAAATTTAGCGTTTTTCAGACCTTATTTTATATCATACGTCATGGAGCTTGTTCAAGTAAAAAGTCATCTTTTATCAATTGCAGATTGGGTTAAGTGGGCGGGGCCTAGTGGCATTAGCACCAATTAGCCCCACCCACACTGGCACCTTTGGCCCCGCCCCCTCGCCGGCCATTGGAGCAGGCTGGCCAAAAGGTATAGACCCCACCCCTTTACGTCGGCCAACCATTAGGGGCGGGGCTAAGGGGCGCTAATGCCACAAGGCCACACCCACTTAATACAATCTGCAGTTGATAAAAGGCCACTTTTTACTTGGACAAACACCATGACCTATGATATGAATTAAGGTATGAAAAACGCTAAATTTACCCTTTACACCTGTGTAGAGATGTCAGAATGCACAAAGGGGGTGACAGTGTCACTTTAAGGTTACCTGTCACTATGGAACAATAGATACAGTAGAACCACTTGAAAAGACCAACACTTTGTGCAGGAAAGGAGTCGATTGTCTTTTCAGATTTGTAGTTCCCCATATATTATGCATACAGGCAATGTTCTTTGAGAGGATCACCGATCTTGGGGGGGGGGTACTTTTCAATGCAATTCGGGGTGGTCATATTATTATATGAAGGTTCACATCACTAAATAAAAATAAATCAGTCTCTTCAAAACCATGTAAAAGACTAAACTCATTGGACCCCGCTGACCTGAATACTTGGCGATGTTGTCCAGCAGAAGAGGATATTTGGTCAACCTCTGCATCTCTGTTGGAATAATGTCCTTCAGCTGCAAACGCCTGCACAGCGGATTACTCTCAGCATCCTGCAAGGATACATCCATCATGGTTAACAAGACTGATTACACGCACCAACACGCACCAGCAATTTACATCTCAAACATCAAGAACTTCACTTCATTACAAATTACACGAGGAGAACTGCTCCACGCTATGTCCGCTATATTAACCACAGTGCAAGAGGCCAAATACTCTTATTATAACCCCACAAATCTGTCAGTGCCATTCAGCTGCTCCATAGTTAATGTTCCCTCATTTATGCCTTTATTCAATTGTTACTACTTAATGAACATATATGAACATGAATTCTATTGAGGGAATGACACATCACAGCCTCGGGTGCCTTCAATGAAGACACATTTCTCTGCAGAGACCCTGCTGACCTTGACTGAAAGAAATAAAGGTATTAAAAAAAAGACAGACTATTCAACCCGAGCAACTGGCAGCTGCAATAATACACATAAATACATATATTTATATAGAAAATGATAGACACATTGGCACAGAATTATTTCTATGGTTTCCTAAATAACTATGTAGTCTTCATTAGATATTTCCTACCATTTAGCTGCTACTCAGAGAAAGTTAAGTCCATCAGAAAGATGAACTGCTCCCCAGGCTTCACACACAATATTCTGGTCAGTGTTTTTGACCAAAACCAGGAGTGGAACAGACACAGAACATAACTACAATGGAAAGATATGCACCATTTTCTGTTTTGACAAACTCCTTGACTAAAATACTTATAGTAGACAGGGTGTAAAGAATCCTTGTGGGACAGCTTACACAGGCTGTCGAAAGTGAAGATATTAGAGGCAAGGAAATTCGCAATGAAATAACATATGAGGGGAGATTTATCAAATATGGTGTAAAGTGAAACTGGCTCAGTTGCCCCTAGCAACCAATCAGATTTCACTTTTTATTTTCCAAGGAGTCTGTGAGGAATGAAAAGTGGAATCTGATTGGTTGCTAGGGACAACTGAGCCAGTTTCACTTTACACCATGTTTGATAAATCTCCCCCATGGGCTCTGCACAGAGATAATAACCTAGACAAGCAGTATAAGAGAAACTAAGCAAACATTTTTAACAAAGAAATGATTTATATCATAATGAACACGAAGAAAGAATAAAAAAGGGGTTATCCAACATCCATACAATAGGGGGTAACTAGCTGATCAATGGGGGTCTGAATGCTAGGATTCATGGAAGCATCAGAGAAAGAATGAGGGATGCACATGCAAGGTACACATCTCACCCTGGTTACTGAGCTCAGTTGGTCCCAGCAGTTGGACCCTCAACGATCAGCTAGTTATCCCCTATCCTATGGATGCAGGATAACTTTAGATTGTTTGTTAAGCACTTTAAAAGTAGCAATGGTCAGATGGCTGGAGTTTTGTTTGGTTGTTAGGGCCGTATTACACGGCCAGATATTTAGGAGCAAGCAAGCGCCAACCTGTCAGGTCTGCACTCGCTTGCTGCAGATGCCATAACATGCACCGGCAGCAAGCAGGGAGGAGTGGGGAGCTGTGGGAGGGGCCCATCTGGGTGGCCCATAGAAGACAGCAGCGGTTGGGATTTTGGTTCATGCAGAAAGGCAACAATTAGCTGACATAAGCTATTATACTAATCGATTATAAGCCAGAACAGCCAATAATCATCTAAGTACGCCCGATAATCATGTAACAGTACCCTTAGCAACCCCATAGTCCTTTTCTAATCGGCATGTTCACTGCACTCAGACCCCCTGTAAAGTCAAAATACACAGTTGAGTCCCATTATTATGACCTCTTCCTCCTCTTTATGTCTGCAGCACATAGCTATTGAAAGGAAGTCATGTGTTGTGAGCTGACTTGGTGAGTACATAAGGTGTGTGATTGGTACATGTCTCTCGATGCGGTTATAGGTAAAAAAAAAAAATTATAAGAGTTGTATAAACAGATAATAGCGGATTTCGGGCCAAGATCATCAGTGCCGTTTTAGCTTTGGAGTTCCTGCCTTGTGCCAATGCAAGACGCCAACAGAGACCCAAAGAACTGGGATAAGGCAGCTCATGACCCATGCTGAGCAACAGAGCTCGAACAACAAACCCCATCTGCCTGCACTGCCAGGGGTGCTCAGGCAGCTGTTAGATTTCCTAAAGAAACACTCAAATCCCAATATATCTTAGAAGTAAGTCGACATTGCTGCCTCTGGTGTCTTGACTACACATAATACAAATAGTTAAAACCAGAGACGTAAGAAGCTCTGTGCACACTGTATCACTGGTGGCTGGAGGATATTGAGACAGTGTGACGGTGATTGTTTTTATATCCATTGCAGCCGAGTCATTGCACTTTATTTGGGTGGTTGCCGGGGGATAGTACTGTGATGGTAACTTTTATATCAGTCTGTAATTCAGAGACACAAAACATACTAACACCTCTTCCACAATGTGGCACCCATATTGGACTATATTTAGGTAGGTTTTTACAGTCTATATTATGCAGAATATATATAGTTCTGTCATTCAACCTATGAACAGAAGTGATGACTGTTTTAGTTTGGAAAAGTAATATGTATTATGTGTACATGCACATTGCAACTGTACATAGATGGTGTCAGTCTGGTATATATGTGAATCCCCTAGCGCTCGTATGGTGTGGTTATATAAAACATTTTCTCATCGAAAATTAAATTGAATTTTATTCTAAGGCCACACAGGTAACTCTCCTCAAGGATGTCCCTGCCAGAGGCCGAACAATTTCATTACTATCATAAAGAACTTATGTGTATAGATTATAAGGAGATGCTTATGAATCACTGCGCAACTGGGAATTATAGACTGCCCTTCAGTTAATTTCAGAACATGAGAGAGCAAATATATCTATACAAGATGCCAGGTTTACAGGGGCTATGGCTGCAGAGAGTGCTTAGAAAACAATCAATACAATACATAAGGAAATTACTAGCATTCCCCAGGAAAAAGCTACTTATGGTTCCAAGAGTTATAATATAACACTGTATTTGAGGTAATAAAATAAAAATAATCAAAGTTACATTTAATAGATGCACTGTATGGTTCTACAGCAGGACACCGATAAAGCAGGATTTCAATAAAAAGGGTTTACCGGGACTGTGTGGGCAGCCATGAAACTTCCATAGGATACAGATAATTTATTTAATTTATCTTTTATTCATTTTGTGCTTTGGCTTTCCTTTTGTATTTATGGTATTCCTCCGGGAACCCAGAACACTGGTGTGGTCGGTCTTGGGTGTGTGTTTATAGGGAATAAAGATTGTGAGCCCCATTGGAAGCGGGGATGATGTCCATGATGTTTGCAGAATATTTTGGTGATATATAAGCAACAGAAAATAACTAAATCCTAGGATTCAGTAAAAGCTGTACGTTGTCTGTCAGGTTGCCTCCTGTCACAAGCGGTGAATTCATTTGTTCTGCGATGATGAAAATTAACTAGCCTGTGATTACTGATTGGTAGGAGTCATGAGGTTATATACGGAGCGAGTCAAATTAAACGTAACCTACCTGAACAAACATCAGGAACTTGGAGTCCTTCTTCTGCCGGGACTTTATCATCTCCAGGGCGAAGGGCTGATTGCTACAAAAAGTGGCTACTGCTTGCTTTAGTTTCTCTTCCTCGGGTCCACAAAACTACAGAGAGAGACATTTTTAATGAGTTTTTCCCAGGAAGCCCATAAAGATTTTCCCCGCTCATTACCGAGGTGGTGTTCAGAGAACTTACCCAGCTTAAAACATCGTCACCGATTTGTCTAATCACAGAGTTTTCATAACGTTCCTTGACTGCTTTCATCTGCTCCTTCAGCCCCACTGAAAATAATAGAAGCAAATTAGACAAGGCCTCAATTAAAATAACAAACCAACATTTCTGCAGTGCTTAATCTAATGCAAAATACTCATTTTCACAGCTCTGTACATGCACCTATTAACTACCAAGGTTTGCTAGTATATACTACAAAGTTGTAGATATAACCCCTTTCCCAGCACACATTCCCGTCCTTAGAGGGATATTCTAACTAAAAGATTTTTTTTTTTTTTTTAACTTGAAGGGGTGACACGGTCCCTCTGCTATCACCATGGGCTATGTCAGGAACGGCAGGGCAAGAACAGAACTGACAGAACAACATTGCTAGCGATACTAAGCCTGCCAAAATGTCTATTCTAAGGAATATCAGCATTAGAATACACAATTATATTAGACTTATGGGGCATTTACACAGAGATTTATCAGACATATCTTTGAAGCCAAAGCCAGGAACAGACCATAAACAGAAAACAGGTAATAAAGGAAAGACTGAGAGTTCTCCTGGCTTTGGCTTCAAAAATCTGTCAGATAAATCTCTCTGTGTAAACACACAATACGGGAGGCAGCCTGCATAACCTGTCAACTGCACAACAGCCGCACCACAGTGAGCCAGAGCAAGAGGGGGATAAATGTCAATCACTGCTCACTCTTCTCCACTGTGTCACGACTGCCAAACTAGTGAGCCGAGCTGCTTTCTTAATAGACATTAGGGGAGGCTCAGCATGCAGTGTTAGCAACATGTAACTGTGCTGTCACAAGGGATTGTGCAGCCCTGCAGTTCCCAACAAAGAAAAATGGCCCATACTGCTGCCACAGATAGATAGTTTATAGGTCTCATGGTTAGAGACACATAGAACCTTATCTAGGCTTTGAGAATGAAGCATTTTTGCTTTTATCCTTTGATGCAAAAAGTCAAGGAGGCTGTCCTAAGCTCCTGAGGTGCAGTAAGCAGGAATGCCTCCTTGCTCCCCTCCCATCTCTCTTCCTGTGTGACTGACAGTCAACTGGAAGCAGAGTCCTGTGTAAGGTCTGGTACATGAGGGGGTGAGGAGGCGTTCAAGCCCTCAGCAGTTCAGAGACAAAGCGTCCGACTACGCACTGCCGTGTCATCCAGCCCAGTCCTTCTAATGATAAGGGGACGGGCCAGATGACGTGGCATTGCTCATAACAGTGCAATGAAGCCGAATTTACCCCAACAGCGCAGGACCGGCTCAGAGGACGAAGATAATTCACATACCTAGCTCCTCGGCATCCCTGACACTATAGGGGGCTATCAGCAGGTTAGATTCGGCTAACCTGCAGATAGTTCCTTTTTAAACATTGCCAACTTCTAGAGAGCATGGCAAAAATCCAGAATTTTCTCCATTTGTAAAGCATTTCTCTCTGTACTGATGTACAGCTAGGTCTTTAGTAATGCTTTAGTAGCCATTTTCAGCTACATGCATCTCTATCACATATCGTCTGAAAGTCATTTGCATTCAGAAATTGTTCTAACTGACCAATTTTTCTTGACAAGAACAAATTTGTCTGTAACCAGGCTTTGTGTGCATTCATTTAAAGGGCTAAGTTCCTGTGACACCAGCACGTCTAATCTCATTTCCCTAATGAATAACCCTTCCACAATTAGCTCTCCAGGAAATCATTTACACAGAGGTTCACTTACTTTTGCTTCTTGCTCTGTGGTTGTTTACTCAGTGTGCTTCATAAATACATGAACATCACAACTATGGATTTAAAGTTTAGAGTGCATTTGCCTATAACTGTGAAGGTGAATACTAATATATGATCTAATAGTTAAATATGTGAAAATGCAAGAAATTCAAAGGGTCCCCCATTTAACTGTAACAAGGAATAACACAAAGAAAAAACATATTCCTGGTAGTTAGTTACTGGGTTACCACATGTTTCTATATGACTATATATCTCTATATGGTTATTACTCACCATGAAGCTGTAAGATCTCCTCCAGGTTGGAGAACACACTCCGTGTTTCAGCAGGTGTTAGGAGGTTTTCTCGGATCACTCTTTGGTGGAACACATGGTTGAGCACATTAAGAGTGCGGACATGTGCTCTCTCGGTATAGAACAGCTCTGAAAAAGAGGAGGAGAAAAACAGATCAGCAATCTTCACAAATACTAAAAAGATAAGATCTGGAAAGGAAGATGTGCCAAGTAAACGTAAGCCCCTATTACACAGGGCGACGGAGAGGAGCAAAGGAGCGCTGTCAGCGATCACTTGCTCCTCATCCCCCGCTCGCTGCAGACGCTATAAACGCTATAAAATATATCGGCAGCAAGTACGGAGGGGCCGTGGGGGGCCGCCCGGGTGACTGCTAGATTGTCCGGGCAGCCCATAGCAGATAGCAGCGGTCTGCTATATGAGTCATTTGTCTTTTAACATGTTGAAAGACAAACGACTGCAACAATCAGCCGACATAGTACATGGCTGATCCATTAGACAAGATAATTATTTGCTGAATATGGCCGATAATCGTTTCGTGTAATAGGGCCTTTAGGTATCAAGATGGGTGTATACTGGTTCTTGGGGAAGAAGGGAGGGGGCTAAGCATTTAAAAAAGAAAGTCTACACCTAATCTGTTTGAAAACCTTTTCCTCTCGCATGCTTCACCCGCACCCACTATTTTGTTATATACAGCAGCCAGTTCACAGAAATAAATGGCAGAGAACCTGACCTCTGGAAGGTAAGGGGACTGACATTAGATGGCACAATCTCTTCTTGGCTAAACATGTGCCTTTTGCCTGCCATAAGAACTCCCCAACATCCAGCACAGTTTGTTGGTTTCCACAGGTCCATACTACCCATGGCACTACACTCCTATACGCCCTACATCTGTATACACAATTTTATCCTGGTACTTTTTATATCCCCACTCCCAATTTCTTTTAATCTTTCCTTCATGTCCCTATCCTCTTCTCGAGCATCTTATGTTACAGTTTTTGACGGCTGACAGGCCACAATTCTCTATGTATACCCATGAGGGCATTTAATACTGTACATTGCATAGATAAGATACATCACCTAAGATACATAATCAACTAGTTCAGCATAATGATTTGTGGTATTGATCCTTCTTGATTTCTGTGTTATATGGCTCTAATTGGTCTTGCTAGACCTATTTGCATTATCCATGTCTGTTCCCCTTGCTCTACTTTGGCCACTATGTCTTTTTTAAACTCAGATTTAACATTGATCGTCTGTAACCATAGCTGTAGTTTGGAGGTGGAGGCATACATCCTGGGCACTATTAGGAATAAAGGGGTTGTTTGGGGAACATTTCTCACTTCCCAACACTCCACCTATGCCCTATGCTCATCATAGCGCTATAGCTTCAGAGACAAAGGGACAGGAATCGTACTGTGATCATTGCATGGTGGGGAGTGGGGAGCAGGACATCACAGAAGTCTGCATAAACCTGTGCGTGTTCAAAGTGCTCTGGGAGCCTGGAGATTTAAAAGGGTTGTTGAGGCTTAGAAAACAACAACCACTTTCTTTAAGAAACAGCATCTCTCCTGTCCTTGGTTTGGGTGCAATTTTGGACTTAGTCCCTTTGAAGTGAATAAAGCTAAACTGTAATACCAGACACAACCTGGGGACAGGGGTGGTGCTATTTTTGCAAGAAAGTTGCTCTACATCAGATGTGTCAAACTCAGGCCCTCCAGCTGTTTTAAAACTATAATTCCCATCATGCCTGGAAAGCCAAAGCTGAAGCTTTAGCAACAACTGGAGGGCCTGAGTTTGACATCCTTGCTCTACATTTTCTAATCCTTGATAATCACTCGGTACTCCAGCAAAAAAAAAAAAAAAAAAAATTCTTATCAAATTAACTGGTGTTAGAAAGTGGCAGAGATTTGTAATCTACTTTTTAAAAAAAATCTAAAGTCTTCCTGTACTTATCAGCTGCTGTATGTCCTACATATCTATGTCTATGACATACAGCAGCTGATAAGTACTGGAAGACTGAATAGAAGTAAATTACAAATCTCTGCCACTTTCTGACACCAGTTAATTAGAATAAAAAATGTAGCTGGAGTTGCCCTTTAAGACTGTCATCCTAGACTTTTACTGGCAGAAAACATTAGAAGCAGATTTAATTTACGAGACTAAAACAATCACTGGCCGAGCCTTAAAGTTCCGTGGTATTTACTGTAAACTCATTGAACACTACTCCAGACATATACCTCAGAAAAAAGCATACAAATAAGTGTGAACAGAGCCATAGTGACTTCTTTCACTGACACATACATATCAGTATCACCATCTATATGAGCTTATATCTGCAATATTTTCTCAGCTGCCTGGTTTACCCTGCATACTGTCAACATATTGATCTTCTGACCATGAAATATTCACTAGTAGATCTCTTGTGATCATCCTGTGTGGGCCTGAGGGATTTATAGACAATGAGTCACACAATTTCCCAGTTCAGCAAAACTTGAGGACAACATTGGCACACTGCGTTCTCCTGAGAGAGGGGCCATTTGTCGCTCGCTTCAGTCTCTTAGATGTGTATTTAGCTGCAGTGTGAAATTATTTCAGCTGCTTTTAAATCAAGATACTGCATATAATCTGCTCCGGGGAAGCATTATGCGGGAGGGTTTTTTCCAGCTTATTTCATTTTCTGTTCCATATCATGGCTATAACCATATAACTGTTTAATGCAGCATAAAACGACATTTACACATAAAAAAGGAAACATCACATTCTGGTCAAAGAATTTATTGAGTGTATACAGTAGTTTATTGTATGTTAACCCCTTCCTGTATTCAGATGTAAATGTTCTTCAACTTCCAGTCATGATACTTTCCTGTGTGTACAGTCATGTCCAGCGGATGGTGCTGCTGTAATATACACCCTCCCGCTGCAATGGCTGGAATTAATCATAAATCAATAGTCACCATGGCATCTAGGAGGTTAGACAGAGGGAGGAGTCTCCTTCTGTCACCCCATCTGCAAACCACAAACAGATTGCAGGGTATAGATGAGATGCAGTGGTAGCAGAATGCCAACCAAAGCTCCCAACTCCTACATGGCTGTAGACCATGCCACAGGCCCATCCTACTAGATTACATGCAGCAATGTCTTGCTATATTGTGTACACCAAAGCATTATATTAGTAACCAGATAAAAGGCCGCTCGTGTAATACACGGACAGCTTGATTATCCAGAGCAAGTGTCGCTGTGATGTGCAGATATTGCTGGTTTAGCTTCTAATTTCCTCATAATGGGTGTCTAATGTCTCCATTTTTGGCATTCATGCATGTCTGATGTATCTGTCCCGCTGCCTAAATCCTCATGTACATAAGTGGCACTTAAAGAGTAACTGTCATTTAAATGTCATTTTTCAGAAATCAAGAATCAATAGTACAAGCAATTTTAAGAAACTCTGTAATAGGTTTTATTATGCTTTCTCAAAAAGCTGGTTTCCTACCTCCCCCCTCTCACTTCAGAAGAAGCAGGATTTCTGTGTCCATTATGCTCTATGGAGAGGGCAGGGGTCGAGGGGGCTGAGTGAGCATGGAGAAAAGAAAAGGCAGCCCTGCAAAACAATACATCCTGCAATCTTCAAGCACTGACCTTTCTGACCTCTGAATACAGCGTTTTATGTGCCCAGACAGTCTCCAAACTGTAAATCTGCTTGTCTCCTCTTCCTGTTTACTCATCCCCCTCAGCCCCTCCCCTCTCCATAGGTTCTCTGTAATGAAGACATCTTTGCCTGATAATGAGCATATAGGAAGTGAGGGGGAGGGAGGCTGGGAAACAGCTTTTTGAGAACAGAAAGAGGCTTTTTGCCTAATAAAACCTATTACAGAGTTTCTTAAAAATTGCTTGTACTATTCATAAATAAAAATGGCATAATCACCGCATGGCATTTTTTGTGGCTTAAAAAAACGCAGTGGCCAGATGTTATCAGAGAGTCAACAGTGAAATATTATTTGCCATACACATGACATTTTTGTGTTTGGCAGTTTTTCACATTTCAGAGGCATTTTTAGGCTCAATGTCCGTTTTTCTAAATCCCAGCATGCTCTGGCTTTTTTTTGCTTTTCTTTCCCTAAGAAAATGTGTGCCTGAAGTAAGCCAAAAAGTGGCTTCCACTCAGCAGAAATCGACACATTTGGTGGATGTTCCAAGAGGGAAAACAACAAGCACATGTATAACATTTATACACAGAAGCATTTTTTTATACCAATTGCCTAATCTAACAGATAGGTGTAATACGTAACATAAAAGACGTTACACTCCCGCCGGAAATGGTGGCTCAGTATAGACTCTATACTGAGCAGTTGATTCCTATGGGAGTGCAATGTCATCGGATGTTCTAAAAACACAGGCAGCGGTGCAGAGAGGGTGGCCTAGGATCTAGGAGTGGCGGGTGAATGGGACAAGTGTGTATGCATTACCGATATGTCCTCCACAGCCCCGGCAGCCTGGCCAAGTATTCCTATTTCCTATTATTCAAGGGGTGACCTCTTTAAAGGGGTATTACCATGTCACAAAATCAATACTTCCCAGCCACCTCAGGCCTTCATGCACCAGACCATGGTGGTTTTGTGACATATTCCTTTAAGCATGACTACTAGGCTAACCTGGCAACATGTCCCGGAGATATCCTTACCATGTATGACCTCTTGCTGTTTGATCTCATGTGGCTTTAGTCCCTGTAAGATATCTCTACTGACCAGCTGCTGCCAGTTTGGAGGATCCATTTCCAGGTCAAGATCATGGAGCTCATCTTCACTTTGAGTGTCTCCAATGCCTAAGCTGTCCAATCTGAAATGGGACCATAGAGAAATGATTTGCTACTTATTATTATTGTGGTCTAACCTATACATTTGTGTATAGGAAAGATATTCATGGCATAGATACGCAGTGACATTGGTCTTCAAAGTTCAGATAATATTTCAAAAACAATTTTATTGAGAATACAGCTCATCTGCATAAAATAGGATAAAAAAACAAGCTTATGGTGGAATAACCAGACAGCCAAAGGTAATACTGCACATCTTCTGCAGTAGTCACATGGAGCTTCCCTCAGAGGCGAATTCTGCTCAATAAGATTAAAAGGAATAGAAATCCTGATCATTAAGAAGGGGCAACTTTTTTAAAGGAGAACTGTCATTTTAAAAACTTTTGACATGTCAGAAGTTTTAATTGGTCAGGGTTTCCAAATGACTGTTAGATAAAGCTATGGCTAAGCGCATTACTCCCAGCTGGCTGCCTTTTCCATTGCACTGCAGAAGAGGGTCTCCACTGTAAGTCCATGGAGACCGTGTCCTGGAGCACAATGGCGTTGAAACGCTCAGCTGCAAGCTTCTCCCAGCTCTAATAATTGATGTGAGACCCCAACCAATCAAAACTTCTGACATTTTTTAAAGTGACAAGTACATGTTAGTATATGCAGTGTTAGCTGTGCTAATAAAAGTCTAGAGTTGTAAAATAATCACAATCAAGTCAAAAATTAAAAAGAATGACTTACTTTCGTGAACCTTTAGGTGTGCCATGTTCACTGTATCTGGTGATGAATTAAAAGCATTTTTTAATTTTATTTTCACAAAAATAAAAAGTTACATGAGCTACTTACACACATTTATAGCTAGTGCTTAAACCATATAATAAAAAAAATGGTGTTTTATGTTAAGTGTTAATGCAATGAGCTACTGTGACATTTACAGTAGTATAGATCAGCTTTTATTTTGTGAAAATCCATTTTAAAAAAAAATCACCTTTTTCCACAGGCATGATCTTCACTGATCACAAGGACAGGATCCCCAGCCCCTTTGTTTCAATGGGTCAGCAGCAGTTGAGCTCATGCACTGCAACTCCATTGAAAGTGTATGGGACTGGGGAAGATGCCAACAGCCATATATCATAAAGAAGCTTTTTCTCCCCCACAACTAACAACATTTTTGCAACTTTAATTACCGATCAGAATCTTTCATTTCTTCCTGCAAAAGGTCTAACGGAGAAGATGGGAAGTCAAACATAGAACCCGATGTCCGTGAACTTCCATCACAAGAGTCGGTGGAATGAGACCCTTCTGTATTGAATTTCATGCCTAGTAGAAAAAAAAAATATATAAACGGAATAATAAAAACACACACACACACACATATATATATATATATATATATATATATAAATATAAATTTATAGAGAGAGAGAAAAGAAAGAAAAAAAATATATATAATCTTCCAAAAAATAGGATAAATCAGGAAATTAAAATGTTACTGCTGTTATAGAACTGTGCACTCACCTCCCTCCAATTCCCTAGTACCATCTGGGGAATTATAAGCTGAAGCACTATTAGGAGGAGGAGAAAAAGGTGTAAAGGAAGAGTCATGTCCATCCACAGAGCCACCACTAGAACGCAGTCTGCTCTCTGCCGGCTCAGGGCTGCTGGATGAGGACGTTGATAAGTGCTTCGTGTGTTTCTGAATTTGCAAAGCTCTAGAAACTAGAGTAAAAGGAAAAGATTTCAATGGCTGGTAACAATGTGTAAGTTCATCACAATTTCACAATTTCACAGTATCAGGAAATACATAGCGGCTTTCTTATTAAAATGGCATCAAATCTTTTGTCAGTTATGTGTAGTAGTAGTAGTAGTAGTAGTGACTGCACCCTGCTCCAAATGTTGGGTTCTGGGTGGAAGGCATGAGGTAAAGGGGAATAAACCTAGGGCAGTTTTTTTTTTTTTATTCTGACGTCCTTGGTGGTCTAGTGACTGGGTTTCGTCCAAACCTGAATATAGTAAAATCTTACCATATTTGTGGCATGACATTCAGAGGGGAAAAAACAACTAAATGTTAAAAGGGAATTTGTCACTTTGGACATGGCGTCTAGTCTGCTGGCAGCATGGCTTTGAGCAGAAGGAACAGATTGACATATAGGGGTACATGTATCATCGTGCGGTCCGGAGGTTTTCCGCGGAAATTGCCGATTTGCGCAATATTTTATTTGCAAATCGGCACTTTCCGCCGGGGGGCGGGGAGGGGGTGTGAAGGGGGCGGAATGGAGGGCGCGGATTCAGAGTCCGCGCGATTCACCATCCCTTCCGCTAAAAGATACGCCGAAAACCTACCGCAGTCCTCAGCTGGCGTAGGTTTTCGGCGGTGCGCACCAGATTTATGTACAGGCAGTCTGCCTCTACAAAAATCTCCGTAGCGCCGGAGATGCAGGGACATTTATAAGTCCGGCATAAAAAACGCCGGACTTAATAAATGTCCCCCATAGTCTTATGGGCAAATATGCAGTGTACATTGTATTCAGTTCCTTTCTATTGCTGCTTAGGAGCACAGTAGTGCCATTCTATGCTTGGGAGCACAGTAGTTGGTGCTACACAATGAGCAATAGCTATTTTAGTAGACAAGACTGTCAATAGTTTTCCCTACTGAACTATTTATCCTCTCAACCTGTCCCGCTCCATGATGTCAGACAGGACAACACGTACATATATAATATGACAGGTTCCTGTAAAGCAATGACACACTTACTTGCATTACTGTCCTGCCGACTTGGCCGTCGTGGAGGGCCTAAGATGCTGGACAGCCCTCGACGCTTCCACTTTTCCTCTCCTTCCTTATCCTTTTTCATGCTCTGCTGTAGAAGGTACGTTTCCATTCAGTAAGGAGAACTATTTTTTTATTACCTTAATTCATGTTATAGATAATATACTTTGTACTGTTAGATACACTATACAGCGAGTGAACGTTACTCAGCAACATTGCTAAAGGAGATAAAAGTAAAATCACATAAACCTTACAAAGGAGCACTTATTTCCATACTCCATATTTGTCTTGGCAATAAGGAGCCTGGGGAATACACCGAAAACATAAGGTAAAAAAACTGTGCGGATAGCAAGATGTGTGTAAAGAACGACTGAGAAGTGGCCTAATTGTGTTAGCAAATCTAAATCCTCTTATTCGGTTTAATAAAGCATGATAATTGTCTTCCCCTGAGTTGTAGGTGTGAAGTGCTCGGGAATCTGAAAATTTCAATTTGCTGCTCAAAAATAAACATTCAAATCGTTTTTGTAAGAAAAATGCAAATATTAGGCAGTGTTCATGTGCAGTTTTTTTAAGGTGGGTTCTGACACATGTAAACAGCTGATATCTGCTAATGGTTTTTAGTGGAAATCTGCATGAACCACAGGGACCATTTTTGTTTACCGCAGAACTGAAATACGCATTATGGAGGAAAATGAGTGACGTTGCTTCTCTGATGCAGAAACCATTGTGCGTCCCACAGCCTGGATGTGGATTAGTCCTACTAAAGAGGGCTAAATCTCCACCAAAACCACAGCTCAATCAACACAATAAAAAGTCATTGTCATTGAAAAGAAGTTTTGACATGCCTGATCACAGCAGGTCTCACTGCTCTGACCTGCTGTGATCATGATCAGGAGGTATAGCCAGGGAGAGAGCACAGTGGCAGTACTATCCACTCCCCAACTGCTCAGCTATATCTCCTGTTTGCAGGGGTTCTAAGCAGTGATAAGTACAGCAACCAATAACCTTGGATATGCCTGATGTCATGTCAAAAGTTATTTATAATGACAGTGATAAATAGGCCAGGTTCATGTGATGTATGACACAGGCCTTTCTGTGACACGGCCGTGTCACAGAACGGCCAGTGTCAGTGAAGTTCATCCCGGCCGGTAAAGCAATACCAGCAGGATGAACTTCATTTTTTTAGATTTGGGATGTGGGCACATATGGGTGTGCCAGCTTGACAATTAACCATAGCAGACAATGCAAAACGCAGCTGGAGTCGCACTTTACATTGTCTGCTCTGTTAGTCTTGTGTGGACGCTATTCAATGAATAGTGACCAGACAAAACTAAAATGTCAGTTTTGGTTGCGGCCGCGAGGAATCCCGGCCGGAGTGTATACTATGCTATGAGGGAGCACTTCCTGGGTCAGAGTACAGTGCTGTAGACCCCGCTATGCAGACCACGCCCCTTCTTCACTCCCGCTCCCACCCAGTACAGGGAGCTCTTAAACCAAAGCAATGCTCTGAAACAAAGTCACAATTTTGAAAAACTGTGAGCTCTCAAACCAAAACGCTCTTAAACCAAGTTACTCTTAAACCAAGGTACCACTGTATTCACTTTAAGATTTCACACATAAGTGTCCACCAGAAATGAAAGAAGAAAAAAAAAGGACAAAATGCACAATTATACATAAAATTTAGACTGCACGCAGAGAACCAGACACCTTACGGGTGTAGACATGTCAGCTTCCTTAAAGTGAATTGTCAAGTTACCATTACTACTCTACCTGAAGGCTACATAGCATAAAGGGGGAACTTTGAGCTCAGGGATATATAGTTTTCTATGATATGACTTGGTATTTTCACATAAAAGGTCAAGTAAAAGCTGCCAGAAAAGACAGAGAAAGCCTGTGGGTCCTGCGCTTTCCTCCCCCACACAAAGTGATTTACAGCTTTTCCTGCATGGGTCTGTATAACAGAGGAGAGAGCAGTGAAAAGACAGTCCTACAGTGAGAATGAGAAGAAAAAGCCGCATTTACCAGTAATGAAAATGCATTAAAATGAGTTCAAACAGGCAAAAGGACATGGACAGATTATTACAGAAGGATTAGACACTAGAGATGAGCAAACCGGGTTCGGGTGTGAGTCCATCCGAACCTGAACGTTCAGTATTTGATTAGCGGGGGCTGCTGAACTTGGATAAAGCTCTAAGGTTGTCTGGAAAACATGGATACAGCCAATGACTATATCCATGATTTCCACATAGCCTTAAGGCTTTATCCAAGTTAAGCAGCAACCGCTAATCAAATGCCGAAAGTTCAGGTTCGGATGGACTTGAGCATGCTCCAGGTTCGCTCATCTCTATCAGACACCTGTGGGAGAATGTTAGATGAGGATCAGAACAGCATAAAGGAGGAGTGCATGATACACGAAGGATGGCGGGGAGGCTGAACCGTATTTAGATTCTAAGAAGTATCGTAGAAGTAAAGGAGGTTACAATGCGCTCAAGAAGAGAGGTATCAGAATTGTTATTAGGTGGTCATTACAAATGTCATGCTGCAAGGCAATGATCAAGAATATAGGCAAAGCCATCATCTAGAAACACACATGGGGTAGGAACATCAGCAGACAGGAAGATCCCTCTGCAAGGGGAAAACATGGAAGCACAAAGCTTGGCACTTCTTCTACCTTGATTTTTGGTATTAATCCAATGCGTCCACGTCTCTGTTCCAGGAGTCTCGGTTCTTTTACTTTCACACCAAGGTGCTTCATGTAGATCAGGATAACATACTGTATGGTGACACTGTACAGAAAAGCAGGGAATACAATCAGTTTACACTTCTATTATATGCTTTGTTGCGGTGCTAAGGCATAGTGGCACAGGTTACTCAGAATAGAGTTTCTCTAAACAGTCATAGCTGTATACCCTCCATGTCTCCTCTTTACTTCCCCATAGGGCACAGGCCACTTTCCTCACACAGTATTCACACTGTATAGTCCCTATTAAAAAAGGTACCCATACACAGGGGTTAGCCGTTTGTTCAACACTTAGTGGGCCCACACCTATCTCTCCTCAAGGCCCATAGTCCAGATGCTGCAGAAGTAAAACATAAACCAGATCCTCCTATCCTGACCCACCATGGCTCTTTTGCTTTAATGCTGCAATTAGGCGTCACTGCAAGACTGAGGCATCACAGTAAGAAGCAGAGTGCAGTGGGCATCAGATGTCATCGGAGTGGCAATGGTGGGGGGGGGGGGGGGGTAGAGGAGTGGAGATCAGAACAGGAGAGTATGGTTAGTATTGTGGAGCATTATTATTTCTGCTGCACCCAATCTCATTTATTTATGAAATAAAATTTTACTTTTAATGTACACAAAAAAACTGTTTGTTTTTTTTAATGGAAAATGTATCCAAACTGATGCACAGAAATGCATCCATTTTCTACACTAAACAGATATGCTAAAGGGACTGCAAAAACACACTGAGGCCCTACCCGTACCTACACTGATCGGCTATGTTCCCACAACATCATCTTTTGGCTGTTTAAAGGGGAAGTCCAGCAAAAAACTTTTTCTTTCAAATCAACTAATATCAGAAAGTTATATAGATTTGTAATTTACTTCTTTAAAAAAAATCTCAAGTCTTCCCATAGTTATTAGCTGCTGTATGTCATGCAGGAAATGTTTTATTTTTAGTCTGACACAGTGCTCTCTGCTGACATCTCTGGCTGAGACAGGAACTGTCCAGAGCAGGAGAAGTTTTCTATGGGGATTCATAGAAAACCGAGACAGAGTCTCGGCCAGAGATGTCAGCAGAGAGCACTGTGTCAGACTGAAAATAAAACATTTCCTGCAGGACATATAGCAGCTAAGTAGTACTGGAAGACTTGAGATTTTTTAATAGAAGTAAATTACAAATCTATATAACTTTCTGATATCAGTTATTTTGAAAGAAATTTTTTTTCGCTGGACAACCCCTTTAAGTCCAAATAATGGCCATCACTTAACAATAATGATGGCCACTACTGAACCAATAGCAGCCGTCACTATGAAACAACGGTCGGCCATTTTTTGGACTGAAATTGCCAAAAAAAAAAAAAAAAGACATTGTGGGAACATAGCCATACACAGCAACAAGCCCTTGGCTGTGTGAGCAGGACTTGAACAGGTTGGCATTTCAAGTGCTAAACAGAATTTTATAATTTATTTATACAACATTTAACAAATAAAATGGGAGGTACATTTTAGTACCCAGTAAATAAAATAAAAAATCATCATCTTTTTGTAAAACGGTAGACACGATTATTCTAAAAGCCAAAAGCAGAAACCAGGATACAACTTCGGGGCTTTATTTCTACTCTTTTTCTTATATTTCGAGGAGTATAATTTCTCTTCTTTCACAAAAGGGAGATGTCACAAATTTCTCTGTTATAGCAGGGAAGTGGTTTTTCCCGTTCAACAGAAAAAATTACCAATTACACTCAGCAATAGCCCAGTACAAGGCAATATTTCCCTTTTCATCTAAAGGACGGGAAGTTTGAGACCGAGTGAACCTGAAAACAGATAAATAGATACGTTGACCTCTTCATTTCAGAGCGGGGAAGGAAAGACATTGAAGAGAGAAATCCTGGCAGAATCTTCTCGTAATGAATTGTATTTATCAAATATTAGATGATGACCAGAAATATAATAATACTATATACTGTAACACTCAGATACCGCTCATGTTATCCCACCAAAGAGCTGATGTTCGCTGTCACATCTCTGGTTCCAATTAATCTTGAAATGGAGTTTGCGAAATTTCTATTTCCTATGGTTAGGGTGTTCTTGCAGTAACCAGCGTGATCTGAGGAAGGTCACGTCTAAAGGTTGACTTGTGGACTTGGGGAAATCAACAAGATTGGAAACCTTCAGAGGATTCAATTACAAAACAACAGGTCCTCATTTCAAGCCAAAATATGTCATTAGTCATTATTCTTTCAATTGCATTCGGGCTAGTATATAATACTGTACGCTGACAATGTATCACTATTTCAGAACCCTAACCACCTGGAAAGTGTCTACTAGAATATCTATGTACTCTAAGGGTCCCTGTCATTAATGGCATGTTACAGCAGGGGTAGGGAGCCTTGGCTCTCCAGCTCTTGCAAAAGGAGGTTTTTTTTACTCACCGTAAAATCTCTTTCTTGTAGTCTTCATTGGGGGACACAGATACCATGGGTATAGGCTGCTGCCACTAGGAGGCGCTGACACTAAGAGAAACAAAGGAAGTGACTCCTCCTGAGAAGGATATACCCGCCCACAGGCACTGAGCTAAACCAGTTTGTACAAGAGCAGTAGGAGAAGTCAAGAACAGGTAAAGTAGGAATAACACCAAAAACGGAGAAAACTACCATACCGAGGAAAAACCAAAAGAAAATGGGTGGGTGCTGTGTCCCCCAATGAAGACTACGAGAAAGAGATTTTACGGTGAGTAAAAAATCCTCCTTTCTCGTGCGTCTTATTGGGGGACACAGATACCATGGGACGTCCAAAAGCAGTCCATGGGGTGGGAAAGATAACCGCTAGACAAGAGCGCTTGGTGAGAAGGCACAGAATAGCACCAACACAACCATCAACTGGGAAGAGAGCAAGGGTTGATGCTGAATGCATTAGAGAAAACCCCTACAGGTCCGCGGCAAAGGAAAGCGGGTCTAGTCCCTGGAGCAACGTGCCGCACTGCAGACACAGAGGGTTGTGTCCATCCTGGAAGCCAGCAACATGATGTAACATTGAGTCCAACAGAACTAGTAGGCTAGATGTGGGGAAAAAGCAGACACCCAGCCAAGTAGGCGACCACAGGCGGCAGGGACTTACTTTGAGGAAGAACAGAATAAGGAATGAAACGGGCCAAGCAGCGCCCGAAAGGGGGCGGGGCATACCAGGAGGGGGCGGAGGTAGCCCGTGTGTACTCTGGAGAGCCACAATATAGGAAAAAAAGAGCGGGATGTCGCTGCACCCGGTAAGGGGCGGGGCTTAGGGAAAAGGGCGGAGCATCCTTTAGTATGGTCTCTAGAGCCATATGAAAGGAAGAGGAGCATCTGCCTGGGGAGGGCTGCAAGTGACTGGAGAGGGAGAGCTGCCTATGTGGAGTAAAATGGCGGCCTGGGAGGGTGGGCAGGGGGAATATACTCACCATATAGGAGCCCATACTCACCATTGTCGTCTTCAGCCGGTGGGTGCCTCACCTTACGTGCCAAGCTTTGGAGGGCGAGGCTGGAAGGGGCTGTGCGGATACAGAGTCCGCAGAAAGGAGACCAGATAGTCAGACTGATCTGGGGCCATGGTGTCACGTTGCCGGCCGGTGGCGACCGAGGGGTGACAACCCATTTACATTTATGGTCTGTTCCCTGGTCGCATAGTGGGGGGGGATCAGGGTGGGTTTAGATTACCCACCGTGCCCAAGAATCCATAGGACCTAGAAGGAAAAAAGAAATCTAACTAACTAAACATAAAGGAAGAAACTGGTCTGGAGAACCCAGACCTGTGTCTGCCTCCTACTGACACTAAGCTAAACTGGTTTAGCTCAGTGCCTGTGGGCGGGTATATCCTGCTCAGGAGGAGTCACTTCCTTTGTTTCTCTTAGTGTCAGCGCCTCCTAGTGGCAGCAGCCTATACCCATGGTATCTGTGTCCCCCAATAAGAGGCACGAGAAACTCCAACTCCCATCATGCCTGGACAGTCAAATTTTAGTAGTAGTTTTACAACAGATGGAGAGCCAAGGTTCCCTACCCATGAGTTACAGAGACATGTCAAAAGTTTTGATCAGCTGGGGATTGGGTGTTCAGAACTCCATTGATCTCTAAAACAAGAGAAGCACGTGGTTATGCACTTCACTCATTTCTGTCTTGGGGTACGTGCACACTACCGAATCGCGACGGAAAACCTGTCACTGATTCCAAAGCTTGTACCCGCTTGCGGATTCCGCCGTCCGTCCAAAGAACGAACCTGTTCTACAGGTTCTACCTGCTCCACAGACTTATAATAAGGGAGCTTGTCTTATGTAGCCATCTCTACAGAGACTTAAGCGTGCGGCTGCTTACTTCTACTACCTCATTTTAAAGATCCGTGAGATACTGACTTTTGTCATGCGCCTATTCTTGCAAATAGGGTCTGGTTAAGTATATTGTATTTTTCCTAACAGCGCTTGCTGTAAAGCATATTTCTTAATGGGATACTAATAGCAGGTTGCTAAAGAGGCATTTGGTGCACTGGAGATGGGGCTAACGCCCTCAGAGCACCAATCCGCCACAGCCGGCCAGCCCCACCCAATGAATTTTGGGGCTGTGCTCTACTAATATTCTTCAGCATCCTCGTCCCCAGTGCACCAAATTGCTTAATTATCATATAAAATAATCTACAAATATCCAGAAAAAAGCGCTTAGGATCAGGGGGAGACAATTACCTTTATCCTAAGCACCCCGTGCGCTACAGCGACATATCAGCAGGTAATTTCCCTCTGTTGTAAAAAAACAGTTTAGGCAAGACATGCTTCTGGGGGACAAACTCCTGAACATGTCTAACGTCCAAATTAACTCAATTTATACTATTGGTGGCAAGTAGTACTAAAGTCACAAAAATAAGTCCCAAATGAATAAAAAATAAAAAAAAAAGTCAAAAATAAGTCCCAAAATAGCTGTAGATTACAGCTGACAACATGGTCTGTAATATCCAGCCAAAAATTCTGCCTACACATAGCTTACGCCCAATGTTGGGAATTTATCATTGTTTGTGCATTTCAAGGGATTTTTCACACAGTTTTGTCAGACAGACCTGGGCCATATATATCACAATGGCAGCCGTTCATCACAAAAATGTGCGCCCATTTTCAACCGTAGCATTTAATAAATCGGTCACCATGGCAAAAGTCAAAGCCAATTTGACTTCATCCTAGTAGTTATGATAAGATAGCAGTGCGGAAGCCAAAGAGTCACAAATCTTCTATGTAAATTGCCAGTCATGTAAGAATTTTTGACACATCTACACAAGAAAGCCATGTGAATGCAATGATAAATTCCCCCTGGTGTCTATAGGATCTGACTGCTGGACTGGAGAGACACAAGGCTGATGAAGAGATCTTCTTCCAGTGTGAACACTACATCTTGTGATGAGCCCTATCTGAAAAGCTCTATTAATCCAAATCTGTTTGTGTGTATCCCATTACAGGATAATCTCGCCGTCTTGAGGATTTGATAAATGTTTGTTTCTTGAACAGAACGCGCTGCCTGTTGGTTGACGTCTTCTAATCAATTCAGGATAATGAGGCTTTTCTCCCCAGGGATCCTTGTACACACAAGAGGAATTTTTTCTTAAAAGATGAACCCAGCAGATCTTAATTAAAGGCACACACTATGTATGGATTATACCCTTAATGGGTGTGTAGAATGCAGATTTCCTGCTCTGGAATGTTTACAGATATCTATAGCTACAGAGGGAGATGGATCACTTCAAGTGCTGGAATGACAACATACTGCGCCCTTAGATTGCACCTCATCCACCACGTAGCCTTATGTACGTTCATCATAAGCTTCTCAAACACTCGGAGATATCTCATTGACACCTATACTAAAAGGAGAATTTCTGTCTCCGAATCAGAGATCAGTTTAGTTCCCACTAATAAAATGGTAGCATTTAATTGTCAATGCGTCACTCCTGGTCCAGCATAAATGTGGTCTTCAAAGTCTGATGGACCAGTCTGGGCTTGGAGAAAGCCAGAAGAACAAGTCCCATCTAACTGCACTGTGGCAACTCTAAGGGCCCTAATACATGTGTGTGATAAGGGATTATCTGCCAACTCAGGCAGATATCGCATAGTGTAATAGAACCAGTGATAAGCAGAACGCGCAAACCCTCACTCGTCTGCTGTTCACGCACTTTAAACTTATCGAAAAAATAATCCGTTGACAGCACATCTCTCCTTGTAATAGGATTAGCATTTTGGACATTTGCATGCTTTAAATTTTGTGGGAACAGTTTTTGTTTGGCCCTTTCCTACTCAAGCATGACTGTGCACAATTACGCAAAGCAGGGGCGATATGGTGTGGAAGACCAGCATACACAGAGCCCTGACCACAACACCATCAAACACCTTAGGGATGGACTAGAATGGAGACTGTGAGCCAGGCCTTCAAGTATTTAACCTCACTTACACAAAGTCTACGAAAGCTTTGGCTGTCCAGGCATGATGGGAATTGTAGTTTTGCAACAGCTGGAGGGCCGAAGGTTCCCCATCCCCGATATAGAGTACAGATCAGGATAGAGCCAGAGAGAATTGTTTGATCCACTGATAAGCAGCAGCAGCAGCTCCCACAGTTTCCTGGACCACCATCCAGACCAAGGTGGCCACTTCATTACACATCCCTGTCCTTGCCAAGTGCTTAGGTGCAGAAAGCCTGCGCCCATTATGTGTCCTGCAATTGACCGTTGCATCGATGTTATGAATGGCAAAACTGGACTGTTACAGACTGGAACCAAATAGTCATTTAGTGACAATTTTATTCTGTTTGGGATCTCTACCAAACTTCAATACCTTATTGGCCTTCTGGTCACCAAATTTATCACCAGACAAGCATTATGGTGGGCCAGCTGCAGCAATTCATAAGAGTTTAAAGGTCCAGCTGTAACATCTGTGGGCAAATCTGCAGCAGGATACCATATAAAACCAGTATACTGCTCGACCATATCTTCTCTTCTACCAAGACTGCCTCTGGTAGTCTGCAGGCAGTTCTACCCAATAACGCTTTAATATTGTAATAATTTATTTACCATTGCATTCATACATATAGTTTTATTCAATTCCAACAACCTCGAACCGTCATTGGATCCCAAACAGAATGGATTTGTCACTATAGACTATACCGATCCAGTCAATAGCAGTCCAGTTTTCTCATTCATAACATTCCAACAACCCCCTTCTTGGTGCATTTTTTTTTTTCATTGAGTGTACATATACCTGAAAGGCCAGCCTTACTGAAAAGAAAGAAAATCAATCACAAAGACCAGGGAAACCTCAATCTGCCATTTCTGCAATCACAGCTAAGCCGTCAGGCCCTGTTTGATAGATTAATAGACCTCAATTACACTGACTTGTAATATAAAAAAATAAATAAAAAAAAAAATAAATAATGTGACCTCAGACTTCGCCTCTGGAACCACATTAAAAAATGTAATTTTTTTCCAGTATATAATAAGTACATTAAGAAAATAATAACCTTTATTTACATAAAACCTGGAAAATCCTTTCAGTCTTGCACAGTGCCTGGGGGAGGGATATCCCTCCCATCAAATAAGCACTGTGAAAGAGATTCAGAACGAAAGGTTTCCCAGGGCTCGGGGCTGTATAGGATTTACTTCAATCAGACACAACTACCAGTCCTAAAGAGCGGCAATCACCGGTCTAAATTTTTCACCCATCAGGACAGCTGATAATGAAGGCCGGAAATCAGCTTTTCCTTCCTTATTAGAGCACAACTGGAGACAATTTACAGGAGAAAAGCAGCGCAGCACCACTTACACCTAGTAATATCAGTGCCCTTGGTGGCAATACCACACAAAGTATTTCGGGAATCTCTTTTCATAAAACTGTAATTATGCCCCATGCTTTCAAATAAATGTTCCCCCCGCATATAAGTAATGAGAACCAAGGAGAAACCTACCATTTTTCATCTTCAGGGGGCTGCGATGAGAATCTGTAAAGAAAAACAAGAAAAGGCTTATAAATCTACCTTTCACCACATCACATTAAAAATGTATGGAGGACAATGTAAAGAATACAAAAGCTAGAAGCTGCCAGTATCTAAACACCTACAAACTGACAGTACAGGGAATTGCTGTGGATTTCCCTGCAGAACTTGCAGCGCGAAATCCAATGCGATACCGATACGTGTGAACCCACCCTAACGATGGACATGAAAGTCAGCCTCTCACAAAAAAGGTATCCTGCAACTCATGAGAGGTTCCTTCCAAAATGGAGGGGCACAGGAAACAAACTGTTTTAGGCAAATGTGAAAATTAATGCTGCAAAGTTTTAATGCTTTATCAAATAGAAGTGATGATATTGAAGTTGCAAAAATGCAAAGTGAATAAACCATAGAGAAAACTAAAATTAATCAATAGTTGGTGTGACCGGCTTTTGCCTTCAGAACAGCATCAATTATTTTAGGTACACTGGCACAAAGCCAGGGATTTTGCACGGTGAAAGGTCAGAGGGATAGGATTTACAGGCGCAGATTTAACCTGGAATACCAGAGAGGTGATAACAATCGAAATATTCATATATAGGTTGAGGGTATCTTCACGCATACCGGATTCGTAGCGGATTTCACGCAGCAAGTTTGCAGCGAAATCCGCAGCGGCATTTTTATTCCACTGCGGATATGTAAGCCGGCCTCTTTGGGCCGGGGGGCTATGGGCAGCAGGCTGCGGGGGCGGGGGGGGGAAGGGGAGGCGGATGGGCAGTGAAATAAAAATTTTGCTGAGGGTATGTGACCCATTCAACTTCCCACTACCAGGGTCCGCAGTGGATTTCGCTGCAAACTCACAGCGTTAAAATCCGCTGCGGATCCAGTATGTGTGAAGCTACCCTAAAACAGTCATTAACTGACACAAACAGCTGTGTAGGAAACTTTCAACTGGGTGAGGAACAGACAAACTCTGCCACAAGACCGGTGCTCATAATTAGGATTTGCTCAGCAGGTCTAATAGACACCTAACTCTTCCAGCTTTTAGAAGTCTTATGTAGTAGCAATTAAAGGGGTTAGCCAACAAAAATCTTTTTCCTTCAAATCAACTGGTTTGAGAAAGTTATATAGATTTGTAAAATCTCAAGTCTTCCCATACCTATCAGTTGCTATTTGTCCAGCAGGAAATGTTATTTTCTTTTCAGTCTGACACGATGCTCTCTGCTGCCACCTCTGTCTCAGACAGGAACTGTCCAGAGTAGCAGCAATTTCCCATAAAAAAACCTTTCCTGGTTACAGAATATGGATGGTGGGTGTATGTGGTTGTGTTCTGTGTGGATATTTCCGCTAGTCTTTGTCTGTGTGGTAAGGCCTAGGCATTGGGTCGCTACCCTTCATTTTGCTGTTCGTATTATAAGTTGATACCAGAGACAGTGATTGGATCTTGCATAAGATATCCTGATATTAATATGGACAATAACGACTAACTCTGTGCTTCCATATATATTTTGTGTATTATGTTCCATCGCCTGGCCTCCTACTGTATGACTTGTTGCCTGTGGAAGGCTTATTGTCTGTGGCGTTTTCCCTTATTTAGTTGTTCTTATTTCAAGAAATTGCATAAATAAAATCTTTAAAAAAAAAAAATGAAAACCTTTCCTGCTCTGGACAGTTCCTGTCACAGACAGAGATGTCAGACTGAAAAGAAAACACTACTTCCTGCATAGCTGATAAGTATGGGAAGACTGAAGATTTTCGCTGGATAACCCCTTTTAAAGATGGTAGCTGAAAGCCCCACTTAACAGGAGATTTCTAGAAGATCTTCTTTAGTGTTGTATATATGGAGGACCGTATGGAGCAAAGCTTCTTCAACTGTTAGATGATGCTACGCAATAAGGTACCATTAAATTAAGAGTAAGCAGGCCTTTCTATGATTGCACCAATCTCAAGAAACATTATTTATTTTTTTGCATAATTTAATGTTCTCCTGACTAAAGAAGACATTTGGCATGGATTATGTCCAATGATGATGCCCAGACAGTGCCATGTTCTTGTTAGTAGGGCCTCGGTAGAAAGTGATTCAGAAACCCTGCTTTGGAGGACACCAGATATTTTGTTATATGACAGACTACAGCACGTATTTCAGGTAGGGGTTAAAAACAAAAAACAAAAAGACACTTACAAAACCTCCTCAATTTTCTGCAAGATTGGCTCCGCACAGAGTCTCTCTTTCTCAAGGGTGTTCCGTTCTCGTGATCGTTCTGCATCCAATTTGGCTAACTCACTTTCTGCCAACGTCAAACCCATGTTGCGTTTCTGCCTGGAGGGTAGAAGTCAAGGATGGATTGTTTCTGCAAACGTTTTTTCTTTTTTTGAATTTTTTTTTTAATAGTAAATACACAGTAAAAGATGAACTTACCTAAAGTCCTCTAAAAGTTTCTGTACCTCCGGACACATCTTGTCCTGCATGGTGTGGACATACTGCCGTAGTAGTTCTTCTGGTATGAATTCTGGCCGTCTTCTTTCTGTAGTCAATGATAAAACATTAGGTTATCCACACGGCTTATAGTTAATTACTACTGAGGCTGGGTAAAGTCAATGTGGTACCAGAAATAGACTCATTATTTCATATATCCACCTCTCCAAAAGGTCAGGGTTAATATATGCAGATGTATTCCGGTAATCAAGTCAACCCCCCTGAGTGTAGACAACAGATTGCAGAAGGCGACAGGTAATTTACTCTCCTTAATCTGGCCTGTACACAGGGCACTACACTATGGTGACATTAATACGTGCCGAGCACCAAATCTACAGTCAAGTGGTTTCCCAGGTTCAATTATATTGTAATAATGGCTGTAAACTCTAAGACTAATGCAGGTCATTTGTCATATAAAGAATGGAAGGAACTGGTGGCACTACAGGTCAGTTCTGGGTGGGGTCATTTCAATGACAATTTCTTAAGCCGGTTTAACTATTTCCCTGACTTTGATATGAGAAAATGGAAACAATTACAGAAGCAAAAATACCCTTCCTGACATTTGACATATACGTATGTTCAATGTTGGGTCAGAGTGTATAGAGTGGACCGAAGACCAAGCCTGCCCCATACAAGCTGGATGCTGACAGATGCCATCCGAGGCCAAGATAACTCAGATCCCAGCTACCTAACCCAAAAGTTGTTAAGATCAGTGACCATAGTATCTAGGGTAGGGTTCAGATGCTCAAAAACATTAAATAAAAGTAAGCAAGTCAAACCTACCAAAAAATAGCATCAATAAAAAAAAATAAAAGTAAAAAAAGGTACAGATCTCTGCACATCCCTCACTCTATTAAAATAGTTAAAAAAAAAAAAAAAAAAAAAAACTGTATTAAATGTTGTCGCTAACTGTACTGACCCACAGAACAAAGTAACAGGAAAATCTAAACCTGACATAATGAGGTTATTGTCAACAAAATATAATATATGGTACAATGACGGGTGCTATTATAAGCTTCATCTTGACCCCTTTAAAAAAATAACCCTCATAAAGATCTTTCAAAAGGAGTTTACCTAGTTCAAGGGCAAGGTCTTCTGGAACAGACACTCGAAGATGCTGCAAGAAAAACAATGAGAGCCTCACTATGTGCCGTATGCATGAAGTATCACAATGTTATCAGCGTTTATGAAAAGATGGTAACACAAGATATAAAATGCAGCTACACCTTCTGTTGTCACAGGCTCTGGGAAGAGTGCATGCAAGCCTTCTGTTAAGGGTATAAATTGGGAATATTATCCTGTATACCTCCAACAGAAAGCTTTTAAGTAGCCCTTTTAATCCAGTTGTAAAAGAAACACATACGGAGCCATATATTTTTGTGCTTTGCAGTTGGCTGCGCTTTCTGATACATCAGTATAACCTTTTCTTAGCTGCCACAGGCCAAAAGAGCGACGTAATGAAATGCCTTATGTATAGATTTGATATATACACTGGGGGCTTCTCCTGGTGTAAATGAAAATTGTAGGGCTCAAACACAGTCATAGGGGGCTTGTAGGTATCTTCATGGGTCACTGAGCACAATATATGCCATCTGTCCTGTGTAGATTAATGCAACATCCTCTATTCCATAGATTCAGACAAGGACCACTTAAGAGGAAAATTCTGTTCTTGAATACTATTTTAGAGTATTACGCAGTTTAAAGCTTGAGCTGGTAAGATCTAACAATCTGCAGATATGTTACTCACAACTTCTGTATTACACAGACAATATTTTAAATCAACATAATAGTTAGTATAAGTTGTGTTTTCTCTTGCTCTTACTGCTGTCCGCTCTAGGAAGAACTGATACAATTCAAGGAATACTCTTCGTGTCTCCTTTGGGTTGGTTTGCTGATAAAGGTCTCCATACAGGTAGCAGAGCTGTGGGAATATAAGACAAGGGCTCAAAGTTTTTGCATTAAACATATATTTTTTAAAAAATTGTTGGTGTTTTTTTTTTTCTGATTTTCCATTTTACAATCTGTAATATAAAATCTTGCAGTTTTCATTCTCACCACTTGGTAAAAGCCATTGGGCTCAGGCTGGAGTTTCTCTCTCTCAGTCTACAATAGGAGACCAAAAGGTGGTAACCTCAGCCCCTCACCTGCTGGCCAGTCACAAATAGAGGAAATTAAAAGGAAACCTACAATTTTTGCTAACAAAAAAAATAAATAATAATAATTAATCTTAATTATTGAAATAAAAAAAAAAACTAAAAAATACTATAAAACATTAACTGCAATAATTCTAATAGATATTTATAGCATTTTCTACCTAATGTTTAGCAGTGGTGTATGAATAAAACAAATCTCCTGTAGCTTCCTGGAAACGGTCATAAAGCTGGATGGGATGAATACCAGATTTAAGCTGGTAGTATAATTTTAAATAAGCCATTTACACCTTCAATTCTAAACTAAACTCCATAATTCATAAATTCTGGGTCACAAGTGAGCATTCAGCTTTTGGCTAACTTATGCTCCAAATGGTAATTCATGAGCTACTTGGGAAGCAGCATAGGAAATCCTTGAAGTGATGGTAGCATCACACAATGATAACAGAGCGGCACAGTAATAAGCCTCCCAAGAGGTTATACAGCAGATATGATAACTGCCCTGACTGGTGACAAAACACACAAAGTCCCCAACAGCCAGGGAGGCATCTATGCCCCCTGCAGAGGGTCTAAAGGGTAAATGCAAAGCGGCAGGGTGTATAGTATCTTATCGTTATAACATTACAGAAAAGTGGTTTTGCAAATGGATTTACACTTTAATACCCTGTCCGTGCATTAGCTATTCATATGTAAATCAGACTCCTAGAATGCTTAGGTGTTAATGAGCCGGGTTATGCTGGGTATTCACACAAGACGTCCTTCGAATACAAATACTGCCAAAATAAGTTATTTCAACAGCAGCTGTAATGAAGATGTATTACAAAGATTCAAGATTTTACACTTGCTGACTGTAAAGTCAAGGTTAATCAAAGGTGGAACATCACTCTAAAGTTTCATGTCTTGTGTTACGTACCAAAGGTGCAGGGTCAAACTGAGAAACAACATAGAATATGAAAACTGCAAGGTGGGCAGGGTGAGACTTCAGGAGGTCCATACTTTGGAAGCAGCTACACTGGTCAATCACCTGCTGTAAGGAGAAGAGTAAGCTAGGTCAGCAACATGCACCCTAAAGCTATGTTCACACACCGTATATTTTCGTAAAACCAGGGGCGTTGTACAACGGCTGTGATTTATACGGAAATATATGTCCATTGCTGTCTAGGGATCCCGGCCGGAGCGTATACACATAGTATACGCTCCGGCCGGGATCCCTAGCGGTGCTGCAAAGAACTGACAAGTCAGTTTTCTGCGGCCACTACTATTCATTGAATAGCGGCCACAGAAAACCCTGTTCTGCATCAGAACCCTGGGCCCGAAGAATTATCCGGCTGGCACTGCAGTACCGGCCGGGATGATCTTTTCAGAGACCGGCTGTTGCACGACCCGGCCGGTCTAATACTGCATGTGAACATAGCCTAAGGACGTGTTCACAAAAATAACAGTATAATACATATGGTTAGATATTTAAAATGTCCATGCGGAAGGCTTCTACTCCATAAACAACAGACGTCCATCAGACCTTCTAGTCCACACCATGCATGTGTGTGCCCTACAGTCACTGAGGATTTATGTCACTTTGGTAGTGCAGTGTACTATATGAGTGATTAGGGGATCACTAGTGAGAGTGCCCTCATAGGGCTATGTTTCAGTTCCTATAGCAGCAGGTTATGCTCATCCCCTTTCTTGACCTAGTTAAAGTGATTCTGTACCCACAATCTGACTTCCCCCCCCCAAAGCACTTGTACCTTTGGAGAGCTGCTTTTAATCCAAGATCTGTCCTGGGGTCCATTCGGCAGGTGATGCAGTTATTGTCCTAAAAACAACTTTTAAACTTGCAGCCCTGTGCCCAACGGGCGTGGCCTAGATTGTGTATGCATTAGGCTGGCACAACCTCTCCATCCCTCCTCATCATTAGGAATGCCCCAAGCAGATTGTCTACTATTCATCACCTGTGTCAGCATGGCACATGGGCTGGATCGTTAAGGCACGTGTGCAATGTTCAGACAGGAGAAAATGTTCTAGGGGCATTCCTAATGATGAAGAGGGTGGGGAGGAGGGACAGAGGGGGTGGTGCTAGGTTAGGGCACAGATACTGTAAGCCATGCCCGTTGGGCACAGGGCTGCAAGTTTAATGTTTTTTTTAGGACAATAACTGCATTACCTGCCGAACGGACTCCAGGACAGATCTTGGATTAAAAGCAGCTATCCAAAGGTACAAGTGGTTTGGGGGGGACAGATTGTGGGTACAGAGTCGCTATAAGGCTAGGATGTAGTTTCATGGTTTATATTGTTACAATTCATCTTTTTGTATTCTAAGAATCAAACTAAAGTGAAATAATCCAACAACGTGGACATTATAGTGTTAAATTTAGGTTCACGATGAGTTGTGGTAAATGACACACATTCTGAACAGCAGCTTTGGCTGCAATTTAGCTAAAACGTCAAGCACTACACAATATAACTGTAGTGTGTGGACGCCATCTTCCACTATGTGTTATAGTTACCTGCTCTGGTTCAGCATCAAAGTCTTCATCCTCAGCACCAATAATACTATGTGCAAAGCGAGCAGAGGGACTACCCATGCTGGACTGAGAATCCTCAAGGAAAAAAAAAAAAAAAGACAAAAATAAATAAATGGGAAGATTCTCAGCTTCACATATTAGTCAGCAGCTCCTGTATAGAATGCATTTATGTATACACCATACTAATCTAAACGGAAAGCATAGTCCCCATCAGACATGTACAGACCTTTAACAGTATTACATAAGCCTTCAACAAGTGATCTAGATTCTCGCTATTGCATTCATTCTAACAATTGTCAGCATACATGTCAGCTTTGGCAGACGGCTATTGTAATTTGGCAGAGGAGAGCTGGCCTTACATTCTCAGCCTGCTCTCCCACCATCTGCGGTCAAGGGAGAGGACCCCATAGACATCAGATGGTCGACCAATCCTGCCAGAATGGTTTAGGTTGTGGCCAGGTTAGAATACTTGTGACATGTTAAGGAGCACTTAGGATGAGTTGTTGGACAAAGAAGCACTGTGTGTACGTACTGTATCCAGATACTCGCTCTTTTCAGGGCTTTCTTCCAGAAAACTTTTCTCTCTTTGTCCGCTACATGGGCTCTGTAAAGATAGATGCAGGTTAGAAAAAAAGAAATGTCTAGATAACCCACCGCCATCACTACCTTTATACAGGAACAAAGTAGGACAAGAAGAAATATCCATATTTTGTACACTCTATCAAATCTTATTGCTAAATGAAACTATTATATAAAAGAGCGTCATTGCCCTGTGTGGCTAATAATACATTATCAATATATAGGGTTATGACTGTATATTGGATTATTTAGGTGTACCTCAAATCACCCTATAGTTTACACCTGAAAAATTGTATATCATGATAGGAAATTTCGGTTTAAATAACAAGACATTTAATGCATTACAGTAATTTAAAAAACTTGACACAACAATGACTATGGGGATATTGTTGCAGAGACGGCCACTGATCTCTAGATACAACCGGGATAAGTGGATGGCGCTGAATCCGTCCATTATAGATCTATGAAGCCTCTGCAATTAGATGGATTGAGCATGGTGCTTCCCAAGGCTATACCTAGTGATCAGAGGGTGTCTCCGCACTGAGATTCAAGATTTTTTGCAAGTTTGCCTGACACGTCAAAAGCTTTTATAAATGACATTAACACTTTCCACAAAGCAAGTATTTCAGACTGGTGGTCTGAGGTAGTGGATTTTTTTACTACAATTGTTAAAGGAGAAGTCCGACGAAAATTTTTATTAAAGTATTGTATTGCCCCCCAAAAGTTATACAAATCCCCAATATACACTTATTACGGGAAATGCTTATAAAGTACTTTTTTCCCTGCACTTACTGCTGCATCAAGGCTTCACTTCCTGCATAAAATGGTGATGTCACAACCCGACTCCCAGAGCTGTGCGGGCTGTGGCTGCTGGAGAGGATGATGGCAGGAGGATGGGGGATGCTCAGTGTCCCCCTGCCATCATCCTCTCCAGGAGTCACAGCCCAAACAGCTCTGGGAGTCGGGTCGTGACATCACCATTTTATGCAGGAAGTGAAGCCTTGATGCAATAGTAAGTGCAGGGAAAAATCACTTTATATGCATTTCCTGTAATAAGTGTATATTGGTGATTTGTATAACTTTTAGGGGGCAATACAGTACCTAAATAAAAATTTTCACTGGACTTCTCCTTTAAAAGTTGTTATTCAGGGTTAGAAAAGGCACAAAAACTTTCTTGCAAAAATAGCACGACCCCTATTCTTAGGTTATTTTATTGTACCTGAGCTGCAAAACCCACACCAAACCTAAGGACTAACATGGTTTATGGACAAAAGCATTTTTTAGATACCCCCTTTGATGCATGGTCCCTGATGGCCTAGCGTAAATTTATGGGTTAATGCCATCTTTCCTGGTGGTCGAATTTACTATGTCTCAGTGACCCTCTGAAGATGATGTGCTCATGCTGTAGCTTTCTATATCTGCTCTGTACAGAGATCAATGCAGGAAAGACCAGAGAGAGTACTATGCGGCTGTGATTTACCAGATACATAATTTTCTAACTACTACTGGACATAATAATTCATGAGCGCTCTACTCGATCAATAAGAAAGCAATAAGATACCATGATTGTAAATCCTATACTCTTTTTTTTAGCATGAATTCTTACAGTATCCAGAAGGGGACAAAGTGACACAGTTATACAAATTTTAACCACACACAAAACTCATTAAATACAAGGAGCAGACGTCTACACAGGGCAGGAAGGGGGCTGCTTCGTACTTTACAACATGACTCCCTCCTGAAAATAAACATAAAATGATGCTAACATAAAGGGAAGCTATCTCCAATAGGTGGCACTAGATCTACAAAGCAAAGTGAGTCAGGAATCATTCATACTTTTACATCATGATTGTAAAACTGTGTGTGTGTGTGTGTGTGTGTGTGTGTGTGTGTGTGTGTGTGTGTGTGTATGAATGTACAAGGCAGAGGTGCCTTGCATTATGAGCATAATCTGTTCTGGGACCGTGCTAGTAATCCAAATTTACTCTTAAAGCATAGCAAATTTTCTCATAAGAAATCACTGAAATGCCAACAATTGGTTCCACACCCCAAAATAATGTTTTGTTTTTTTTATTCTGAATAACATGTAAAACAAATGAAACAAACATTTAGAAACAGCTGAATCTGTGATATTATAAGTTACTGTACAGTATAGCAATCAGCATATGGTGTATAATGTATAGTAGGTGCATAAACCTGAAGAAAAAGCAGCAGTGTGTATAGCAGAGTGTGAGTGCAGGCACATTATAGCAGCAGTGTGTACAGCTGAGTGTATAGCAGGAATGGAGATAATGGGAAACACAAGGGCTGACAGAGACTGCAGGGAGCATAAAGGAATGAGCAGGACAGATGTAGGCACAGTATAGCAGCACTCTCTGTTCGGGGAGAGAGGGGTTACAGCTATGGAGAGATTACCTCCACAGTCCTGTCCCCTAATGTAAGCCCCAGCCTGGAGTGGATCTCCAAGGTCCCAGGAAGTCTGAGGTCAGACTACAGTGCTGTAGACCACACCCTTCTCCCACTTCCTCTCCCACCCAGTACAGGGAGCTCTTAAACCAAGTCAAGATTTTGAAAAACTGTGAGCTCTACTTGCCAAACGCTCTCAAACTAAGTTACTCTTAAACCAAGTTACCACTAATATATATATATATATATATATATATATATATATATATATATATATATACACACACATATACACACACATATATACACACACACGCGGATCGCACTTTAACTCCTTACATTACACATTTCTGATAGGCACTTATTGAAGGGAATAAGGGAACTAAGGAGACACTGTCAGCCACAAAGTCTGCAGAACTGAAAACCCAGCCTGGAAGTACCCAAAGAATCAGCTAAAAGACCTGACAACTGTAAGCAAAAATAATATTCCAAGCTAGTTAGGAGATAATGGATTCATTCATAAAAAGATGTGTTCATAAGAGGGCGCATTACTCACATCTGTAACATTACTGCTTGGACGTGATCCATCGCTGATGATGTAATCCGATCGTTCTTGGTCAGAGGAATATGTATCAAGCTCATTTATCTGCAAACACAAAATGTACATCAAACTGAATGGCTGGTGACAGGGATAGATGCAGGCTGATAGACCACGGCTTTTTTTATATTGACATACTTGTGATGTATTCTGGGTAATTTTTTTTTCTTTTTTTCCTGCCCATTGTTTAACTCTACGGTACAATAATAATAATATACATACACAATAATAGTTAGAGTGTAAGAGTTTGCTAACATGGCCCTCAGTAATTAGTGTGTAATTGTGTCATGACGTAATGTCTATCTATGTACACTCGGAATTGTAAAGCGCTACGGAATTTGTTAGCGCTATATAAACATTATTATTAGAAAGCTAGGAGACCTTATGCTACCTGTACACATTAGATTAACGTCAGTAGGCCCTGGCAAAAATCTAATGCTTGCTGATCTGAGATGCCAAAGAATCCAGGCTTCATGGCCACCATTCAATTCTGTAGCTTTCATGTAATGCTACAATTCCACTGAGAGAACAAACAAACTTTCACTCTGGTGCTTGTTGGGGGCATAAAGGGGTATTCCCATCCTAGATATTTATGGCACATGCACAGAAAACACCATCTATGTCTGATGTGTGTGGATCCCTGAGGTGAGGCTGGCATCTATGTTTCATTAGTCAGGGATGACAAACTCAGGCCCCCCAGCTGTTACAAAACTACAATTCCCATCATGCCTGGACAGCCAAAGCATTAGCTTTGTCCAGGCATGATGGGAATTGTAGTTTAGTAACAGCCGGAGGGTCCGAGTTTGACACCTATGCCTTAGATGATGTGACCACAGAAGAAACAGGAGGTGGCCACCTCGATATGTGTGACTCTCTTCATTCACATTTATGGATGAAAATACCCCTTTACGGGATACCAGATTCGATATTATAGGCGCAATATTTTGGGTGCTCACAGAATAGTAATCGGCAGGGGTACTATTACGTCCTCCCATATCTTGTCCACGCTGACACAATATTTGCTGTAACAATACTATTACCACAAATGATTTTTACCGTTCTTATCCCACTTTTGTATCATTTTAGGGACATGTCCAGGAAGACTGAAATGTCAAGTATTTTGCTTGTGAATAAAGTGATACTTCTTGTACTGTAATTCTTTATCCACTGTGTACTAGGATGACACTGCGGCCCATTATGGACTTTACAAGGTTTGTACTGACCTGTGTGGGGGATTTGGTTTTACATAGTTGTTCTTGAAGCTGCTGTATGTGTTTCTTGGTGTCTTGAATTTCCTTAAAGAGCCGCGCAGATGGAGAGCTGTTGTACTCCTCCTGGGAAGACTAAAAGGAACAGTAACATTAGACACACCTGACGGAACAATTGGAGCATTCAGCGGCTCCCACACCTTCACCAATACCAACCTGTAACTGTTCTTTTTCCTTCTGCAGCATTTTCTTCAGGATGTCTAATTTCTGGTTGTGCATAATATTGTTCTCCTCCTAATACAAAAGATGCAGAGGTGACAGAAAGGAGAAGGAAAGGTAAATTCTTCCTGACATCACCAGTAACCACCCCTTTTCCCCCACTAAATTATATAGCTTATATCACGGTCAAAAATCTATGAATGACTGGGTTAATGGGTGTGTAAAGGTTTATCGGCTGATCGTAGAAGTCGTTTAGCTTTCAACATGTTGAAAGACAAACGACTTAAATAACAACGATCTGCCGTCACTCTGTGGAATAGGAGCGGCAGCAGACCACTGCTACATACTATGGGCTGCCCTGACGATCAGCGATCACACGGGCAGCCCCCTGCAGCTCCCCCCGGCCTCACTGATCTTGTATCCCTCACATCGAGCTACTTTAATTTCCAACCACAGCATTACTTCTATCTGTAGATGTTTGGACCTTTTTTCCCATTCTGTAAAGGTAGCCACACATTATCTGTAACTGGCGGATGACTATCGGTCTGCTGACAGTTATTTCTCTTGGCTTCATCATACACATAAATATCTGGCACAGCTGAATGTTCCTGTGATCCCAATAGGGAGGGATAGGGGAAGCTGTAGCCGGATGGCTCTGGCACCAGCTTATACCTCTGAGAACAAAAGGGTCAATTGTGGAAAACACATCATGCTTGACTCTTTTTTACAACAATCATCATCTGTCGGTGCAGAGTCAGGAGTCCCCCATACACCTTATAATGTCAGCCAAACCGACTGATGGTGGCAAGTTAGGCCAACCATTGTATAAAAGGTATATGGGCACCTTAAAGAGTAACTGTCATGTTTTTTTATTGCAGAAATCAGTAGTCTAAGCGATTTTAAGAAACTCTGTAATAGGTTTTATCAGCTTTAACGGAGATGTGATTAAAGGGGTTATCCAGCGAATATATTTTTCTTTCAAATCAAGCAAGATCAGAAAGGTATATAGATTAGTAATTGTCTATATAGTCTTCCCATAATTATCAGCTGCTATATGTCATTAAGGAAGTGTTGTTTTATTTTCAGTCTGACACAGTGCTCTCTGCTGTCATCTCTGGCCGAGACAGGAACTGTCCAGAGTAGTAGAGGATTTCTATGGGGATCCCTATAGAAAACCTCTCCTGCCCTGGACAGTTCCTGTCTCGGCCAGAGATGTTAACAGAGAGCACTGTGTCAGACTGAAAATAAAACAGCATTTCCTGCATGACACATAGCAGCTAATAAGTATGGAAAAACTAGAGATTTTTTAATAAAAGTAAATTACAAATCTATATAGCTTTCTGATATCAGTTGAATTAAAAGAGAAAGATTTTCGCTGGACAACCCCTTTAAGGAAATGGTAAACCTTCAACACACCTATCCAATCAGGTCACAATGACTTCTATCAGGCACACATTCACAATCATTCCCTTTGGGAACTTTGTTAAATCTAACACATCACACCCCTGAAACAAAGAGAATTCAATACAAGAGAGAGAATAGAGTTTCTCAACAGCAATATATATAGTTATGAAGCTGTGGCATAGAAGGGGGGACGCAAATTACCAGTCTATAATGCTATTTTCCCTTCAACATACAGATGTTGAACACAGGGGAATAAAAACACAGACAGACTATGACATAAGCCCCGTAGCTCTCTATACAGATGTTTAGATGTGTGAAAGCCACTCTTAGTACAAACTACAATTGTAGCCATAACCAGGTAACCAAAGTTTGCTTATAGCGCAGTATTATTTTTTTATTTTTTAAAGGAATGATAATTCAACAGACATTATAACAGATCTTTGAAAGACCAAAGTACTAACCCCCATTAATATGGGGCTGGTGATTCTTTCTAAGGGTCCATGTCCATGATTCACTGGGGATGTGTGCAATGGAGAGAAAGGATCACTCTCCGATAAAGGGATGTGTGGGGATCCAGGAGGTCGGCCTTGAACTGTAAGAGCCACGTAGGAGCCGGCTGTGGAGAGAAAAGCAAAAGGCACAAAATAACTAAAATATGAGAATACTCTAATCTATATGGTGGCAGTAACAGTGTAAATGCTTCATAAAACTATACCAGCCATAAAAATAAATGGATATTTTTTTTCCTAGTAGAAAATACACTCACACTTGATCAGCTTTACAACTTCAAGGTGATTGGAGTGTGTGACCAGGGTCCCATTAACCTGAAAGAGATAGGTAAATAAAAAATGTAAGTAAACTTAAAATAGAAAAAAACTTTAATAAAAATGCACAATGTTTAAAAGATAACATTTGGGATTCTATTCTTATCTATTAGTTTAGAAAATGACTGCCGTACAGGACATAGGGAACTGTAATAAAAAGTATTGACCACCAGACCCGACTCCTCTTTAAGTATGCCCAGAGATCTTATGGCCTGAAGATGGTCCGGGAGGTGCGAAACGTAACGTCACATTGTCATACAGGATTTATTGTCTCATAACCCTTTCCTTACACATTCTGGTTGAAACAAAGACTCTGTTTTTGCCATGCATTATGAATAATATATGTGTGCTGTGGTTCAACTACATTCTTGACGTTATATGGTTGCAGAACAAATTACCATTGGACACCCACCGTGGTGAGAGAAGTGCAGTTTAGAATACTGTTTTCTAAAGGTCGTGGGGGTCTGGCCACTAAAAACACTGACTGACCAAAAGTTTTGATGCGTTCCTGGGCGGAGACCATTTAGGATCACAGAAAAACTTGATCCGACAGCATGGCACACTATTTGTTCAAGTGATTTGCCAAGAATCTAATTTTTTCCAAAAAAATGTTAGAGCAGTTTTTTCACTTCAAATATCAACATTGGGTGTATGGCAAGTCCTAGCACTTGCAGGTTGCTGTTGAATCTTTCTGGTTTTGTCTGTATTGTAGCCACAGCAGTGTGTAATCTGCACAGTGTGAACAGTGGTAACATGCCAAAAGTTTTTATTTAATGACAGCAACACTTAACCTGTCAGACTTTTGATATATAGATCTCTAAGAATCTTGCCATGTTTGACCATGTCCATAAACAGCAAGCTGGTGGCCGTAAAAATAAAGTGAAGACGACAGAACATATGTGGCCAAACTATGTCTGCACCATTTAGCACATCTGATCCCTTTTTCACCTATGTGCCAGGTACTCTTCATGGCAAGGGACCGCTACCATTCAATATCATCAATGTTGTCTCTGGACATTTATAAAAAGTTGATAAAGGAGAAGAAAAAATGATGCTGGGAGTAGTAAAGGGTAGTGAGATGTATAGTGCACCACGTGCCAAGGGAAGTATCCACTTATTACACAGTATATCCTGATTCAACTCTATTTTACCTTAATGATACGATCTCCCGTCTGCACCCCGGCTCGCATGGCAGCTCCATCTGAGGAAAGGAACAAGGATTTAGGAATAGCTCTTTACCCCAAAATAAATACCAGCTTAGTGCTGCTACATTTTCTTTATATTATCTAGTATCTCAGGGCGACATGCTGTGTGATAACATTAGTGTCAAACGTTAAAGGGGTAATCCATCTTTATAAAACTGATGGCCTCCAAGTGGCCAATCAATATTAGATTGGTGGGGGTCCTACTCCCATGTACATGACTAGGACAGCACTGCAGTACCATACATCGCCACAGGTAACACTACAGCGATTCAGATACAAGCATTACATAATACTGAAGAGACTGCGGCATGAGTGCAAGCGTCATGGCCCCTTCAAATAGCTGACCAGCTAGGAGTCGGCCTTCAGTCAATGTCATATCAATGGCCTTTCTGGAGAATATTCGATCAACTTTATAAAGATGGATAATCCTTTTAACGGCAGCATTCTGACACTAAGAACAGTGTAGTCTGCTGCATTATTAACTTCCAGGAGAAAAAAATAATCTTTGATGGTGCGTTCACACCTACAGGATCTGCAGCTGATTTTCTGCAGCAGATTTTAGTTAAATAACTGAACACAGCATCAGATTTGATGCTGTGTTCAGTTACTTAACTGAAATCTGCTGCAGAAAATCAGCTGCAGATCCTGTAGGTGTAAACGCACCCTGAAGAACAATGTGGACTTTTATATATTTAGGACTAACTAGAATCTAGGGGGGAAAAAAAAAGACTAAACGAGGATCTTTAACACAACCGATTCTTTATGATTGTCATGGTTCTGATAATTACTGTAGCCATGATGCCGGTGTGAATACAACCTTATTAAATATTAATAAGGCACGCTTACTTTGGCTTATTATCTCAGAGAGCGGCACTAAAGCTGCAGGTTGGATACCCGTTCAGTCCATGGTATCACTTAATTATAGACAGTAACCTTATAAATCACAGCGGCTACCAGCTGTATAACCACAGCTGACACCTAGAGAATATCATGTGACAGCAGCAGTGGTCCTGGTCTGTCATCCACTATGATAGCAGGGCCCCACTATGCAACAACATTTACTAGAAATTAGAAAGCTACACCCTGGCGGTCTCTCTGATAAATCCGATAAGGAGTAGAACATTTCAGGATGCATGGTCCTAGGGCTAAGCTCACGTCTGTGTTCTGCCCCAGCAACTTTTTCCAGGTAAGACAATTGACATCAAGGAAGCCAGACAGACCCCATTAATATAAATAGGGCGATATTGAAACTCATGGGTCTGTTTTGTGACAAATCTGTCTTTTTGGTTCTATGAAAAGAACTATTGAAATGGCAAAGCAGATGTGAGCCTACCTAGCTATGGCACAATGGTGAACTAGCTGAACCTAACCCATGGGAAGTTATGGGAGGAGTGCAGAGTTATGCAGCTTTATAATAGATGGAGTATGGCGTTCGGCATTATTTCTTCTATCACTACTTGTCAACAGTTATGTCCTGGCTGGAATTTATCAGCCAAATGAATGAAACAGGGGAAGTGAGTGTGTGTGTAGGTATAATATATATATATATATATATATATTCATATCATACACACACACACACACTATGTTTATAGAACGCTACAGAACTGATTATAGAAATCATCTGACGTGACAGAGACTTGATCACTAAAGTGAGTGCTCAGACTCCCACCGCTCTCTACATACGGCTAGGAGAAGCATGTAGCTGAGCATGAGGGCCCTATTCCCCGGACGATTATCGTATTTGATCAAGTAATCTTGTGATGTATTTACATCATGTGATAGGGTGACATCAGGGAGTCATTTGATGGTCTGGGCTATGAACTATGGTGTCTGATACTGTGATGACAGCATCGCAGTCACGTGAGGTGAACCTATCACGTGACAGGACCAAGTTTCGGCTATTATACTATACTAGCTCTTACTTCCGGTTTGGGCGCCATGTTGGACGCCGGTCACGGTGATACTGATGTTCCACCTGTGAGTACTGCCATAACTGGTTGATGATTGGTACATTAATTATCTTTTGGATATAAAATAGTTTACACTGGAGTTGCAGCACAGACCCCTCATGAAATCAGCACTTTGCTGACGGGGAGTCAGTACCGGGGTCATTCTCATCTTCTAACAGCTTTTTACTTTGGTTTGTATAACAGTGTATGTATTTAGCATTATTTTGTATACATTATTTCATGTAATGTTGTGTTATTTCATTGCAGTTATCTTATGTTATACTTTTAAATCTGTACATTCGTGAGGGATGCTAGATTTTTATGCATGTTATATTTATTCATGTGGAGGATCCCGGTTTGGGGGGGTGACCTATTGTATTCTCTCCTCTTAGAGTTAGGTTTTATCGCTGTATACAGCCTTTTTTTTCTGTTTGTTCTTAACTTTTGCATAATAAAATTTTTATCCTTCTATATAATTTCTGGATGTGCAGTGCGTTCCTTTCCCTCAGACTCTTTTTTTTTTTTTTTTTTTTTCCGTTGCAGCCTACCTAGCTATGGCACAATGGTGAACTAGCTGAACCTAACCCATGGGAAGTTATGGGAGGACTGCAGAGTTAAGCAGCTTTATGATGGATGCAGTATGGCGGACGGAATTATTTCTTCTATCACTACTAGCCAACAGTTATGTCCTGGCTGGAATGTATTAGCCAAATGAATGAAACAGGGGAAGTGAGTGTGTGCGTAGGTATAATATATATTTATTTATTTTACATGTACACACACACACACACACATTATGTTTATAGAATGCTACAGAACTGATTATAGAAATCATCTGACGTGACAGAGACTTATAAAAAGAAGACTTGATCAATGTTCAGACTCCCACTGCTCTCTACATACGGCTAGGAGAAGCATGTAGCTGAGCATGAGGGCCCTATTACACGGGACGATTATCATGTGAAAAATCGTTATATCGTTTGAATTAAAATGCTAATCATTCTGTGTAAGTGCAGGCAACGATTAAAAAATTGTATGTAGCTGATTGTTGCTTCAGATCTGAACCTAAAATTATCGTTAATCCTTCGCTGTAATTCCAAATTCGTTCGCTCAAGTTCCGCATTTGTTCACTAATCGTTCAGTTTAATTGCACATTGTTCATGGTTTTGCTGGGATCAGAAGGAGTAAACGATCATAGTAACTAACGACTATTGTTCTGTGTAATATGGTGAACGATTTCAGGTTAACGATAAACAATCTAGTTCGTTTATCGTAAAAAATCACTCAGTGTAATAGGACCCTTACTCTCCTATGGCTCTCTGCAATCTCCATCTCACTGCGCAAAACAAGCTTTATACACTTATAATAAAGCTGGTATCGCCTCAAATGGACACCTTCAGTCACCTTGAAGGTAGCTATAGAGAAGGTATTATCTCTGCAAAATGCTGTAGGTATGTAATAGCCTATTATAAGTTTCTAACTTAATAAATAATTAATAATAAATAAAAAATTTCCACCCATTTTTTCTGCTGTATGCAGAGAACAAGAACTACTGGGGGGGGGGGGGGAATATATCAAGACCAGCGTACCCATATACCAGTATTAAATAAGGCCCCCACCCCCATGCATCCCGCCAGACACATCAGGAGCAGGCCACGCCTCCTCTCTGCCTTGCCACGCCTCCCTGCCCATCCATCAGACGAGCAGGGTGTAGGTCAGGGAAAAAGGCACAGATTTTTGCCTAATGTACCCATGGGCGTGAATTATAAATTTCCCCCACAGTGTTTACTTACTATGTGCTTCTCCTACTTCCTCAAGTTGTTGCCACATTTTTCACAAAAGTGATTATAAGGTTTTTGTTTAAATCTGTCTCTGAGGTTCCATTAATAGTGTACACCAAACAGACCTCATTGAGTGGATATTACAAATGAATGGGGGTTTCAAAGCTAAAATTGTTGATGTCCTAACAAAACAGGTCACCAATATGTCACCAACCGATAGGTAGGGTGCTGACACCCAGCTCTCCTGCCAATCAGCTGTTTGCCACATCTGCAGCCCCCACATACACAGTGTAACAGAGCAGGAAGAATTACTGCAGCAACCATTGAATAACCAAGCACAACCACTACACACAGAGCAGTCTGCGTATGCAGGCAATGCAGCTCTGCCAAAAAATGATCAGCTGGTCTGATATTAAAAACCTCTTTAACCAAAACCCATCTACACCATGATTGCTGTAAAATAACAACCTGACACCTGAAAACCTGAGAATACCCACCACCACATTGCTCTGGTCAGCCCTGGTGCCTGTGTGTACTCCCTTGATGATCGTCTCTCCCTGCTTTGCTGATGAAGATCTGAATCCACAGCAGCGTCATCAGGGGGAGTACACTCTGAAGCGAGGTGAGTATACTCAGGTTTGTTATGTACACAGGCAGCATGATGTAGATAGCTTTTTTGTTAAATCTAAATACCCCTACTCATTCAATGGAGGCCTTAGCGTCTAGTATAAACGGTTATGAACAACTTATGATAAAGAAAAAAAAATAAAGCTACTGATCCTGATTTAAGTGTAATGGGGCAGTACTGCCATAAAGCATATAAGCTGCTGTAACTGAAAGAATCCTCCTACAACCTGATATCATGTCTACAGAGTAGACATAGCATGTCCAGCATAGAGTTTATAATCACACTCCGTAATTACGATCATCATGAACCAGACCTAAGCAAACAATCCCCGTGGCCCCAGGAATAGCGCTCAGGGAGCAAATTGTAATTGAGTTCATATTAGAATTGATGAACACGTCCTGTGACTCCTGGAGGACCCTTCATACTATGCTTCCAGCATTACACATCAGCTCATCGCCTATTAAGCACATATTAGGATGTGGAACAGAGAGCAATAATGGCAAAGCACACAGTCGCTTTCATTAGTCACATTAAAGTCTTCCTCATCTCCGCGGAGGTCCACATCACAACACGCAACAAAGCAAGATCTTGACAAAAGGTTACTACTTTATACTGATTTATGCGATATTGAATAATAAGCCAACTGGGACATCTTAATAGACCCTACAAAGGAAAGGGCTGTGCGGCCCAGTGACGTGTCTACACAATCTTCTCCTCCACATAAAATAATGATATCCCTAGGCATATGAGGAACAATACAATAAGACTGAGCGGGGAGGCTTACCTTCCTTCACCGACTGAACAAAGACCGGGTTATCACCACTGACCGTCAGCCCAAAGCCATTCTCATCTCTCTGTATGATCACACAGCGCTGAACTAAACCTGCAAGGAGAAGAGCCACCACATTAATAAGAGAACATTTCTATGCATATATTGTGCTTCGTCTCCCTTCAGACAAAACATTACAAGGAATCTGTCTGATCTAGAGTAGGGGGAGAGCTCAAGTGTCAAGGAGGCGGTGCTGATCTGACAAATCCCACCCCTTGCCTTTACTGATTGATTTCCAGCACTGAGCCATGGATGTCAATCAACCAAGGAGGCATGAGACACACTTGGATCTCCCAGACTCATTTACGGCAGGCACATCCTAAGAAACCATATAGATGTCTATGGAGCAACTTGTGTTTTTTATGCATAATTCCCAAAAAAACAGCTGTATAATTGTAATCACATAGTATTTTAACAGATTCTGCTACAGCGCGATGTCTGGCAGCATTTCACCTGCATAGCCAATTCACAGATTACAGACAAATCAACATTTTTCAACCAGAATTTCACTGCACTGTGTGAATAGGATCTTATGACTCTACAGCTCAGATATTGTTCTGCAACCTGCTAAGTTTGTGTTATAAGTGTTCTAGGAGGGCAAGCAGCTTGCAGCACAGAGTGATCAGATGCTAGTGTGATTAGAGGGCAAGAGAAATTTTGAAGAGATTTTTTTTTTTATTTGGAAAAACAAGACAGAACAAGCACGATTATATACAGACATTAGGGAAAGACCTCTGAAGGGGTTGGCCACTTTATAGTAAAATTGTTCAGTTTACAGTATTAGTAAGTGTACTCACTACACTTACTGACAGCAGCTCCCTGTGTACCTCATACAGTTCAAATCAGACTCCCCTCTTCCAGGCTGGGCTGCCCTGCTCTGTCCATAAAATAGAAGACATGAAAAAGCATGTGACCTTGCCCCGCCCCCAGTATCCACCACTGAGTATGCCTATAGAGGACATAGGGGGGCATGGTCACATGATCTTCCATGCTCTGCCATCTTAAAGTGATTGTACCACCAGGCCCAGGCTGAAGCACCGGAGGCGGGCCGACCCACCCCCAGTGGGAAGAAACTCCAGCCCCTCCATGACGTGACTCTATTAGAATCGATGGAACCCTATCATAGAGGGGCGGGAGTTTCCTCCCACTAAGGGTGGGTCGGCCCGCCTCCGGTGCTTCAGCCTGGGCCTGGTGGTACAGTCACTTTAAGGACAGAATCCCTATAAAGCAGGACAGTACAGCCTGGAGGAAGGGAGTGCGATTTTAGCTCTATGGGATACAATTACACAGCGGCTGTCAGTAAGAGCAGTGAGTACAGTACTAATACTGTACACTGATCAATTATACTACAGTGTGGACAACCCCTTTAACTGCCCTACCAAACACCACTAGTACATATTGGATCCGTAGACATCCATTTCGGTCAAACTGTTAACCACCATTGAACTGGAGGATAAGCCACAATATGTTACACCTTCCACAAGAATTGTCACCTAGTTGTATCTGAGAATGCTTATGGTTACACAGAATATTCACTCTCTTCAGCCATACACTTGCTGCAGGGGAAATGCAGTTATATACTGGAGCCAGTTTTTTTAAACACACCTTTCTTCAGTCTATGCCTGGCCACATGCCTCAGCTCTTCCAACAATTCCCTAGGATTAATGCTTAGCATCTTTACTATCAGCCAGATCTAGTTCTAATGTTTCAAACTAACATTGTCCATTTGGGTCATATCTGTGGTTGGGCCTGGACTTGTGGACTAGCGTATTACTCTAGTGTGAAATAAATGCATGTCATACAAAGACACTTTAGCATGATGTGTATGAACACCCTCAGGATCAGGTCTGATCAACTGAACGTATTACTTGTGTAGAAACATCTCGGCAAGACTGGTAAAAATAATATAGGGTATACCAGAGATGACCCGAGATTCACTTGCTAAGGCTAGAACACATTTTTTGCAGCATAATTACAATATGAATAACCTCTCTGCAACATGTTAGCATGTATTAACATTGGCTGAAAGCAGTTTTCTGTAAATGATGTTTTTGCGGCCACTGGTAAGCAGTTCAGACACAACAGGGAACCCTTCTGGTGCGCTACGGTTTGGAAAAAAAAGGGTGTGAGTACTTTCTGACTACCCCCACTGCAGTGATCTCCATCTGATGTAACGTCCCAGCACACACCCTGACATTCACGTGCAGTGAACGACAGGTCGGAGAACACTGCAGCTCTGATATGTAGTAAGCAGTGATCACATCAGTAAATCATTGGCTCCAGGGAAGAGAATCAGGAGATTTCATTATCTGTAAGTTGTGCTAGTCACAATTTCATAATTCAGCTAAAACTGAAATTAGAATAATCTGGAATCCTTTACAAATATGCAAATCCTGTAACTGGATGGACCAAAATAAAAGTCCAATAATAAAATGCTGATCGAGCCACAAAGGGCGACTTTTCTGCATCACAAGAAGAAATGAGATTTTGAACCCATGACTGGAGATTGCTATATTTGGAGCGAGGCACATTAGCCCTCCTCTTGTCACTATGGATTTATCACGCTCAGTATTATGTTCTCGTAGTACTGCTGTTGTAGAAGTTGTATCACAGAATATATATTAATGGTGCGTTCACACCTACAGGATCTGCAGCTGATTTTCTGCAGCAGATTTCATGTAAATAACTGAACACAGCATCAAATCTGCTGCAGATCCTGTAGGTGTGAACGGAGTTTCTGAAAAGAGTTTAGCTGATGCATGCTGCATGGCTAGCCTAAAGCCCTTGGGGACAGCCACATAGTGTGACTGTATTACATGCTGGGAGCAACTCTACATTCTGTCTCATAAAGGAGATCTTGGGCAAGGGACCAAAAATGTCTTAGTCCTAAACCACATAAAGTTGCAAAAAAGCACTTTATAACGCATGCTAACCCCCAGTACTCCTGCCGTGTCACTGCTCAGCTCTATTTCATTACTGCAGCTGGGTCATGTGATCTCCAGTCTGACAACTAGATAAGTTGCTCTAGTGTGTAGACAGGTAGTTATACAACTACCCTGACACTCTCTTCTCTGAGATTTTCTAGTGTGTCATATAAGATGCAGCTTGACACTGCCCTTCTAGTAAGAGACAGGTTGATGCTGCATCTTATATGACACTCTATGTTGTGAGTTAGACAGCACATCTATGTCACTCATCTATCACTTGCTGGGGTTAGAACTAACAAGTGCATTGATGAGACTCCGCCTACTCTACAAAGGATTCCTGTTCTTAAGATCATGTGGGGACACCGCACAAAAATCCAGTCAGCAGAAGTGCAAACCTACTGGATTTCTGTGCAACCACAATCACTATTATTCGCCAAGGTCTCAGTATTGCAACACTGTGCTTATGTTGGTGGACCTTTTGTTTCAAAGGATAAAAGTTGGACCAGAAGAATAAAAGTGAAATTAGTAATGACAATAATTAAGTAATAAAACATATAGTAAGCAGGTTGTCTGGAATATTAATACCACTACTAAACACTACAAGCAACGTCAAAGATCCCATAAAACAAAACGCAGACCCCAAGTGATCCAAAGATTCAAATTGTTGATTCCTTTAGAGCCCAACGAAAGTCCCCCAGCTGCCAAGCTGTAGCAGAGAGCAGGCTGCGTAGCTGTGCTTACACCACACAAAGCAGATTACACAAGGACATGCTTTGAAGTTTCAGGCTAAAGAACAAAGGCACCTAGAGCCGACCCTATAGGTAAGGAATGCCATGCAATGAAAAGAGAATCAGAGAAACAGCAACGGATGTGCAGGTGGCAAAAGGCCACTCAGACAGCTTGGGCTTACCATAGGTCTCTTGTCTACTCTCATCCCAAGTAGACTTTGTCTTCCTGGACGAACTCTCTGCACAACAGTGGAAGAGAGAAGGAGAGATGAAGATGCAAGGAGAACACTGGTAACGTCACAGACAAATAAATCAGTTTTTTTACTCCATGCAGTATAAATTATACAGCCAGTATACGTCTATAGACAGCTTTGTTTTCATCTCACCCAAATGGTGCAGAGTGGCCAAAAACATGGCCTAGAGATAAGTGTTCAGGGAACGGGGGCTTTCTATACTAGTGATCTAGGTGCCGGAGGTGGTTGGACCCTCAATAATCTACCATATATCACATACTGTATGCAGTAGATATCGTCTGGAATACCCTTTATTTGCTATGTATACTTATACTGTACCAAAGGCCAAAAAAAATCTTCATAGTCTTCATACCCAGAACCCCTAACAAAGGGGGAAAAGAAAAAAAAAAAAAAACTCAACTACCACTGACAGAGGGTTTCAATGTCCACATAACGTGCCATAAAGGGATTTAATCACTTAAAAATGGACATATTTTTCCCTCAAACTTAACAAGTGTTTATGAAAGATCTGTTATCAGTAGTTGTTAGTATAGAGTCAAGTAGGTGTGGCCTATTTTCTGTTGTGTCCTAAGGCTTCAATGCTCTGTGCCGAAGATGCTGCCCTCCCCACTTCTTGATGAACAGGCAAGGCTCAGCTTACTGCTCTCCTGCTAACAGCAGCATACTCCTCCTGCAGTTCAGGTACAGTAAGTATACCTGCACTGTAATGCCATTCAAATGGTGTACTTGTGGGTTTCTGGCAGGGCTCTCTGTCTGTCCATCAAGCAGCAGGTAGAGGGGTATTTTCAGCACAGAGGTGTTGCAACCCTAGGGCACAGAAATGCCTGTGCCACTCCTCTTTGACTCCTCTATGACATAAAAGTGCATTCTAAAAATAAACACACAGACAATGTACACAGCTACAGCCCCCCAATATTTGCATTGCAATCTACAGCACATAGCACTGTTATTAGTTTACAGGCTGCAGCCACAATTCACTGCAAAGTTAACAGATTAATATTCATTAGTAGACATTCTGCAGAAGATGGTGGTGAAATCGTAAAAAATCCCCCCCCCCCATTTAAATATCACAAACCATATTGTACCATAACGGCGCCCTGCACAGATATAATCAAAGGTACACTCGGCCTCATTGTCTCACATCCTATTAAAATCAGGTTAGGATCGTCTACCTTCCTGTAAGATTCAATTAAAAAGAGAACTACCAGCAAATGTTAAAACTCGCAGAGGACTGGGGGAGGGGGGATATAACAATCAAGGAATACTTACCAGTCCCCTTGTTCCTGCAGTGCAGCGTTTCCACATGCGACCTCACAACCTGACTCAGAAATGCCCACTCAGCAGTCAGTGAGTGGCTGAGTGGGAAGTTCCTGCCGGGTTATGAGGACACAGTAACTGGGAGAAAAATGAGACTGAAGGTGACCAAAAGTGAGCAGTGGCACTGCAGGGGGACCAGGACAAGTACTGTAAGTATCCCTTGATTGTTATGTTCCCACCACTCCTGCCCTCTGTGATTTTTCACATTTGCCTAGAATACCCCTTTAATCTGCTCATACACCTTAGACAGCAGTTTGAAGGAACTCAGAATGTCACCCACCTCCCCAACACAGGGGAGAACTAACACACCCCTATATCAATTACATGGTTGGGTCTTTTTTGTTAGGTTCAATCGACTAGGGTTGGGGGTATACCAGGTGTAAAAAGAAGATATCGCAAATTGCTGTGCGATTGCAAGTAGCCAGGAATATTGGTATATAAAAATGGTACAAGCAAACCAAAATATTCACTTATCCTTAAAAGAAAAATAGGGGTAAGCCGCAATCAGACAGCTCTGATTGCGGCTCATCTCTACCAGAACAAAGGACCCCTATCACGACTGACAACATCTGTCAGTAGTCATTTGGGAGAACCCCATACAATAATAGCTGATGTCCGGCTGACGGCTTAATAAAGGGTGGTACTCTGACATCACTATATAGATAATAATAAAGATGTTATGCTTTTCTCGCTACGTTCCCCGGAGTCCTCCTGCCATGTCTCTGCATTCTCCACTGACTGCAGTAACACCCTGCTCAGCCAATCACTATTGAAGCCAAGGCCAGGAATGGACTAGAAAGAATGAGAAATCTCAGTCTTTCCTTTATGACCTGTTCTCTGTTTATAGTCTGTTCCTGGCTTTGGCTTCAAGGATCTGTCAGATAATCTGTCAGTGTAAATACACCATAAGACGTTACAGTGCCAACCGAAATCATTGGTTGCGTGAGGTTTGTCTGCAACGATCTGTCAGGCACGCAGAGAGACGGCAGGAAGAAATAAGAGGTAAGCATCATCTTTATTATTTTCTATACACTGATGCCAGGGTAGCTCTTTAATACAAGCCCAACTACACGATTATCAAGCCGTGTAATAGGATCTGTAAGCCACTTTTCATTTGCATCCCAAATCTTTACATTGCAAAAAAGACCCATGACCCCACCTGACCTGTCTCATTTAGTAATTTCTAGTATTCCCTATAAAACAATAATTCTACTCTCAAAGCTCTCTGTTGTGCTGTTCCTCTGTTATTCTCACTGGAAGTGTGGGAACAAACAGACAACAGGGTGTTACCAGATGTGGTGTGTCCCTTTAATTTCTGAGATTATCTAATGTAAGTCCACAGCAACAGATCGTGTAAGGACACAACCCAGGTGGTAAAACCCATTTGGCTATTTACTTATATATTTCTAGTAAGAATACCAGAGAAATTGCACAACACAGAGCGATGAGGGAAATGTTACAGAATTGTTATTTCATGGTTATACAAGGATTTACTAAAACATGAGAGATCAGCAGAGGCCACAGAGAGCATCTCCCTCTACATATATATAATCACCTTATACAGTGGAAGATGTGACCTGACCTACAGGAGAAGATGAGAGGGTAACATACAGAGGACATATGGGAACGGAAGAGCTGTCACCAGAGTAATCTGCTCCGGATAAAGGGTGATATGTTACACTCATCATAAAATGTCTCACTCTACAAGTTCTGGTAACATTGAATGTCAAAGGTCACCAGGAGAATTACGGGTAGGAGAAATGTACATCCCAGTAATGCCGCAGATGGAAAGACAATTCTTTTCCATTAATTATATTTCCCAATTATCCCAACTAGTTTTAGATGAAAGCAACAGGCAGAATCAATGTGATGTTTTGTCGAGCACTGACCTCTGCTCCACGCTGAAGCCAAGGCTGACGGCTTTCATACAGACTAGAAGAACCTTCTTCTGTTATCTGACAAACGTTTAAGACAGACGGATTCTTATTTAAAGTCAATTGAAACCTTTTCTTCCCGTTTCCGAGCTGAAAGGTTGGAGCAGAACGTGTCGGCTCTGCCAATCAATGGCAGAAGAGACGAGCAGCTGAGGACCAGAAGAAGCCGATGGGGACCAGAAAGGTAAAAAGCAAAGTGTAAAACTCATACACCTTAGCCTGGTCGACTGTACTTGCTGTTAACGATGGGTTTGGTCATTGATATAAAAGGTGTATGGGGCTCCCCCCAAACAACCACCAGCAAATGATGATGGTGGTGATAGGGGTCGGACGTGATGGCTTAAACCTCCCCTCCCCATAGAGAAAACAGGAACACTCAGCTGTGCCGAACTCCTGTGTAAGGGGAGGACGGGGATGGACAGGAGGGAGGGCGCCGATGGGAAAGATTACAAAGCCATCAATTATGGAAATTATTAGATTAGATTTAAAAAAAAAAAAAAAAAGAGAATGTTTTAGTATTGGGCTCTAATCAAAGCCTCTACATGCTCTCTAAGAATGGTGAGGTCACTAATCCAACCCTATGGTATTGCTGCATCAGGCGATCACATAACACTGCAGCTAATCTATGTCTGAAGCATCATGTGAATGATATGAAGATCACCACCTCTAGACACCCCGTAGGGAGCACTAAAGCATGGTGCCACTGGAGTTGAGGATAAGTTTTAGGGTGGTATTACACGGGCCGATAGGGGCCCGATAATACCTTTAAACGAGCAGCGATCTGCTAGATCGTTGCTCGTTTACTTGGCCTATTACACGCCCCGATAATCGTTAAACAAGGGCTGCAGGGACATCGTTACCGATGTCCTTGCAGCCTTTGTTTAAACTGTATACATACCTAATCCATGGTCCAGGGTTCCTCTTCTTCTTAAACTTCTCCCCGGGTCCGCGCACTTCAGCTTCACAGCGGCTTGGCTCTGCTGACAGGCCGCTCGGCCAATCATTGGCTGCGGCGGTTCCGGCCTGTGATTGGCCGAGGGGCCTGTCAGCTGACACAGGCCGCTGAGAAGCCGGAGCGCACGGGACCCGGTAAGAAGCTCTGAGGAAGAGGAACCCTGGACCATGGATTAGGTATATATTCTTCCTTGCTAATCGTCAGCGTCGGCCGCCCACCGCTATTACACGTAGCGGTGCACGGTCGGCGCCCGACGATTATAGGTCTGAACTTATATCAACGATCAGCCGATGACAATGATCATCGGCTGATCGTTGTCTTTAGTACACGGAGCAATAATCGGGCAAATCGGGCCGATTCGGCAGATTATCGTTCCGTGTAATAGTACCCTTAGTGTTTTTCTCAGCCATTTTTTTTTTTTTTTTTTAAATCCAGGACACCAACTTAAACTTCTAGTACGATGGTTTCCTTCACTTGACATCTGGGACAGCTTACCTTTAGGTGGTTAACTCATTGAGGCAGCAGAAATGTTACCACCAAGGGTGCAGGTGAAGCACTGTTTGGCACCAGCCCTTGACTCATATAGACATGAGATATAGATAGACATGGGGTATTCCTAGAATACTACGGTCACACGCATTGTAGTTGGATAAGGCTATGTTTAGACATCACAGAGCAAATATGTTAAAACTGGCATATCACACTCTGGTCTTACATTTTCCATCATGCCAGGACAGCCAAAGCTTTAGCTTTGGCTGTCCAGGTATGATGGCAATTGTAGTTTTGCAACAGCCAGAGAGCCAAGGTTCCCTAGCCCTGAACTAGATTATACGTCTGGACAAAGAGAAACAATCCCGACTCTCGCGTCTTGCTGCAACTTGCGATTATTCAAGGAAACAAAAAAAGCATTTGTTTGAAAAAAATCACGAAGTTGCAGCAAGACGTGAGTGTCGGGATTGTTTCTCTTTATCTGGATACTCTCTGACCTTGAGCACCGCGGTTCAAATTGAGTGGAGTGGTGGTATATACAAAAATACTAGAGTATACTTCAAGCATAAATGACGCCAATTTCTATCAAAACTTCTATCAAAACATAACTCGCCTTCACATACATATATATATTAGGGGGGCCTTCACACGTACCGTATCGTAGCGGATTTCCCGCGCAAAATCCGCATAGTACAACGTACAGCGTTCAGCACCTAATACGCTGTTGCGGAAATACTTTGCCATTGAGTTACATACTGTAGTAATCATTTTTGCAGCGGATTTCACTGCGATAAACTCGGAACGGTACGTGTGAAGGCACCCTAAATGCAAACTGTACTGCACTGAAAATCTGTACCTAATCCATCCTTGTAAGTCTATCAGAGTATTTATTGACAGAAATTAAACAAAAAAAAAAAAATGTTTTTTTACATTTAAAAGACATTTAGCTTTTCCATGATGAAAACACAATGAATGTTTTTTTTTCTCTGGGTAAAACAGACTGGTGAATGTGAGCTTAGCTGAAGATATGTATGACCACCAATACACAGTGACAAACTGCTTCCAGCCCCATTCACTGTGTAGTGTGGTGCTTAACAGCATCCTGTGGATAGTTCAGTCTATTTTTACTAGAAAATCCCTTTAATATTATCCCAAAAAAAGTTTTCTGTGTGAAAAATGCAGCCAAATTAGCTTCCTCTGCTCATCATCAGATACGGGTCAAAGAGGTGATCGCCATCTTGACATCCCTTTATAGCAGGCATGTCCAAACTTTTTTCGAAGAGTGCCAAATTTGATGAAGTGAACATGTGCGAGGGCCGACTATTTTACATGCTACATGCTATATGTAGGCAGATAATAGCAAGCTGGATACCTGGGGGGCCGTAAAAGTTTGGAACGCGGGCCGCAAATGGCCCTCCGGCCGGACTTTGGACATGCCTGCTTTATAGTAAAGCTGGCCAGTGATCAGCCGACCTCCCCCAGATCTGACATCAGTAACCCCCCCCCCCCCCACCCAACAATCAGCTACAGCTGGCCATAGTAAAATCTACTGCGATAAAGAGTACCATTAGACCAGTCCATGGCACTCCATTCTCATACCAGATTTACATTCCGCTGCGAGAATGTAGCAACATAACCTTGTAAAAAGATGTGCGGCTGCTATAGTACAGGGGGAAAAAAACCACACACACAACAAAGCAGTCATACTTATCATGCGCTCCCCAGATGCACTCTGACCCATAGCAATCAATCCTCTGTCCTACCGCAGCCAAGGATTGGCTGAACGAGCAGTCACTGAGGGAAACCAGGTACAGAGCCAGAGGACACCGGGGGATTGTGGACAGGTAAGTATGGCTGCTTTATACATTTTTACTATAAAGGTTTTACAAGGCTATGCCACTACATTATCACAGTGGGATTAAAATGTGTGCAAGAATGGAGTGCCATAGACTTTAATATTGCTCAGTATCGTAGCAGATTTCACTGAGAGACTCGCAGTGTGAAATCTGCTGCAGTATGCTATGAAGTCAACTCCTGACCTGTGTTTTAGCAAATAAATGCAATACCCACAATATTAAAATTCTGGAACATGTTTTCTTACAGCACCATGTTGAGCTGTTCCTCTGTTATTTCACTGAATACCCAACTGGGTGTTACCAACTGGAGGTGTGTTCCTACACTGTGAAAGTATCCAATTAGCGCTGACTGTGTAGAGACACACCTCCAATTGGTAACACCCAGTTGGTTATTTACTCATACATTTCTAGTCAGAATACAGAGGAATATCACATCACAGACCTATAGGAAAAGATGCTTAAGTGTTTCATGGGGAGTGTAAGTGTTTACTAAAACAAACAGGTCAGGAGTGGTGACATGTTCTCTTTAAAAGCCACTAAAATTAATGCATGCCCATGTAATAGAATGATGTGCCAGGTGTGACAGAGGGGGGCCTGAGCAAGGGACCCGCATCTGCCCTAATAAGAAGTGCGTTGTAATAAGACGCAATTCTCCTGAAGGGCAAATACCAGACCAACTCAATCAATACAAGCAAATGATTGCAGAGACATGTCCTACCTGTGGGATCAAAATCATGAGATGAGAAGTCATGGGATGAGCTGACGCTCCGCTCAACCTTCTGCTTCCTGTCAGTCGATATGTCACTGCTCAGAATGCTCCCATGCCTAGAAGAATACACAATATGTGTTAACATATGCAAGAACTTTAAACATTAATGCATTAAATTCTGAAGAAAGGATTCCAGTGCCCATTATCCTTAGTTTCTCTGTATGTTTTTTCTATGAAAAAATCTACATGTTGCATAAAATGTATTTTCTTCTACAAAGTCCCATTCACGTCTTGTTGGCGAATAGCAAGTTTAGCTTGTCAGCTAGGACGTTACAATATCATCTTCCACAGTCAGCTTTCTATTGCTCTTATGGAAAAATTCAATCATAAAAGAAGCCATGCTCCAAACTTTAATAAAGTAAAAGGGCCATGCTATATAGAGCCGTGGAACCTATGTCTTCCCTATTGCATAGATTCATCAACCTAGTAAATCAGCTTCTTCAGTAGCAGAGAGGTCAGCAGTATTACTGATCTGCAATACTGATGATATACTGAAGCAATCTTATCTCTAACATGTCTGTACTGCAGACACAGAACAGGCATTTAGTAATACGCTCGTGAAAAAAAAATACATTTTTGAGACAAAAACAGCAAAGAGAACGCCTGGAGGCAAAACAAATCAAGTAAAGGACGGATTAAGAAACAAGAGATGCCAACGCAAGGAGAAGAGCATGAAAAGTCAGGCATCATATATAAAGAAGAAATAAGACTACTCACCTGGTTGGTTTTCTTCCATGAAACCTGAAAGAAGAAGAAAGCAGAAAAGGGATTTTGAGAAATTAACTTTTTTTTTTACAATGTTTATCATCAGAAAAGCATGACATTCTGTATATTACATGCACTAATACAAGTATCCAAGCAGTGAAGAGACCAGGACTGGACCTAAGAGCTTACAGTCCACTTTATTGTCAGGCCATATGCACACATGTGCACCCTTTCTAAAAAGGTAATTTGAACCTTCAAAACACATTGCCGTTTGAGTAAAAAAATGCCTGTTTTTTACCCATATAACCACGGCCAGCACCATCTTGTGCAGGCACACCTTTCTCTAGATTCCGGGCTCCCAATTCACACACAGTATTACGAGACTCATTTTGGAATCAAAACCAAGAAAAAGAAAAAGTTGCACACCTTTCCATTATAGTCTTTCTTGGTTCTACAGCTGGTACTGATAGACATAAGTGGGCAATGCCTTCTTAATGACACAGTTACAGGTACCCTCGGAGTAGTGCCGTTATGGCCACACAACTGGCTGCTGTTTCATGCCAATTCAGCAGATCGCTCATTTCCCTGCACATAAGTAAATGCCCTGGGCCATAAGACCAACTGCAAATTATACGCTCCCAGAGGAGGGCAGACTCTATCAGGATCCTAAATGTGTGAACTCGGCCTTCACCACAGGCAGTCATTTGTTGGGGTGATCCCATGTGTATGACCAGGTCTAGTATTTAGCTGCCAAGAAAGCGATCATGAGATCCTCTCTGGCAGCACAGCGATACCTAAGTCTAGCACAATGCTCCCATCCATAGTCTATAGCAGGGAGGCACGCTTTCTGCACCAGCCACCTGTAGGCCTCAATCACAGCAGTCACTCTTCAGCTCCTCATCCTCGTGTTGTTTTGGAGATTCTTTGGCAGGATGGACAGGACAATACTGATTTCTCACCACATACCCCCCAGCATAGTAAAATTACTGCTCACAGAGCTGCGGATGCTGAGAAGCCTTGAAGTTAATCGCTGCCTTCTCCAAGAACTTCAATACAAATACTGTCATTTATAATTTCCCACTCCAGATGAATGAGACCAAGTCAGGACTTCAGTATACTACGCTGTCCTCAATATCTGGGCTCAATGCCAGATAAAGGGCAGCGTCTCCCTAGCCTGTGAAAGGGGATGACGTCTGCATTTCCTGCCTCTGCACAAGGACACTACTGCCCGAGTTGTGTACAAGACTGGTCTACCCCTATTACATAATCACAGGGACTGTGTAGAAGCCGATATTATATCACCTGGTAAACGATCGGTCCAGTCATATTGTCTCAAAATAATGTGGTTTCCATCATACACAACCTACATGGATGCACAGGGTCATAACTAATTTCACGAGGTCCATGCACTGCCTACAACGCGCATCTCTGCATTCTGTCTGTGATATCGCTGAGCGCCCGCTCCACTGGATGCTACACCACATCATGTTCCAACCACAGCCTGGTTATCCTTAAGTTAGCTCACAGGTTATTGGTTCTCCAGCTGGTTCATGGTCCTTACAGAAAAAGTCATAAATAGAGATAAGTGAACCGGGTTCGGGTTCGAGTCGATCCAAACCCGAACGTTCGGCATTTGATTAGCGGTGGCTGCTGAACTTGGATAAAGCTCTAAGGTTTTCTGGAAAACTTGGATGCAGCCAATGACTATATCCATGATTTCCACATAGCCTTAGGGCTTTATCCAACTTCAGCAGCCCCCGCTAATCAAATGCCGGAAGTTCGGGTTCGGATCGACTCGAACATGCTCAAGGTTCACTCATCTCTAGTCATAAACCTAAGGCCTAAGTTTTTCTAATGGATTTTGATACAAATTCTGAAATTACCACTGAAGTCAATAGGAAGCCACGCCAGAGATTTTATGATGTATCTTAAAGCGTTTTCCAGGGTGAAATAGAGAATAAGCCATCAACAGCTGAGCGTCAGAGCCACGGTGCCTGGATGTTCACAGTGTATGGGGGCTGCATTGATAGCTTATCGTTTAAACAGACAATTAATAATTTTATCCCAGAAACCCCCTTTAAGGGGGACTGTACATTTATTGAGCATTTGGTAGTTCCACCATTATTACCCCAGAACAATTATGAGTAGATAGACAACTTGGCGTGAACAGTTGGGGAGTCTATACAAAACTACATGAAGAGGAACCAGTGTGGTGGCCTAGATCTAACAAGCACCGTTGTCCCCCTGTATGAACAAGCCCTTATATTACATACATAGTTGAATAAAGACATAAATTGGTGTTGGTAGGCTATTGGTTTGCACATTCGAAGCGTCTAAAAAAAAAAAAATAGCCTGGAACAACCGAACGGTTTAAGTTTCTAACAAACAATCATCTGACCTCCATTACGTAGAAAGTTGGCAGATAAGTTCTACCTGAGTGTGGCAGTCTTGATAAACAGAACTACAGTCGTGTAATGTCAACAGCACAGCTTTTTTTTTTCTTCGTGTCGGAGCTAAAAAGGGTGTGTACCTGCTTTGGAAACCGGCCAAAAATATTTATCTGGAACTACAACTGCGATAATACAAGGTACTCGTCTCTGCAGCAGCCCACACTGGTAGGTATGGAGCCTTTCCACAATAGAATGTGGGATTTTCCAATACTCGGCAAAGATGAAGATTTTAAGCACGGTGGATTAGCGAGGCCATAGGTTACAATCCCAGGTAGGATGAGCGTTAATCTCCAAGTATATTAAACAAAACACAATGAGAAATAGAAGCCAACCAAGCCCATAGGTACTGAGAATATCTGCTGACATCACAAGCACAACATGACATTTTTCCCGCTCGAGAGTTCACATGGCCGTCACTGTGGGTCTACACAGTCCCTAAAAAAACCTATGAAACTATGACTGCAAATATCTGCAGGAATCAGACCAATGTAATCCACACAAAGGTGTGTACAGTGATCGCTCGTTGAGAAACCCACCCAAATTTGCAATGAGAAGTGGTCTTTTATGGGGGTGGTCTTCTGAAATAAAATAGCCGCCATTCATAATGCCACACTAAATCCCACTCTAAAAACCTAGTCTGGATGGTGTTCTGGAAGAGGTGGGGAGGTGTCACTGTATACTGCATAAGGCAGTGGCTGACCTATAAGGGAGCAGTCCAACAAGATTCCAACATGCCCGATCACTTGTTCTGGTGGCGATCCCTTTCTTGATTTACCAGTATGGAAATGCTACACATTCCCTTCTGCCCAAGGGTTTAAGAAACTAGATCTTCAGTGATCAGCTGATCGTTTTGCTAACTTCTGGTTAAGGGGATATCCTTGAGAGACACCCCCAGTTAGCCAGCACAGCCAGAGTGGAGCGACAACCAGACTTTTTCTGCTTAAAACAAATTGATTTCCATGGTGAATGTGTCCATGCCTCCGTCCCTACTTATGACATGTCCTACTTTTAAACTAAACGGATTGAAGATCAGTGAGAAAACTGAACATGTGAATAGCCCAATACAAAGCGATAGGCCATAAATTTGTCTGTACGCACAGACAGCTTCACGGAATGTGTAAATGCAGCCTTTACCTGAACAGCAGCACCCAGTCAATTGCAGCTTAGCTCCATTAAAGTGAATGGGGTCGGCTGTGGTACCTTGCAAAACTGGGGGGATGACAAGCTATGAAAAAACGTTGAAGGGGCCCTGATTTATCATAGGCATAAGCTGAGGGCATATACCTGCAATCTGTCATAACTTTAGAAGACAATAAGTAATACACCTTTAACTCAATGTCCGAGAAGCTCAGCCACAAACAAGCTATTGGCACAGATACGAGATCTGAGGTTAGCCTATTACTTGTGGCATTAGTTTCTGTCATCTCACATTTACAGAACACAAATCAGACAGGTTCCGTCCGCACAATACAAACAGAGGATAACATCAGAACATTGCATAATAGTGTGCGTCACAGAAACCAAGACATCATGTGGTGCTCCAGCAGGGAGATGAGCCTGGATGTGATCTCCGGCTGTCCCCGTAACATACAGCAGTACAGTCTTACTACAATAGCACATTGGACCTCAGGGATATCCTCAATGTGAAGAATATGTCAGAACAACTCAAGTGATGGGCTCTCAGGATAGCAGCTTCATGGGGCACACAGAAGAGGTGTATAACTTAAAGGGAACCCATCATCACTTTAATGCTGCCCCAACCACCAGCCTTGACTACTACAACTATTCCTGCTTAAGCCCCTATTCCACGGGTCGTTACCCGTTTGCTGTCGCCGCTATTCAACGCGGCTGCAGCAAGCGGGTGAGTGCGGGAGGGGGCGGCGGGGAGCTGCGGGGGGGGGGGGGGGGGGGGCTGCCCGAGTGATCGCTGATCATCCGGGCAGCCCATAGGATACAGCAGCGTCTGCTGCCGATGCTCCTATTAAACGGAGCGGCGGCAGCAGATCGCCGCTATATCAGTCGCTTGTTTTTCAACATGTTGAAAAACAAACGACTGCAACGATCAGCCGACATGAACGATGTCGGCTGATCGTTGCACTCTATTCCACGGGACGATTATCGTCCGTAGCGGCCGATATCGACTGAATACGGACGATAATCGTTCCGTGGAATAGGGCCTTTAGATATAAGGAGATAGCCATCAATGAATACTGGTAGAGCTGAAAGCAGCAGCCGCCGCCAGGGACCAGCACAATGGTTCGGGCAGCATAACAGCGATTACAGGTTCTCTTTAACCAATCCCTGATAGGACATGCTCAGCAAGCTAAAAACAAACAAACAAAAAAAAAAAAAACTACATGGGGCCTTAGTCCATATCACGCAGATCCCAGGGAATACTGCTCAACACAAGCTTCTGGTTTTCATAGAGTTCTCCTGGATTTCATGTAGATAAAGAATTGTGATATTACAGACTGCAATCCATGTCTCTTGTCTTCATAGCAGAAATAAATCTTACAGGTCCCGAGGTTGATTTGCATCCACTCATAACTAAATAATGTATAACAAGTTTTATAAGATAAGGAACAGATCTACTTTTTCCACAGACCTCCAACACTGCCGCTCAGCCCCTACAATGCCAGATACACACCATGGAGAAAATACTGCTTAAGGCTGGGTTCACACTACGTATATTTCAGTCAGTATTGTGGTCCTCATATTGCAACCAAAACTAGGAGTGGATTAAAAACACAGAAAGGATCTGTTCACACAATGTTGAAATTGAGTGGATGGCCGCCATATAACAGTAAATAACGGCCATTATTTTAATATAACAGCCGTTGTTTTAAAATAACAGCAAATATTTGCCATTATATGGCGGCCATCCACTCAATTTCACCATTGTGTGAACAGATCCTTTCTGTGTTTTTAATCCACTCCTGGTTTTGGTTGCAATATGAGGACCGCAATACTGACTGAAATATACGTAGTGTGAACCCAGCTTAAGGGTGCGTTCACACCTACAGGATCTGCAGCTGATTTTCTGCAGCAGATTTCAGTTAAATAACTGAACACAGCATCAGATTTGATGCTGTGTTCAGTTATTTAACTGAAATCTGCTGCAGAAAATCAGCTGCAGATCCTGTAGGTGTGAACGCACCCTAAAAGGGTACTCTGACGAAAATCTTTTCCTTGCAAATTAACTGGTATCAGAAAGTTATATAGATTTGTAATTTACTTCTATTTAAAAATCTCCAGTCTTCCAGTACTTATCAGCTGCTGTATGTCCCGAACTAAATATTTTCTTTTCAGTCTGACACAGTGCTCTCTGCTGCCACCTCTGTCCGAGACAGAAACTGTCCAGAACAGGAGAGGTTTTCTATGGGAATTTGCAACTGCTCATGTCTGGAAAAGAGATGTCAGCAGAGAGCACTGTGTCAGACTGAAAAGAAAATTACTACATCCTGCAGGACATATAGCAGCTGCTAAGTAGTGGACGACTGGAGATTTGTTTTAAATAGAAGTAAATTACAAATCAATATAACTTTCTGAAACCAGCTGACTTAAAAGAATATGATTGTTGCAGGAGTACCCCTATAACAATCCAATTCTGCCAGATATCAATGAGGACTTTTGTAGCCTGTAATATGAGTTTGTGTTGTTGCATCCACAGGCTTACACTCATGCTCAGGACTATGCATGTCTTCAATATATCCAAGCAAAATGGAGCAACCCCACTGACCACTACATGTAACCCTCTCTACCACATCCCCATGAGATGAGACCTGAGAAGCACACAAGGTTCCCGCTGGAGCCCCTACTCCCAGGGGGGGGGGGGGGGGGAGCGTTATCGGCAGCAATCTGCTCTCTCCCAGGCAGGCAGGCGCTTCCATCCACAGAAACACAACCAAAAATAGCTAGAAGGTCAGGTTCATACAGTGCAGATCCAATGCATTTTTGCCTTTTTAGCCAAAACCAGGAGTGGATCTTCACTGGGACAAAACTATAAAGAAAAGACCTGGGCTGGGATTTGGTTGCAGATCTATTGCATGCACACTAATGCACAGAGACTTCAAGGAGAATAGTAATACAACGGACATCTGTTATAGCTAAAAACATAAAGGTAACGTCTCAATCACAAGTGGAGGGAAACATTTCCTGTTTAAGGGGATTTCCAGGGAAAGTCCATTTTAGGCCATCAATAGGGGATTGGCAGGATGCCGACACAAGGCGACACGAGGATCAGATGTTCTGCACAGACATGTCAAATGGATATGAAAAGAATAGGGAGATGGGAACCGCACTTCATACATTGTATAGCAGTCCTTTAAAGGGGTTATCCAGTGCTACAAAAACATGGCCACTTTCTTTCAGAGACAACACAACTCTTGTCTCCAGTTCAGGTGAGGTTTGCAATTAACCTCCATTCACTTCAATAGAACTGAGCATTAAAACCCCGCCCAAGCTTGAGACAAGAGTGGGGCTGTCTCTGGAAGAAAGTGGCCATGTTTTTTTAGCACTGGATAACCCCTTTAATTCTCCAGTACTGGTGGGAGGGTGACCAATCTGTTTACCCAGGATATAAGAGAGGGTGAGAGATCTGTCACTTAAAGGGGTTATCCAGCGAAAATCTTTTTCTTTCAAATCAACTGATATTAGAAAGTTATATAGATTTGTAATTTACTTCTATTAAAAAAAAATCTCCAGTCTTCCCATACTTACTAGCTCCTATATATCACGCAGGAAGTGTTGGTTTATTTTCAGTCTGACACAGTGCCCTCTGCTGACATCTCTGGCCGAGACAGGAACTCGGCCAGAGATGTCAGCAGAGAGCACTGTGTCAGACTGAAAATAAAACAACATTTCCTGCATGACATACAGCAGCTGATAAGTATGGGAAGACTAGAGATTTTTTTTAATAGAAGTAAATTACAAATCTATATAACTTTCTGATATCAGTTGATTTGAAAGAAAAAGATTTTTGCTGGAAAACCCCTTTAAGGCCAGCAGGGCGGGAAGAAGCTGGCAAAGACCGCCCCTATGACTCAGGGCCCATCTCCAGATGCTTTTATAATGATTCAATTGCAGAGTGACCAATACTGTAATAAGGAGCCTCTCAAGCAGGGTAAAACCTCATAGGTTCCCTTTAAGCTGGTGAAAAAGCATAGACAGATTTTTGCAATCAGTAATGTACAGAGTTACTATACTACGTGAAGCGGTGCATAAAAACATCTAAAACAATAATTATACAACTATACCGATAATTACGTCCCCATATACTACCCCGTGCATTATACTCAGCAAAGAACTGAAGGCCTAAATAGCAGGATTGTGCTACTATAATGGCCTGGAATCAATTGTGCTTTCTAGAAACATAATTATACTCTATGGGTGATCCACAAGTGCGCCTGGATATGAAGAGAGAGCCGCGGGCCCAGAGCACTACTAACCATTTCATGGCCAACATCTCCACTGCTGAAATGTGGAAAGCAAAAGTTTAACATTTATATATTATAATATATATATATATATATATATATATATATATATATATATATATATATATATATACACACACACATATATACACACACACATGTACATACACATATATATACATACACACACATACGTACAAAGGATGATTCTCCCAAGATACATGTCTCAGTAAAAAACTTCAGTTTCCAATAAAGGGGTTATCCAGCGCTACAAAAACGTGGCCACTTTCCCCCCCTCTCTTGTCTCCAGATTGGATGAGGTTTCCAACTCAGTTCCATTGAAGTAAATGGAGCTTAATTGCAAACCACACCTGAACTGAAGACAAGAGAGGGGGAAAGCGCTGTAGCACTGGAAAACCCCTTTAAAGGGGTAGTATGGCGCTAAACATTTATTCACAAAATAACACACATTTCAAAGTTATACAACTTTGTAATGTGTGTTATGTAAGTGAATGGCCCCCTTCCCCGTTTTTCTTCCCTCCCTGGAAGTGTGGTGCATTATACTCACCGCATTACTGTCGATCCCCAGCACAGTTATGCTCAGCCAATTGCGGCTGAGCAGCTGATGACACGGCAGAGCGGGGACGGCTGGAGCGGTTTGCCGGCCTCCTGCAGATGTTGTCATTGTCCCCAGATAGCGGCCGGGGTTCGACAGTAATGCGGTGAGTATAATGCACCACACTTCCGGAGTGGGGGGAACACGGGGAAGGGGGCCATTCACTTACATAACACACATTACAAAGTTGTATAACTTTGTAATGTGTGTTATTTTGTGAATAATTGTTTAGCGCCGCACTACCCCTTTAAAGGAACAAATTCTTCCTGAATATTAAATAAATTGACAACTGGGCATCACCATTTCTAGAGATGAGCGAACTAACAGTAAGGGCCCTATTACACCAACAGATTATCGGACAGATTTTTAAAGCCAAAGCCAGGAATGGATTTGAAAAGAGGAGAAATCTTAGGGACCTATTACACTGAGCGATTTTTAACGATTAATGACTAACGATAAACGATCGCAAACTAAATTGTTTATCGTTAACCTGAAGTCGTTCACCATAATACACAGAACGATAATCGTTAGTTACGATCGTTACTGTGATCATTACTATGATCATTTATTCCTTCTGATCCCAGAAAAACAATGGGCAATGTGCAATTACGCTGAGAAGTTAGCAAAAAAACGCAGAACTTGAGCGAACGAACGTGGAATTACAGCGAACAAATAGCGAACGATTAACAATTATTTTTATCTGAACCTAAAATAAACGATCAACGACATACGAACGATTTTTCGATCATTGACTGCGATTACACAAAACAATTATCGTTTAAATTCGAACGATTTTTTGCACGATAATCGTCCCGTGTAATGGGGCACTTAAGGCCCTATTCCACAGAACGATTATCGCCCGTATTCGGCCAATATCAGCCACTACGGACGATAATCGCCCCGTGGAATAGAGTGCAACGATCAGCCGACATCGTTCATGTTGGCTGATCATTGCAGTCGCTTGTTTTTCAACATGTGTAAAAACAAGCGACTGATACAGCAACGATCTTCTGCCGTCGCTCCGTGGAATAGAAGTATCCTATGGGCTGCCCGGACGATCTAGCAATCACCCGGGCAGCCCCCCACCGCCCCTACCGCACTCAACCGCTCGTCAGATAGCGGCGGCAGCGAGCGGGGAACGAGGAGCAAACGAGCGCTGAGAGCACTTGCGGCTTGAGTCCTTTTTAGGGTGGTTAGAACCCAGGGTGTCAGGATAGGACAAATTCTGGGGGCCAACAAGACTCTTGGGACATTTCGGACATTACGAGAGACCTGCCCGGAGAGGACCTTATCGTGGCTGGAATATGAACAATTAAAAGCCTACCTGCGCTCCTCCTTCCCTCAGAGAATTCTTGTAACCACTCCTACTGAGCTGGAATCACTCCTCTTGGGAGTTCTCCCCACCGCTGAGGGTTCTATCCCAGGTGTACAACATTCTGTTGGCAGAAGACGCCGATCCTGAGCCCTCCTATCTGCGCGCCTGGGAGGTTGAGCTGGGTCTTGCCTTTTCGGACTCGGACAAACAAAAAATGTTTACTCTTACTTACAAGATGCCCATGGCCTGCCTTGCACAAGAGAAAAACTTCAAAATTCTGACCCGGTGGTACAGATACCCACAGCTCTTATACCAATGTTATCTGGCCATGGAAGACTTGTGTTGGCGCTGTGGAGTAGAGGTGGGCACGATGGTGCATGTGTGGTGGAGTTGCCCAGTTATGACCCCTTTCTAGGATGCGGTGTTTGCCATATACAAACAGGTAACGGACAAGTCGGTCACGCCTTCAGCTACCTTAGCCTTGCTCTCTCTGATCCCGGGTCCTTCCTCTGCTGTCAAGAAGGATCTCCTGCGTCATTTCCTTACCAGGCACGAACCGTTATACCTCGACATTGGAGGTCCACGACTCCTCCATGCATTTCTGAATGGGTGACGGAGATGGACCTCCTTTATCGCATGGAGTCTTTGACAGCTGAGAAACACTCGAGGAGTAATAAAGTGGACCGCCTGTGGCTGGCATGGACCACCTAGAAGGAAGGTCCGCTCTTAGCCCAGTGGCTGGCACGCTAGGAGACGCATCTGTAAAGTGCTTTTGCCTTCCGTGCATGTCCTCTCCTCCCCCCCCCCCCCCTCCTGATTCCCCTGATTCAGCAGCTGGATTTCTTTTGTTCCCTTCTGAGACTTTTCTCTTCTTTTAAGTTTCATTACTTGTCTTTCCTCTGTGATTTTGTGTGTTAATTATTTTGGGGTGTGTATTAGCGGAGATGGTGGACAGTAGATTATTTGCTCACGTACACGGTGTTTCACCCTTAGTCTAGGGGACCGTCCACCAATGTATAACCTCTCCCCCCCCACACTTTGGAGTGGGCCTAGTGCATTTGCATGTGTTCTTTTTGGATTGCGATGCCCCACTTCTTGGTTGTTATGAGACATGTTTTGTGGATGCTCTGTGCTTCTGTTAACTGTGATTGTATTCCTTTCCTTGTACACATTGCTTTGTGTTCTATTGTGTTGTTTCTCAGTTAAAAATAAAATCAGATTTGCCAAAAAATAAATAAATAAGCCCATTGCTAGATAGGACTAGTCCTTATTATTCTAGACATATCTATTTTATTTCGTTAGTCCTCTCCAATGTGAGACATAAGCCAATTTATAATGCAAATGAGACGTAAGTGTCCAGGAGGCATTCCCCAGCACAGCAAGGACCCATATTGGTTTAGCCCATGCCCCGCTTGTATCTACCTCCTCAGGTAGACAACCACTTGATAAAGTGGACAGGGGCCAGAGCTAAGCTTTGCGCTGTGTTGGGGGAACGCCCTCTGGGTACTTCAGCCTTATTTGCATAGTAACATAAAGGCTTACATCTCAACAATAGAGAGGAGTATTGCAATAAAAAAGGTATGTCTAGAAACCCTATCTAGCCATGGGCTTATTTACACCCACTGACTTGTTGACAGGTCTGTTTTAAGCAGGTTATCCCGCAAAAAATTGTATTCTTTCAAATAAACTGGTTTCAGAAAGTTATACAGATTTTTAATTTACTTTTTATTTAACAATCTCAAATCTTTCCATACTTATCAGCTGCTGTATGTCATGCAGGAAATGTTTTCTTTTTAGTCTGACACACTGCTCTCTACTACCTCTGTCCAAAACAGGAACGGTACAGAGCAGAACAGATTTTCTATGAGGATTTGCTGCTGCTCTGGACAGTTCCTGTGTCGGACAGAGGTGTCAGCAGAGAGCACTGTGTCAGACTGAAAATAAAACATTTCCTGCATGACATACAACAGCTAATAAGTATGGGAAGATTTAAGATTTTTAAATAGAAGAAAATTACAAATCTATATAACTTTCTCAAACCAGTTGATTGGAAAGAAAAAAAAAAGATTTTCGCTGGATAACCCCTTTAAGTGTAAATTCACACGGGTGGATCTGCCGCGAGTCTCACGCTCAAAATCCGCAGCTAATCCGCAATACACGTAAGTTTGATTGGCGGTAAATCGCATGTAGGTAGATTTAGATGTAGATTTACCCGCAATCAAACACGCACTTACGTGTATTGCGGATTAGCTGCGGATTTTGAGCGTGAGACTTACGGCAGATCCGCCCGTGTGAATTTACCCTAACAAGGACAAGCTATACAATTTGCAGACTCTATACATCTGCTCTATATTTGCTAAAAGATTGGATGTTCTTACATATCCAGGCTGTGTGGGCCACATGCATGAATAAGTCACGAGCGTACACACAGGGGGTAAGGTAGGTGGTTGTAAATGACTGTTCTTCCCTGGCTTTATGCCCTCGCTCATGGAAATGCACAGAATAAACCAGAAGTGTGCATTGTTTTGTAAAGAATTTACAATGATGCCATAGAGAGTCATAGCTACCCCACACAGGATGATGTGCCCATCGGGGCTCCTGGTAACATGCATGTCTGCCGTATGCAGCCATTGTATGCCCTACACACTAATGTCTACCACTGACTGTTACATACAGTTGTATTAAAGTGCATAGATGACTGCACAATACTTCTGAGTGAATCACAGACCCCATTTAAACAAGGCCTAAGAAGCAAGCATTTAAGAAATTACAGATTGAGGATTTTCATTGAAATAGACCTGAGTGATGAAAGTGAGGTATTATATAAGAGACTGCTTCTTACTTCATATGATAAACAGACAGTAATAGAATTGGATTAGAGGGAGCATGAATGGAAAATCCAATGTTTCTAAAGAAAACCGAAGGAACAGTACCTGAGTGTCCCCAGCACCATGGAAAAAGTGATGGGATAATAGCCTGGCTGTAGCATGCAGAGCTGTTTGTACATCGCATAGGCACAGAAGAGCCTTGTGTACGGTGGCCAGAGGGACGAATGTAAATGGATGTGTTTCTTTATAAGCCTCATGAATTACTACACACTATGGTCATACAAAACCATGTAACACACCAGAGGAGGGGGCAGGAACTGGGCATCGTATGCCACCCACACTGGGGACTCCCAGAAATTCAGTGCTCACCTCTCTAAAAAAGAAAAAAAAACAAATGTCTGACCCACATATCACATTTTATTTATAAAGTAGTCTACAATTTTGAACTGGCCAGATCTTTAGGGCACGTTTAGACGCTGTATGACACGGCCGTGTCACAGAATGGCCGCTGTCTGTGAACATCACTTTTTAATTGGAATACAGGCACATTCGTGTGTGCCCACATTCCAATTAACTATAGCAGACAATTTAAAGTATGGCCGAAGCCGCACTTTTCATTTTCTGCAGTCAATTTTGTGCGGCAGCACGGAATCCTGGCCGGAGTGTACACAGTGTGTATACACTCCGGCTGGGATTTCATAGTAATTAAAGTGATTGGCCGCTGTCATTAAACAACGGCTGTCATTGCAACAATAACCATTGTTCAAGGAAACTATACGTGACAATTCAGTGTTCAGAAAGGTGATCAATAGGAAAAAAAATGCTGTCTGGGACATTCCTAATGGTGAAGAGGGCAGGGAGGAGTGACGGAGAGGCTGCAAGTTTAAAAGTTGTTTTTTTAGGAAAGTAACTGCATTACCTGCTGAACGGACCCCAGGACAGATCTTGGATTAAAAGCAGCTATCTGAAGGTACAAGCAGCTCGGGGGGACAGATTGTGGGTACAGAGTTGCTTTAAACTGTACCTGTCACAGTGTAAAAAAAAACTTTTGATATGTCCTAGAGCAAGGGTGATAAAGGGAATCTGTCAGCAGTAATTCATGTTTCTCCTCTTTTCAAGTCAATTCCTGGCTTTGGTTTCAAAAAGCTGTCAGATAAATCTCTTTGTGTAAAGGCACCCTTAGATAGTTGTTAGGATAAGGAGACCCATGCTACCTTTCATATATCCAGCTGTGCTGCCAGTAGGTAAAAAATGGTTTTATTCTCTTGTACAAAGAGTCACAGCAGCTTTTCTAAGCTCCTGAATAGCTGCAAGCTGTAATGTCTCCTCTCTCCTCCCTCCCTGCTTGATTGACACCTGGAAGCTGAGTCCCAAATAACCCAAGCAGGGTCAGGTATTGGGTGGGGGAGGTAGAAGGTGTTACAGCTTACTTTTTAACGCTTCTTACTGTATAAAAAAAAAAAAAAAAACATCTTCCACATCTTAGAAGCACAGACTGATATATGAAAGGGACCATGTGTCTCCTTGACCTAACAGCTTTCTAACAGTGTCAGGAGTGTGGAATAGGAATTGCAGCTGAGAGATTCCTTTTAAACCTGCAGCCCTCCAGTTGTTGCAAAACTACAATTCTCATTATGCCTGGACAGCCAAAGTCCAGGCTTTAGCTGTCCAGGCATGATGTTTCAACAGCTGGATGGCCACAGTCTGCCTAGAGAGACATGTCAAAAGATTTTATTGCAGGTTTCCTGAGTGTTCAGACTAAAAGGTCATTCACATGTCTGTAGAATTCAGTCCGTACGCGAACGATGTTCTGCGGACTGGACCTGGGAGCGCCCAACATCATGATGATGATGTCAGGAGCCCCTAAACAGCTAGTGTACTGACACAGCCGCGTGTGAATGACCACTAACCAATCGCTAGGAGAAGCAGGGAGAGATGCCTGTTGGGGTATGTTCACACTGAGCAAATACGGCGGAATTCAACTCAGTGTGGTGCTGTAAGCGAATGAGAGGGTGCGCGCTCCTCCGCTGCCGCCGCTCAAAGAGGTGACATGGGATACTGACACAGGTGGAATTCTGCTCGTTTTACTCAGTATGAACATAACCTTACTGCGTGCTTCTCTCCCCGCTCTCTGTGTGCCTGAGGCGGCTCCATAGAATTACATTAGGAGTCTGTCTCAGTCACATGGCACAGAGCAGGGGAGTGAATCGCTTAGCTCACACTTCACCGGCTCGTTCTAGAGATTGGTTGAGATTTGAGACGTCTAAACCAGAGCTTGCTTGAGGTTCGCTCATCTCTAGTTGGGATGTGAACACCAAGACATCTGACATGTCCAAACCTGGTGTAGTAGTAACTACAGGAGAGATTCATGGCGCTCTGTGTTGCCCTTAGCAACCAGTCACAGCTCAGCTTTAGTTTATCACATTGCTGTGGTAAAATAAAGAGCCGACTGGTTGCCATGGGCAACACAGACAATTTCAGTATGAGACGGTGCCATAAATCTCCCCCATAGTTACTAGTAGACTAGGTATGGACATGTCAAAGGTTTTTATTGATTAGGTCTGAGCGTTTACATCAAGCTCGGGTCCGGATGTCTCTAATCCCAACCATTGGCTAGAATGAGCCGGTGAATTTTGCAGTTATTTCCTACTGACGGCAGAATAATCTCTGCTCATTAGCATAATGAATGCGAAGGCGAGCGGTGGGAATTTCTCAGCAAAGGGACCGGTGTCTAGAGCGTCAATGGGAGGAGAGAGTGGGTATCCAAAGCTTAATTACGGGGTATAAGGGTGGGTTCTGCCTCGGTCTCCTACCTGACAGGTTCCCTTTAAACCTGGCAGATACATGTTATCCGAGACTTATCAATCCGTGTAAAACAGAACTAGTGTAATTTGCCCACAGCGACCAGTGAGAGTTCAGCTTTGATTTGCCTATAGCGACCAACTTCTTAAAGAGGATGTACCACCAGGTACATCCTCTTGAATTTAACACAACGATAGATCAGCGCCGTCATGTGGAAGCCGGTGCTGTGGTCCGTTTTTCAAACCGCAGCCCAGTTCCATTGATTCTAATGGAGGCGCGTCATAGAGGGGAGGGAATTCCCTCCTACTGGCGGCAGGCCGGCCGACCTCCAGTGCTTCAGCACGGCCCGGTACCGCTGGATAAAACGGCGCCGTACACGGGAACCGGGCCACAGTTCGAAAAACGGACCGTGGCACCGGCTTCCCCATGACGGCACCGATCTATCGATGTGTTAAATTCAAGAGGTACCTGGTGGTACATCCTCTTTAAAACTGGTCCTCAGAGTTTATAGGAGTTTTGTTTGTTTTATTATGCTTTTATTATTGTTTAGGTTTGCTATTAAGGGGGTTATCCAGCGAAAATCTTTTTCTTTCAAATCAACTGATATCAGAAAGGTATATAGATTTGTAATTTACCTCTAATAAAAAATCTCAAGTCTTCCTATACTTAGCTGCTGTATGTCTTGCAGGAAATGTTGTTTTATTTTCAGTCTGACACAGCGCTCTCTGCTGACATCTCTGGCTGAGACAGGAACTCTGTCTCTGTTTTCTATGAATTCCCATAGAAAACCTCTCCTGCTCTGGACAGTTCCTGTCTCGGCCAGAGATGTCAGCAGGGAGCACTGTGTCAGGGTGGGTTCAGACTGAGGAATTTTCGCGGAAAATGTCAGCGGAATTCCGTCAGCTGTCCGCCCGCACCGGCACGCGCTTTTCCGATGGTCCCATAGACACCATTCTATGGGCCAGCGTATTCCGTGATCCGCTGAAAGAAGTGACATGACACTTCTTTCAGCGTATAGCGGAATATGCCGGCCCATAGAATGGTGTCTAAGGGGCCGCCGGAAAGGCGCCCAGATGTGTGGGCGGACAGCTGATGGAATTCCGCGGATATTTTCCGCAAGAATTCCTCAGTCTGAACCCACCCTCAGACTGAAAATAAAACACTTCCTGTAGGACATATAGTAGATAATAAGTATGCGAAGACTTGAGATTTTTTAATAGAAATAAATTACAAATCTATATAACTTTCTGACACCAGTTGATTTGAAAGAAAAAGATTTTTGCTGGACAACCCCTTCAATAATATAATAAAAGAAGATGACAGATCGCTATAAATATAGACACAAGTCTAACTGACCAATAATAGCAGGTAGAATCCCACCGACTACAAAGGCCCCAAGGTGCTAAAGAGGAGGATGAAAATAAAGTAGTGCAGTTACATGATGTATTACATGGTGCTTCTGGATCTGTCACATCCTGAAGAAGAAATAAGCACTGTGCAGGGGTATTAAGGGTTAAAGCTGGCCATAAAGATTACATATATGCCATCAATCTAAATGTTTTGGAAGGCTGGGGACAAGGACCTGTTAGAGGTGACCATATACTGCAGCTGTTAGGAGCCGACCATTCAAGGACACAGTTAATAATGATAGGATGCTCCACAGACATCAATAGAGAGCAACATTAAAATGTAAGCGGCAGAGCAAGCTGTAAGGACCAGCAGCTACTGTCCCTGGTATCCGTCCACCATAAATAAATAGCACAGGCCCTGTAGCCGCCGCCCTATGTCTACTCTCGCAGACTATACAGAACATCAGAAACCAGGGGCATCCGGATCCCAGTACTGTTATCTGTAATTGTACAAACCTGGAAAACCCCTAAAAAGTGATTCTCCAGACAAGACAAGCGACTCCCCTTACAGGGCACAAAATGGAATGGCAAAATTATACTTTCTATTGTTGAAAACTTTAGGATTCCCCTTTCACTGAAATCTGCCATTTAAAGGAGAACTCCAATAATGATGTCCGCCCCCACCAACCACCATCTATGACACATCAATCTGAGATCTGACATTTTGGTATTTAGGGTACAAACCCACTTGACGTATTTGCTGCGTGAATCAGTCTTAAAAATAAGCAGGCAAAACGCAGGTTGGCTTTATACGATTGTTCTGCGTTAAAATACGCAATTGCGTATTTTTGAAGCGTGAAGCTTGTTGTTAGCAAAGTATCAGTTGTTAACAACCTGTGCGAAAAACGCATGTAGCTTCATGCTTCAAAAATACGCAATTGCGTATTTTAACACAGAACAATTATATAAAGCCAACCTGCGTTTTGCCTGCTTATTTTTAAGACTGATTCACGCAGCAAATACGTCAAGTGGGTTTGTACCCTTAAGGGGTATTTGGAGACAGCCAAGTGGACAGATCCTGCTATTTTTTTGTACATGTTTTCTGGGGTTGCCATCTTCCTCCTCTATATGAGACATCTCATAGCACATATTTAAGATGTTTGCTATGGGAGAGCCATATATCCTTTATATACTAAAGTCAGTCTGCTCTCCTATTCTCAGGTTGTGTGTGGTATTACAATGCATTCACTTCAGTGGAAAGGAGCTGCAAAGCCACATCCAAACTGAGGACGGTGTTGTTTTGGGAGGTAAGCAGCCATGTTTTTATAATCTGGCATTGGCATAGCTACCAAGAAGGCAGACTGCACAGCTGCCACAGGGCCCAGGCAATAGGGTTCTGCCTCCATGGTATGGCTCACACCAGAACCCCATGACGGTGGATAGCCACACCAGTCACCTGCCCCTGGACTTACCAGCAACCCTGCACCCTCTGGATGGCTGCCCCAGCCCTCTGCACCCCCTAAAATCTTTTTCCACCAAAATCTACAGCATTTCTGTGAAGTACAGTCCCCTCACCTGAGGGGCGGGCAGGCCTAATTTATCATGATTTATGCCTGGCTCCAGAGCAGGTGTAGATTTCTGCACCCACTATGTGGTAGGTGCATGTTCCACCAGATTTATTAAGAGGCGTGCACCTTTTAGTAAATCTGGCGAGGCCTAGTTTAATTTAAAGAGAACCTGTCAACCCCCTTGGCCGGAGCAGAGCCTGGCCGACCCCTCGGTGGAGACCCTTATACTTACCCCGTGCATGAAGTCCCGCTCCTGGACCTGCTCCCGTTGACGAGATATCGCCCTTATCTCTGATTAGCGTGCACTGGGCTTCTGAAGGCGATATATCGGCAACGGGAGTGGGTCCAGGAGCGGGACTTCATGCACGGGCTAAGTATAAGGGTCTCCACTGAGGGGTCGGCCAGGCGACAGGTTCTCTTTAAGACTAGCATAGAAGTACGCCAGCCTTAATAAATGTCCCCCATAATACCTTGCTTGTTACCTGATAGATGTTTCCTAAGTTACGCATGTCTCTTCCTTCACTGAGCCCTGCACATCAGTGATACAGGGCAGGAGGGAGTGGCGGAGGGAGGATTGCTCAGCCAACCCATGGACACTGTGTGGCAGCAAGGACTGACATCATAATAACAGTGGAGTGAGGAGGGCAAGTGTAGTTTTTTTTTTAATAAATGGAGTGTATTAAACATATTACACCAGTTTTGGTCTACATCTCTAATACTGCTCTATGTGTCTCCATGGTTACAGACAACAAACCCTGTGGTTGTCCCGCTGTCTGTAAATTAGGAGACAGAAGAAAATTTGTAAATGCTTTCGGTTTCTGTCCATGGTGAGAAATACTATGACCTGGGCCCTGGACACTAAAACAGGGATGAAGAGTCCACTGACATCACCTTGTGAGTACCAATCACCTTTATACATTGCCAAAAAGTGTCACAAAGCCATGCAGATATATAAGACAGTGTGCTAATGTCAGGACCGCAGAAGTGGTAACATATACACCGTCACTTTAAATGTGGATATCAGACAGCTCTGTGCTCGGGCTGAAGAGGGGAGTCTCGGGCACGGGCGATGGCTGAACAAACAACTTAGGTCACTTTCACATGACAGCAATTTCAGCCAAATCCAAGAGTGGAACGGACATCAGAGAAACACTAAAATGGAAAGATTTGCACCTTTTTCTGTGTTTCAGACCCACCCCTGGTGTTGGCTTACAGACACGGCTGCTAAATACTGACCAAAACCTATGTACGAATGAGGCCCTAGGACAGGTTACATGAAACAATTAGCACCAATATAATGGTTAGAAAAAACACCAATATAATGCAAAGCAGCAATAGAATAGTCCTGTTGATAAAATTATTGATTGTGCAAGAAGGTTTCCATGAAAATCCATGCATCGACAGAAGCTTATTACCCGATGTGGCCGTACATAGGCTTCCATTAAATACAAAAAAATGCATATCACAAGGTAAAAAGTTGTTTTTACGGTGTGCCTCCATACAGAATAGCTCAGTCTGCTGCACTACTCCATACAAGACACACTTTAGGTCTCTATCAGGTAATAGAAGTCGATGGGGTCTATGTGTATCTTGTGCGGCCATTGTTTTATACAAACACATATGGAGCTGGAGCGTAGCCGTCTGAGGCTGTGCCGGGCAGGGAGGGTTTTGTTTATGCACTGACACTTCCTGCACGCTCATCCTTCCAGTTTGTCTGTATAGAGACATATCAGTCTGTATTACTGGAACGTGTGCACTGGAGAGTATACTGGGCACCAGTAGGAGAAGAGGCAACATCCCAGTCAGAGGAAGAAAGAAGAGATGAGAACATGCACCAGAAACCATTGCTGGATCTTTATATTATCTATGCAGAGTAATATTTGCTCACTTACATAATAAAATCCCTGATCCCTACAGTACTGATCACTGGGGCATCAGGGTGACAACCAATACAGCCACAACTTACATACAGGTTGGCACCAAGCTTTTTTTTTTTTTTTTTTTTAATAGTCCTGAGAGGGCTAAGCCACTTAAGTCGTGAAAAGGTATAGTAAACTTTTGTCTGGGCGACAGCCCTGTGGGGGCCATGACAGTGAACATATTGGTCAGCACGCAGCTTTATCACATAGAGATATAAAGTAACTGACAGATCAATTACAGAGGTCGTCTGGTTTTCCTTCGAGTGATTCCCTGCCCACAGCAAATTAAGAGTTTACTGACTGTCCCTAAAACGCACAAAATTAAAACTTCAGCTGTGTCATGTGACCTGTGATGTCATCGACTCTCCCTGCTTCAGGTCAGTTATATCACAGGGAACGTGAAGCTAAATATTACAAAATTTTCTGGGCAAAATGTAAATACATTTGACAAAATTTGATAATATTTAGCAGGACTAATTTCCTGTGGAAGGCCAGACAGCAATTGGGACAAAAAAAAAACTGGACAATCCCTTTAAGTTGTCTTCGTCTGTTCTTCTGTATCTTATATCCTTAGGTGACAACACTGTGGCAAGTGATGTAGTCACTGTCACAACTCTCACAATGGTTATTCAGGGGTTCAGTGAACCTCAAGCATGTAGGAGTTTGGCAAGGAGAATTGGCAAGCCTGCCAATAAATTTTTCTTTCAGATGTGCCATTAAAAATTAAAGAGAAAGAATAAAGTCAATTTCTAAAAAAAGTTTGCGTTATACTGATGCCAACACGTGATAGGTAACAAGTCAAAGACAATAGCAAAGCCATGACATCTCCAAAGCTGGCGCAGTTACACAATGTATGGCAGTGCTTCTCAGCATCATTTTTCATTGATATTTTTGGGCCTAGTCTCTGTACAGTGTAAACATGTACAGTGCTATATACAACTATGGGTAGGATGGAAGTTGGGAAACACTAATGTATGGCAATGCATGTGATTACTATGGGAATTTGGCGTCCCATAACAATCAATGACACAGTCACAGAAGGTTTTCCAACCTGTTGCAAACCTGAAGTTCCCAACATGATACCAACGACTGTAAGGGCACGCGGAGAATGGTAGTTCTGAAACAGATGGGGAACACTGCATCAGTAAGAAAGCGTCTGTTTTTATTGATTTCTATGTGGAGTCGGTCCCTGTAATAATTGTGCCCATTGCCATATGTTATACCATCATGCCACCACGTGCACTGCCATACATCATACCACTATGTGCATTGCTACACATCATATTATACCATTGCATGCAACACCATACCTCACAACATTGCGTGCATCGCCATACATTATATACTACCTTCATGTGCATTGCCATATATAACACCCTACCCATGGAATGCATCGCCATACATAACACCCTATCCATAGCGTGCATCGTCATACATAACACCCTACCCATGGCGTGCATCGCCATACATAACACCATACCCATGGCGTGCATCGCCATACATAACACCATACCATCACACCTTGGAGTTGTAGCTATACAACAGCTGGAGAGCCACAGGTTGGGGAACACTGATAATTGGCAATGTATGTAAATACTGCAAGGACTGGAACCCAAATCTATACTCTCACGCTAGCACACCGGCACAATGTATGGCCATGTTCTTCATTCCAGGATTTGTCAGTCGTTGCAGAACTACAGCTCGCACCATGATGAGCACTATGGGAATTGTAGTTCTGCTACAACTGGAAGCCCACCGGTATAAGATGTATGAAGGGGTGATGCATGCGACTAGTGCAGGAATTGGCGCTCGGTAGAGATTATAGAAGACTGACGCTGCAGTCATACCACTGCAGATTACCTCCAGCCCTAACCTCTGGGGGTTAAATAAAATAACCAATGAAACTGAATGCAAAAACACAATAAACGCTATGGAACCACAAGGAGCAATGTACAGCGGCACTCACCCATTCAAAACCACCTCCATACAAGAGCCAACAAAGAGCAGCCTGGGGACCAAAATGCTGCAGATTTGGATTTTCCTATTGAAGTTAATTGAAAATAACAAAAACAAATCTGCAGCGCTATGTGAACAGACCTGTACAGCCGGCTACAGATGTGGCACCATCCATGGGCGCCCGCTGACTCACCCGCTCCTCACTCACATCCAGAGAACTGGGAGACTTCTTTATTTAACTTTCCCAACAAGTCCAGAAAGTTGCCAGTAAGGCAGCGGCCTGGAGCCCCAGTCACACACCATGGAGGTCCCTGTGCCCCTCCAGCCAGGACTGATGCCACCCCTGGCTTGGCTTCCTGCAGGACCTGCACCCTCACCAGTCTCCCCCAGACCAGCCCGTGCCACTCACCTGTCCGAGGCCGCAGACTGTGTTCCACTCATTGGGTTCCTCTGGGATAGTCCTTACCTTAGCTAAGTTGCATGTTAGTTCAACTCTAGCTAGATCGGAGAGCTTAGGTTTACCCTTCCCGTCCCGCAGGGGGATGGAAACTCCAAGCAGTAGCTCATAAGGGACAATGGCTGAACGGAGACCGGAGAGCTAGACATGAAAAGTCACCAAAACAAGAGTTTTCTTCTGCCGGTACTCAAGGGTACTAAGTACCAGCACCTCTCCGGGACTCATCGTGCTCAGCGCGCATGCGCAAGGAAGTCTCGCGTCTCTGTTAATTGCTATCTACGCGAGATTTCTTTGCGCATGCGCGCTTACGCCGCTTGCCTGGATGAGTTACTTTTTGTGCGAATTCCTGCAGTGAAGTGCGCAGGCGCCCTAACGTCACCACCAATTACTGGCGACTCGGGACTTGGCAGGAAAACCTTACTAGCGAGAACTACGTCTGCCGGGAGCTGGGCCGCTAAGTCTCGCGGTACTTAGTCGTTGCTGTAAAAACAGTCTCAGTGCGCATGTGCTGTGGGCTTGCTAGACTTCCATTTTATGTTACTTTTTCTTTGCTTTATTGAATCTCTTTTCCAGTCAGAAAGATACACTGATTCAATGACGCTGAAGTGTGTCTCTTCCTAGAATACACTGTGGCTGTATTTGCTTCGTAGGGGCATTGTGTCCATTCTCAGTAAGCCGTCCTGTCAGGCTCGGCTGCTGTAGTTTTTGCTTCACTGAAGTTATAGACAATAAGGAAAAATGTCTCCTTCTGGTGACTACCCAACAAGTCACCTGACTACCTGGACAGCAAGGAGCCCCTGAGCAAGGTGTGTCTGGGCCGCAGCCCTCCAAGGCTCTGCTCCCCTACCTGTGGCTCTCCAGCTGTTGCAAAACTACAACTCCCATCATGCCCAGAGCCCCGGCTGGCCAGCTGTGATGGAAGTTGTAGATTGAAACAGCAGGAAAACTACACTAAATTGTAAGGCACTAAAGCTGGACAGATTTTATGTGCTGGTTATATATTACACAGCATAGACAGTAAGTACAACATATATGTCACACCCATCACTCACATATTACTTACATGCTGCACACACACCGCACATTACATACACCACTCACACATTCAATACACGCTGTACACACCACACATTACATACATGCTGCACACACTAAACATTACATACATGCTGTACACACCACACATTACATACATGCTGAACACACTACACATTACATACATGCTATACACACCACACATTACATACATGCTGCACACACCGCACATTACATACATGCACACACCACACATTACATACATGCTGCACACACCACACATTACATACATGCTGCACACACTACACATTACATACATGCTATACACACCACACATTACATACATGCTGCACACACCACACCTTACATACATGCTGCACACACCACACCTTACATACATGCTGCACACACCACACATTACATACATGCTGCACACACCACACATTACATACATGCTGCACACACTACACATTACATACATGCTATACACACCACACATTACATACATGCTGTACACCGTACATTACATACATGCACACACCACACATTACATACATGCTGCACACACACCACACATTACATACATGCTGCACACACCGCACATTACATACATGCTGTACACACCACACATTACATACATGCTGCACACACCACACATTACATACATGCTGCACACACCACACAATACATACATGCTGCACACACTACACATTACAGACATGCTGCACACACCACACATTATATACACCCTGTACACACCACACATTACATACACCCTGTACACACCACACATTACATACATGCTGCACACACCACACATTACATACACCCTGTACACACCACACATTACATACACCCTGTACACACCACACATTACATACATGCTGCACACACCACACAATACATACATGCTGCACACACCACACATTACATACATGCTGCACACACCACACATTACATACATGCTGCACACACCGCACATTACATACATGCTCCACACACACCACACATTACAGACATGCTGCACACACCACACATTACATACACGCTGTACACACCACACATTACATACATGCTGCACACACCACACATTACATACAAGCTCCACACACATCACACATTACATACATGCTGCACACACCACACATTACAGACATGCTGCACACATTGCATACATGTTGCACATACACCACACATTATGCACAACTCACACATTCAATACATGCTGCAGACACCACACATTACATACATGCTGCAGACACCACACATTACATACATGCTGCAGACACCACATATTACATACATTCTGCACATACACAACACATTACATACATGCTGCACACACCACACATTACATACATACTGCACACACACTACACATTACATCCATTGTCCACACACCACATATCACACATGCTGCACACACACCACACATTACATACATGCTTTTCACACACCACTCATATATTACATGCTGCACACATTACAGACATGCTGCACACACACACACACCGCTCATTACATACACACTGTACACACAACACAAATTACATGCATGCTGCAAACACACCACTCACATATTACATACATGCGCTAAACTCTTCCCCAGAAAAGCTACTGTAGGGCTGATGGCTGAGAAAATAATAATAGCAGCTTACTTTATATGGGACTGTACCACCGTAGGCTGTTTAAAGTGCCTGTACTGACTCATGTCTACAGTGTACGGCTGGGTTCACACTATGTATATTTGAGGCAGTATTTGGTCCTCATGTCAGGTCCTCATAGCAACCAAAACCAGGAGTGGATTGAAAACACAGAAAGGCTCTGTCCACACAATGTTGAAATTGAGTGGATGGCCGCCATATAACAGTAAATAACCGCCATTATTTCAATACAACAGCCGTTGTTTTAAAATAACAGCAAATATTTGCCATTAAATGACGGCCATCCACTCAATTTCAACATTGTGTGAACAGATCCTTTCTGTGTTTTCAATCCACTCCTGGTTTTGGTTGCTATACAGCCTCAAATATACGTAGTGTGAACCCAGCCTACATGTGTACATAAGAATTGGGTCCAGGAGTGCTCAGCTTGCCAAGTGTGGGTTTGTTGTCCCTGTGCACAGGATGTTTTCTAATATACCAAAAACAGCCTCCTAATACAGCCTAAAGGGGTTCTTCAGCGCCACAAAAACACTTTTGCACCACTCTTGTCTCCAGTTTGGGTGCAGGTTTTGAAACACTGTTCCACTGAAGTAAATGGCGCTTAATTGCAAACCACACCTAAACGGGAGACAAGAGTGGTGCAAAAGTGGCCATGTTTTTGTAGCGCTTGATAACCCCTTTAAATCTATGCCAGCTCAGAGTATGAAAGCTTTAGATGCACAGGATTTATCAAGCGGATAAGACTGTAGAGAGACATTTTTATAAGGCTGGGTTCACACTATGTATATTTGAGGCTGTATTTGTGAGGCTGTATAGCAACCAAAACCAGGAGTGGATTGAAAACACAGAAAGGCTCTGTTCACATAATGTTGTAATTGAGTGGATGGCCGTCATTTAATGGCAAATATTTGCTGTTATTTTAAAACAACGGCTGTGGTATTGAAATAATGGCCGTTATTTACTGTTATATGGCGGCCATCCACTCAATTTCAACATTGTGTGAACAGATCCTTTCTGTGTTTTCAATCCACTCCTGGTTTTGGTTGCTATGAGGACCTGACATGAGGACCAAATACTGCCTCAAATATACATAGTGTGAACCCAGCCCCCAAATGGAAGGTTGAACAGCAGCTGCAGCTAAGGCTACTATACTTAAAGGGATATTCCTATCTCAACTAACAGTAAAACTTGTAGAGCTTGTCAGGTTAAATATTACAACTATAAATAATTTATTAATTTCAGTAAACCTGCCTTCTCCTGATATGCTGCTTTTCTCTCCCATTGTTGACAACTCTAGTTTATAGACCACCCCTCTGCTCTAAAAGCAATGGTCTGGCTGGTTTATATATTGCTTTAGTCAATATAATATTCAGAACATCTCTATATATCTTCACTGTTGTAACAGGCAATTGATGTGGACCCACTGTGCTACCGAACCAGTTTGTAACACGGTCTGGGTCAGCAATCGGAGTGGCAAATTGTATAGAAGGGGTCAGGCAGGAAAGTGTAGTCCAAGGATTAGGTATAGGTCAGAATACAATGAATAGCAGACACAGGAACACACCTTCACTTAAAAATGCAAGGATGCAACAACACTCAGGCAAGGTGGAACAAATAGAGCAACTCTAAATAGGTGCGGGCAGAACAGGATTGGAGGAGGCAGAAATAGGGAAAGACACAGTAGCTCTATAAATCTCCAGCTGCACACATACCCTAATAAACAAGATTGGCAGTGCAGTGGCAGACAAAAGCAAGCAGCAGAGACCAGTGTGAGCGAGGATGATGGTGGACATCAGCAGCCTGGGACAAGCACTGGAAGTGAGTATCAGGTGCTGTCCGATGGCATTAAAAAAAAAAAAAAAAAAAAAATATATATATTATATATATATATATATATATATATATCTATATCATAAAAATGAAAGTCTGTCTGTTTGTCCGTCTGTCCCATATAGACTTCCAAACGCCTGAACCGTTTGACCCCAAATTTGGCCCACAGATACATTGGGTGCCTGGGAAGGTTAGAGTGAAGGTCCCGTCCTTGCCAGATGTACGGGAGGGGAGGGGGAGGGGGAAGAGCGCCCCATAGAGATGAATGGGAGAATCTCCACACTGCACACACAGGTGATATATTTAGCTGCAGCTCTGCCAAGTAGAAATGGCAGTTGGAGCCTTCGCAACCAATAGGATTACTACTTTCATTTTCACAGAGAGCTGTGGTTGCTAGGGCCAGCTGCCTCACAACAGATCCACAGAAATAAATACAGTAAGGGTGCTAACACACATGACCAAAGCGCAGCAGACCTGCAGCAGATTTGATGGTGCAGATTTGATGCTGTGTTCAGTTATTAACATCGTATCTGCTGCGTATCCGCAGCAGAAAATTCAGTGCGTCAAGCTACCCTTAGGGTACAAACACACTTGCCGTATCCGCAGCGAGTTTCTCGCTGCGTATTCTCAGCGATACTCGCTGCGGATCCCGGCCCTATGCTCTCAATGGCAGACAAACTCGCAGCAGGGATGTACATCCCTGCTGCAAGTTTGTACGCTGGCTGCCCTGTTAACCCCCCAGCCGCTGGAGACTATATGTCGCCTGATCCCGGCTCCGGCTTTGTCCGCTGATTTCCAACATGTCCCTGGGGGGGGGCTACCTGAAGGGGGGAGTGTATACAACATGGGGGCTACCTGAAGGGGGGAGTGTATACAGTATGGGGGCTACCTACAGGGGGTAGTGTATACAACAAGGGGGCTACCTGCAGAGGGGAGTATATACAACATGGGGGCTACCTGAAGGGAAGAGTGTATACAACATGGGGGCTACCTGAAGGGGGGAGTGTATACAGTATGGGAGCTACCTGCAGGGTGGAGTGTATACACCATGGGAGCTACCTGCAGGGGGGAGTGTTTACACCATGGGGGCTACTGAAGGGAGTGTATACAGCATGGGGGATACCTGAAGGGGGGATTGTATACAGCATAGGGGGATACCTGAAGGGGGGAGTGTATACAGCATGGGGCTACCTGCAGGGGGGAGTGTATACAGCATGGGAGCTACTTGCAGAGGGGAGTGTACACAGCATGGGGGCTACCTGCAGAGGGGAGTGAATACAGTATAGGGGCTATCTGCAAGGTTGGCAGTGTATACAGTATGGGGGATACCTGCAGGGGGGAGTGTATACAGTATGGGGGCTACCTGCTGGGGGGAAGTGTATACAGTATAGGGGCAACCTGTGGGGGTGAAGTGTATACAGTATAGGGGCTACCTGTGGTGGTGGAGTGTATATAGTATGGGGGCTACCTGCAAGGGGGGGTGGATACAGTATGGGGGTTACCTGGGGGGGTGGAGTGTATACAGTATAGGGACTACCTGCAGGGGGCGGGGGTGTATAGAGTATGAGGGCTACCCGCAGGGGTGGGAGGTGTATACAGTATGGGGGCTACCTGCGGGGGTGACTGTATACTGTATACGGTATTAGGAACTTTGAAACCTTTTCTGTGTTGTCCTCATCAAGGATGAAAGGTAGTGCTTAAGAGGGTCAGATTATGATGATGCAGGATTGTGTATGCACTTATTATAAGCTGCAGGTTTTCTTCACACACACCTTTCTTATGGTCTGCAGTCATTGGGGGGCGGGGGACCCCCAAACTATACACTACAGTTATACAGGACCCCCAAACTAAACACTACAGGTATGCAGGACCCCAGAACTGTACACCAGGTATACAGGACCTCCACCAACTCTATACTACAGGTATACAGGACCCCTAAACTATACACTACAAGTATACAGGGCCTCCACCAACTATATACTACAGGTATACAGGACCTTGACCTGTCACTGTTGCATATAACCAGGCTTAGCATAACACTACCAATGTTGTACATAACCAGGCTGTATATTACCCTGCCAATGCTGTATATAACCAGGCTCTGTATATAAAACTGCCAATGTTGTATATAACCAGGCTCTATATACAGTCTAATCACATGAAATCTCAGTTTGGCTATTAGGTATTTAGGATGTTTAAAGGGGTTGGCCACTTTATAGTAAAATAGCTCAGTGTACAGTATTAGTAAGTGTACTCACTGTATATACTGACAGCAGCTCTCTCTGTACCTCATAGAGCTGAAATCAGACTCCCCTTCACCAGGCTGTACTGCCCTGCTCTGTTTTATTTCAGTCAATAAAATGGCTGACATGGAGGAGCATGTGACCCTGCCCTGTCCACTGTGTCCTTCATAGACATATACAGGCTCAGTGGTGGACACTGGGGGGCGGGGCATGGTCACATGCTCCTCCATGTAAGCAATCTTATGGACCAAAACACCACAGAGCAGGGCAGCCCAGCCTGGAGGAGGGAAGTCTGATATTAGCTCTGAGGTACACATGGAGCTGCTGCAGTATATACAGTGAGTACACTTACTAATACTGTACACTGAGCAATTTTACTATAAAGTGGCCAACCCCTTTAAAGTTTTTAGTTTATTTCTAATGTGCATAAGCTACAATTTACATAAACAGTGCAGAACTGTCGGGGTATATAGGGCTCCTGGCGATTTCCCCTTAAAGAGTCACTGTCGTATTTTTTTTTTTTTGCAGAAATCAATAGTCCAGGCGATTTTAAGAAACTTTGTAATTGGGTTTATTAGCCAAATCTGCCATTATCTGCATGTAAAAAGCCTTTTCCCAGGTACCCCCCCTCCTTCCTCTTTTTCATCCACTCTGAAAAATCTGAAAATTGTGACTTGTTGCAGGAGACGTACCCTGTCTGTTCTAGGGAGAGGGGAGGGGGGAGGAGGAAGGAGGGAGTTAGCCGGCAGCAGAAAGCAGATAACAGAGGATTACAGGCACGGAGCTGGGTGACAGCTGTAATCCGAGCTCAGACAGGTCACTGGTGACTGTCACAGGAGATATCCCGTGAGGGATTTGTAGATTAACTCTTTGTTGTCCTGTTTTGGTCTTTTCTTTAGCTCTCTCCATAGGAGAACAATGAAGACAGAGGGGAGAGCTTCGAACTGCTTTTTCATGATAAAAATGCATTTTTCGGATAATAAACCCAATTACAAAGTTTCTTAAAATCGCCTGGACTATTGATTTCTGCAAAAAAAAATTTCACGACAGTGACACTTTAAACAAAAAAAACAAGGGCATAGATTTGCCTCCTGGGCGACCTTGGAACAAATCTAATTAACACACTAACACTTTATACCCGGGCAGCGCCGGGTACATTTTCTAGTATATTTATATTTCCAACCACTGTGTTTAGAGGTGAGTGGCGGACAGGAACCTAGACAGCAAGCTGTCACCAGTGGGAGGGAGGAGCAGCATTTCATTGAATGTATTAGCAAAAATATTAATCTTGATCAGTCCTACAGGTATAAATATGTTAGTGGAGATGGGAATATCCCTGTAACACTGACATCAGCACCTGTATCCAACACACTCCACCCTCCCCTCCTCATCTGCTACTCCCTGCCCTCCTACCGTCATTCTCGCCAGGAATCCAACATTTACCTAACTTCACCATTCTCCTGCATGGTGGATACCCACCCAGAGCTCCAATTTCTAAACAGTAGGGTTTGAGTACAGTAATGTATACTGGAACCCTTGTGGAATTGCTTTGACAGGGATCTGTTCCCCTGTCCAGGCAAAGTGCTTTCGGCACTCTCCATTGTTTCTGGTGGAAGCCTCATCCCAGAGGCCATACAGGGGTGGATTAGGAGTTAGGTCTACTGCTTTCTTTTTTTTATAACTGAATGGATTGAGAGACTACTTGCTAATAGTAGAAACCAGCAATGCTCAATCCATTATACTTTCCTCTAATGAACTTGAAAAACATTCTGAACATAATATAGACGTTGGCAACTTGGCACTTAAAGCTTTTTGGGAGAAAAAAGTTGAAACTTGCATTCAGTTTTGTCGTACCACAAGAGCTGAAGGTTACATTCACCGGAAAGACTCCACCCAAGCCTCGCTGAAATAAATCCTTTGTCTTCAGCCTACACTGTAAATCAATGGGAGGCAATGTGTAGGAATTAGCTGTTGTAGAATTACAGGTCCCAGCATGTTTTTTCAGGAATTTTACTTTCACAAAACTTCATATCCAGACGGTGTCTATCCAAAGTGAAGATAGAGCTCCCACCATTGCCTGTGTGCCTATTTGTAGGTACAATAACCTGTTCTATGCTAAAATCTATAGTGCTATACAAGCACAATAACACAGGTAACCTATTAGGAAATATAAAATAAGAAATCAAACTAGTTAATGTAGACACATAAACACAAATAGCTACCCCCCAAAAAAATCTGTACAGGGCAAATTGTTTAAGGGGTATTCCAATTCATTTACCAACCTAACTATAGTGTGCTATGTGTATATATAACAAACTAGAGCGTACTCACGCTCTGAAAACCTCACTAAGACAGCTGTGTGTTCAGAACGTCATCAGAAGAGCAATTGTAGTGTGTCATTGGGGTAGGTAAACACAGTGACTTGAGTGGACTGGAGCACTTAGCCAGGCTAAACATTTAGGGGGACAGTTATCAAGACTGGCGTACGAGTATGCCAGTCTTAAATACAGCCCTGCCCCATTTCCCCGGACAGATTTACAAAGAGGTGCACGCCTCTTGGTACAGTCGGTCGGCCCTGTGCCCAGTGCAGGCGTTGCGCAACGATTTACACACATTTAAACTTTTGTTAATCAGGTGCGGGAGGAGGCCACGCCCACCTCCCCTCGTCTGTCCTTCAGGCAAGAGGGGGGTATGGCTGACATACACAATGGAAAAGGGGGCAAATCTGCGTACATCAGGGGCACATGATGATAAATCCCCCCCATGGTGTAAGAGTTCATAAAAAGCCCATGAGACTTCCTGTCGTTCTGCACACCACATGTTTTAAATTCATTCAGCAACAAAGAGCATAGTGGTTAGGGTGAGTATTGGCTGAATAAGACAATATCAGTGTCAGGACTGGCAAGCACAGACAGGACAGAGACAGTGGGCCCTGGAGCTGAACCCACCCACTGACCCTACCTAATTGCCTCGGTCGACCCTAAACGGTCGCGGACAACCACGAAGGCGTTCCCTACGCTGCGTAAGTGAAACACAGAACAATACGGACAGACAAAACACAATATAGAATAATGGAACAAACCGAATCAAACCACACGGGCAACGCAGTACAAAGTCAGTAACACAAGAGATAGTCAAAGGTCAGGCGGAGGTCAGAACACGAGTAAGTCAGGCAGAAGGAATTAGGACGGGGTTCGCAGGAATAGGACAGGGGGAGTTGGGATCAGAATGAACTAATAGCCAACGATTACTGACTGGCGTTGACTTTACTTTATACTGGATCAGGAGCCCGGACCAGACGCTGATTGGTCCGGTCTCCTGATTCCAGCAACAATACAGCTGCGGCGTTGCAGGCCGAGCGGCAGAGCGATCCGGCCGGCTGACTATCACGTGAGACCGCGGCGTCCTCGGTTACTAGGGACGCCGTCGGGTCTCCGTGACGTCACTCGAGCCTGAAGAAGACGCCGCAGGAGCCAGGTCAGGTGAGTTCCTGACAATCAGTGTGTGTAATAGGGCCGGTGATCAGCTGATTAGGACATTTTAACACGTCAAACAATCATCGGTCATTGGTCGCACAACATTTTACTGGCTTCAAACAGGACAAGAAATATTGACTACTGTTTTTTTTCTCTCATTATTTTAATAGATTCCCCCTAACTGGGCCTATAACACAAATGTAAACCTGGCCTTACAATAAACATATATGTGTCTGGCCTTACAGATCTCAGTTGTGAACCTAGTCTTACAGAACTCAGATGTGAACCTAGCTCTACAGAACTCATAGCCTTTGTATGTTTTAAATCCAAGTCTGGTTGTATTTGCAAAATACCAAAATACTGGGTAAAAATACTGTGTGTGAACATAGCCTTAAAAATGATACAATAATGAGAAAAAAAGAAAGACCTCTATTTAATTTCCATCAGGAGATTTGAACCAATGAATGAACTGCTGGCAGGTGTGTAGACTGAGGTGATTTACCCCTAAACCACAGCTTCCACACATTTGAGCTCAGAGATTCAATTATAGCTGAGTGTTTTGCTGCGTTTACACAGGGCGATAATTGGCCCGATCGCACGATTAACGATGTCGGAGTAACGTGTTTTTTTTTTTTACATAACGATCAGCATTTAGACGGTACGATATATCGTGTGGAAAAATCATTTTGCGATCGTTTTAAGAAACGTTTTAAGAAACAGCTCCTCTTCAGCCAATCAGTGCTGCCGTGCATTGATTGGCTGAAAAGGGGAGTTGGGAATTTTAAACAGCTCCTCTTCAGCCAATCAGTGCTCCTCTTCAGCACTAATTGGCTGAAGAGGAGCTGTTTGAAATTCCCGGATCCCCTCTTCAGCCAATCAATGCACGGCAGCACTGATTGGCTGAAGAGGAGCAGTTTGAAATTCCCGACTCCCCTCTTCAGCCAATCAATGCACGGCAGCACTGATTGGCTGAAGAGGAGCTGTTTGAAATTCTCGGCTCCCCTCATCAGCCAATCAATGCACTGAAGAGCGGAGCCGGGAATTTCGAACACTCGCTACGCCGAGCAGGTAAGGTATGCTCGTGGCCGGAGCGGCGGGGGCTATCGGAGCGGCGGGGGTGGCGATTGGAGCGGCGGGGGTGGCAATTGGGGCGGCGGGGGTGGCAATTGGGGAGGCGGGGGTGGCGATCGAGCCGGCGCAGGGGGCTGTAGGATGCATGGCCGGGCTGCGGATGAGCAGGGGGCCGGGCAGCGGGCAGCCGGACGTTCGCAACGACTGTTTACACGGAACAATCTGCGATTTTTTTTTTGCAAGCGATCAACGACTATTTGAGAACATGTTGAAAGATCAAAATGAACAATTTCTCGTTCGAACGTTCGTTCGTTTCTCGTACGATTATCATTCGAATTCAACCGTTATCGCGCAAATTCGCACGATAATCGTTCCGTGTAAACGCATTTCTTTCAGACATAACCTGCCTACAGGGGACTGATCTGCAATTAAAGACACTGGTTTACAGCTGAGCGAGCAGGAGGCAGGGCAGCATTGATTATTCATGAAGAGGAGGGAGGGAAAGAAGGGGTGAGGTGTGCCAGAGTGCGGCACAAACAACTCCTCTTTGACACTTTATTACAGTAGGATTGTGCATAATCCAAAAGACAAATTACCAAAAGGTACCATGCTCACTAGGAGACTGCCAGCTACAGCACACTGTCAGCACCTCAGGTAGGGCCCAGGTGCTGACAAATTCCCTTTAATGATCCAAAAGACTTCTCTGGTTTACAGGCTCTTAAATCGGTTAGATACATCATCAGGTATAAAATCAATTGGCAAACTCTTTAAAGCTCCAGGGTTCCTATTATGGCACAACAGAAAATGTTGAGATATACCATGTTTGGTGCAGAAACTTTTCAAAGCTGTCAAGTGAAGTGCAAAAGTGTTTAAACTAGGGGGGAAGTTTATCAGGGGCTTTGAGCCTATTTTTAGGTGAATAATGGGATTTTTCACCCATTTTTGGTCTAAGTTCTACTTATGAAGTATTCGAATATTTTTTAGATGCAACTTTTTTTTCAATCTGGCAGTTTTCAGTATTCATCCAAAGATTCACATAATCTGGGATTAGTGCCCAATTTATCATTTGCAACTTTACGTCGCACAAACAGGTGCAGGCTTATGTCTGGTCAGTACCAAGTGAATATGTTTGCACAATTTTTGCAACTTTTTACTAAGATACATTCACTATAGCAGTGCTACAAAAATTAGACTCCTTAGTAAATGTCCCCCTATATGTTTAGATCTGGAGCGATCAGTAACTTTTCACAAGGCTTTTCAGAAGGCCCTCTTAGACATTAGTGAATGAGCCAAACCCCGAGGTTGGGGACCATAAGACTCCTTTGCTTTTGGGGTTAGGACTTTTGTTTTTTTTCGGGATTGTGTAGGTGTGTATACAAAAACTCACAATTTGCTTGTTTAACCCCTTAAGGACAGCGGGCGTACATTTATGCCCCCGCTGCCTGGGCCTTAAGGCAGGAGGGTGTAAATGTACACCCTACCGATGTCCCGGGCTGTGGCTATCTGCAGCCAGGCCCTTACCATCAATGGCGGCCGCCCGCCCGCCATTAACCTCTTAAAAGCCGCAACGTTTAAGTGTAAGTGACCGCAGCATCTCCGGTCACTTAGCAATCGGGACCCCCGCAGCGTCTCTGCTGGGGTCCCGATCGTATGGCCTGACTGCCAGAGGTATGCTCCTTACTTACGTGCAGTCTGATCTTCTGGTAGAGTCTGCCACAGGCCACAGGCAGGTTCTATCAGAAGATCGCCGATAACACTGATCCCTGCTATGCTATGGCATAGCAGGGATCAGTGTTACTGATCCGATGTATAAAAGTGATAGTTACTTAAGGGCACTATAAAAGTGTAAAAAAATAAATAAATGTTTAATAAAATGCCCCCCAATAAGGCTGGGTTCACACTATGTATATTTGAGGCTGTATTTGGTCCTCATGTCAGGTCCTCATAGCAACCAAAACCAGGAGTGGATTGAAAACACAGAAAGGATCTGTTCACACAATGTTGAAATTGAGTGGATGGCCGCCATATAACAGTAAATAACGGCCATTATTTCAATACCACAGCCGTTGTTTTAAAATAACAGCAAATATTTGCCATTAAATGATGGCCATCCACTCAATTACAACATTATGTGAACAGAGCCTTTCTGTGTTTTCAATCCACTCCTGGTTTTGGTTGCTATACAGCCTCACAAATACAGCCTCAAATATACATAGTGTGAACCCAGCCTAAAAGTGTAAATCACCCCCCCCTTCCCATGTTATACATAAAAGACATAAAAATAATAAAGTTAATTAGCATATAATATACCGTAACGTGCGTAATCGTCAGATCTATTTAAATAAATCAATATAATTCGTGCACAGTGAACGGCGTGAAAATTAAAGTGGTAAAAAAACGCAGAGATTGCTTTTTTTAAGTAACTTTTATGTATAAAAAAAATTTATAAAAAAGTGATCAATACGTTTGATCTAGAAAAAAATGTTACTAGTAAAAACTAGAGATCCTGGCGCAAAAAATGATGCCCCATATGACCCCGTAGGTTAAAAAATAAAAGCGCTATAAGAGTCACAATAGGGCCATTTTAAATATACCTATTTGCAAACAAAAAGTCTTACTGCTAATAAGAATATTAAAACATTAGAAAACCTAGTAAACATGCATATCGCTGTGTTCAGACTGACCTATAGAATAAAGATAAAATGCCAGTTTTACCGTAAAGTGCATTACCTAAACATGGAAGCCCACCAAAATTTGCGGAATCACAGTATTTGACCCAAATTCACCCCATAAATGATATTTTAGGGGTTCCGTCATTCATTTTATGGCAGATTGAAAGATGCCATTACAAAATACACCTGTTTCTGAAAAAAACAAGTCCTCACATGGCCCTGTAGGTGGAAAAATAAAAGAAAAAACGAAAATGCAAAAGTGACAATTGGCCCATTCCTTAAGGTTATTTCAGGCCAGGTCCTTAAGGGGTTAAACCCTGTGAAGTTTATTTACATCAGGGCTGTTTACGTTGCAAAATTACAATTCCTGCCATACCTGGACAGCCAAAGCTTTTGCTTTGGCTATCCAGAGATGTTGGGAATTTATTTTAGTTTGTAGCAGCTGAAGGACCATAGGGTTATCCTGCGCTACAAAAACATGGCCACTTTTCCCCCTCTCTTTTCTCCAGTTCAGGTGTAGTTTGCAATTAAGCTCCATTTACTTCAATGGAACTGAGTTTGAAACCCCACCCAATCTGGAGACTAGAGAGGGGGAAAGTGGCCATGTTTTTGTAGCGCTGGATAACCCCTTTAAGGGGTATAGAAAGGGCTTGGGATTTGAGTCAGTTCCATACACAGCAAAGTCTGACTGCCTTCAGCAGCTGGGGGCCGCCTCTATAGCGGTCAAAAAAGAGTAAAACACAAGCAAACATAAACATGTTTTGTATTGCCGGGGGGCAGAAATGTGCTATTAAAATATGGTGTGAATGTTAAAAAAAAATACAAAATGACAGAATTTTATTCAGAGTGTTTTTATGTCCCATGATTTCCCACAAAAAAATGAAACGAAAGGTGACCAAAAGTTCCCATCTATGCAATTGGTACCAAAAAAACATAGATTTTGGCCCAATATAGCTCCATAGAAGAAACATTTTAAAAGTAACGGGGGTCCAGAAAATGGCAGTTTAAAAAAAAAAAAAAAAGTTTTTAATTTTTTTTAAAGCAGTAAAACATAATTGAAACTATATAAACTGGGTATCACTGTCATCATACCAACCTGAGATATATAGATGTCATTTGCGGCAAAGGACAATGAGCGTGTAAAAATGACACCCCCTTAAATTTGCAAATTGCTTTTTTTATTTCACTTCACAAACAATTTTTTTCATGTTTTGCAGTAAAATTTATGGTGAAATGAAAATGAAATGTTACAAATCACATTTAAGCCTACAAAAAAGGTAAGCCCTCACTATGTCCCTGTAGATGGAAAAGTAAAAGAGTTATGGAAAAGAGGGGGAAAAATTAAATGCAAAATATTTAATTTCCAGGGTCCTTAATGGGCCAAAAAAAGGCTTCAATTTCTGTCATATATAATTTCTTTACATGCAGGGAAAACCAAGGGTTAACGGCTTGGCTCTAGGCAATGGCGATGCAATGCTATGCACTCATTGTAGTATTGCCATGCTATGTTATTAGCAGTTCTTGCTTGTGTAATTTTTTTGTTTAGTATAGCCAATAATAAATGAATGGCTTTTATCACGGATGTGCCCTAAATTCAAGATAGATAAGCCCAGTGTTAGGAAGTTCCACTATAATGCTAGAGGCTGACTACTACCACCTCGATTGATTTAACAAGCAATAGAGATGTAACATAAAATAGTAAAGGAAAAAAAAGTTAAGAACACAGATCAGGTAGTTTATTCATAGAAGCATGTGTATCATATGTACAGGATTAGGATCTTGTTGGATATATTCACTCCATCAAATGCAGCATCGGTAACAATATTATGCATCAGAACTTGGACAGATCATTCAGAAAACCCTTTCTGAATTACACAGTAAAGTAAAACTCACACATCATTTAAAAATAAGAATATTTACAAGATTAAATAATTTAGTTCCCATTAAACAGTGACAATGGTCGGATGCCATGTAGGATAAAGACACAGGCCCTGATTTATTACAGCTGTCTAATTCTTATACAGGCAGACTTCTAATGCACAAGAGTAATAGTTTAAGTGCGCCAGAACTTGGAATTTAGTGCAATTTTTGGTGCACACCTGTATTTCCAAATTCTACACCCCTTTTTTTTTTATTGTCAAAAAAGTGTCCACAAAATTGTTGAAAATACCTAGTAAATGTGTCAAAAGTCATATACTAGGGTTTATAAAGAAAATTGAAATTTTGAGTCTGCAGTGGTAAATTTGGGCCACTATAGAACATTGCTTACATTTGGTGGTGGTGAAATTAAGGTTAGCTTTAGATGGGGACTGGGTCTACATGTCCATCAGTCTAATACAGAGTCTTTAGAATTTTCATCAGTAGCTTGAAGTCCATGTGGTCTATAGAGTCTACTTGTGGCAGTGATTTTGCATTCGGTGTCTGATTGAAGTATCCACCACATTTATACTCGGGATGAATCAGTGGAGATATGTTGGATGATTCCATCTATACCATGGTCTGCATCCAGAAAGCCAGCAAGAAAAAACATGAAAGAAGAAAGAAATAAGTTATTGTCACAAAAGATATCTCCTTTCCTATTATATAAAAATCTTCAACAAAAAGTTTCAGTTGAAAGGGAAATTATTAACAGGTTAGAAACTGATATGTCCCTATTGTGCACAGAGATGCTGAGGATGAAGGAAGGTTTCTTATCTTTATCCTTGGTGCTTTTTCTGTGATATTAGGTGTTTATCTCCTATGCCTATGAGGCGTTTTGGTGCACTGGGGGGAGAGCTACAACCCCCAGTGCACCAATCCCCCCAGGCTTGCCCATCCTAATAAATGCTGGCTGGCCGGCTAGGGGTGGACTACCACCCCCAGTGCACCAAAATGCCTATTTAGCATATGGAGATAAACCGATATCCCTTTAAAGTAAAGTAAAATGTGTATTTCATGTGGTCTTCAAGAAGATTTTCATAGGTCAAAATCCACATGTAATCCACATCGAAGAACCTTAGTCTCTGTTCACATTTGTGTTCTTTAATGCCACATATTTGTTACTGTTTGAAATTCAGAATATAGAAACATACTGTGCCATTCTATACAATAAAAAACAGTATCTGTAATTGATCTGTTAAATGGAAGCTATGATGCCAGTGTGAACAGAGCCATATAATTGTTATAGCACTGTGTATAATTCTGTTACAAGCTAATTTTTTCATATCAAACATGGATGATCAAAGCTTAGTCACTTATATGCTACGAAAACAAAATAACCTCACCCAGAAGAGCTGTAGCTGGAGGTATTGATGTTGGGCTTGGAATTATTTAGAGAAATTCCTGGACTGCTGGAGTGGAGGCCTGAGCTTGGCGAGGAAGGTCTACTGGAGTTCCCAGGGGAACAAGATGATGTTACTATAAAAGAAGAGGTAAGAAGTTCAGATTCCCTATACCATGCTCAATATACCATAATTTAGCAATGTGCACCAAAATCCAGCTACTGCACAGCAAAAAGAATCAATACTACATGTATATGTATGGGCAGATCAACACCTGGATCTTTCCTTATATAGTTATTACTAGAGATGAACAAATCAATTTGGCACAAAAATTTGGATTCATTACAACCTGAACTTTTTAAAATTTATCACAGTTCCTTAACTGCACATGACATACATGTACATCACAGTTCTGCTGTCTATGTAGCGACCATAGGAGCTGAGCTTTCTTTGTAAATAGCAGCCAATACTCTCAGTCAAAGATGGACATCAGAAATCATGCTTACCCCTAAGTGTTGCGATCAGTAGAAATCAATGTTAGGCGAGCATGCTCTATAGAGCATAGTGCTTGACTGTAGTGCAAGATGCATAGTAAAAGACACATTAGAACTCCATCCGTATGCCGTCAATTAATGGCATACCACAGGGAGTTCTATTGTGTCTTGCAGTAATGTATTGCATTTTTTCATTCAAATTTTTGTACATTTTGTCCCTTGAAGGGATGTGTAAACTAAATGTATTGATTCTAATGGAGCTGCGTCACAGAGGGGAGGAGATATTGTCACTCTAGGGGTGGCGGTCCTCTCCCAGTGCTCTGAGCCAGGTGGGTGCGTGGGAAAAAAACTGCACTGAGCATGAAAACTGGGTAGTGTTTCAAAAACGGGACCGACAGGATCCCCACGCTGACACCGATCAGCTAATGTAACTTTAAGAAGTTGAAGCTCATGCAGATGTCCTTACAGATACATATCAGTAATCTTATGGAAACTTTTTTATGACCATTGATAGTTTTAATGTGAATCTGTCGGCTGCAATTCACATTCCAAACTGCTGACATCCTTAGAAATCTGTTAGGTCAAGGAGACACATGTTATCTTTCATACATTCAGCCGAGCTTCCAGAATGTAGAAAAATCTTTCCCGAACTCCAGAAGGAGAGGAAGCATTCCAGCTTGAACATTTTCAGGAGCTTGGAATAGCCTCTTTAACTCTAAAAAGCCTTTTTCTGGAAGCACAGCTAGATATTTTAAAGGTACCATGTGTCTCCTTGATCTACTGTGTTTCCCCGAAAATAAGACAGTGCCTTATATTAATTTTTTTTATCCAAAACAGGCATTTACTAAGAAGTCTAATGTGTGTGACTAGTCTAATGAGGATTGGTGTGTATTTTGTTCCAATATCTTGTTACTGATTCATTAAAATGTAGCACTGCCATAGTGAATGCATCTAAGTAAAAAGTTGCACAAAAAGTCGCAAAATTGCAAAAGTTGCGCATGCATATTCACCTGGTACTGAGCAGACATAGGCCTGCACCTGACTGTGCGACTTTTTGTTTGACAAGTTGCAAATGATAAATTGGGCGTTATTCCCGGATTATGTGAACTTTTGGGTGAATACTCAAAACAGGCAGATTAAAAAAAGGTGCATCTAAAAAATATTCGCCAGTCGAATACTGGTTCATAAATAGAACTTAGACAAAAAATGGATGAAAAGTCAATTTATTCAACAAAAAATAGGCACAGAGCCCTTGATAAATTCCCCCCTATGTCTTATTTTTGGGGTATGTCTTATTTCTCTCCTCCCCACCATATTAACATCATTGCCGGAAGGGTGCAGAGGCGGGTCGATGCGGCAGTAGCGTTTAGCGTCAGGACGTGCAACGGCATTGTGCGTCAGGACGTGCATGCAGCGTTGTGCGTCGGGATGCGCAGCGGACGTTGGGGGCCATGGACCAAGCTGCCTGTGGCATTGGCAGTGAAGCTCCACGAGGGGCTTAGGTGAGTCGTGGGTGGCGGGCGGCTTTTCTTTCAGGGGCCATCTTACTTTCAGGGGGTGGGCTTACTTTACACTATAGGGTAGATTAGTAGGGGTGTCTTATTTTCTGATGGTGTCTTATTTTTGGGGAAACACTGAATCAGCTAACAGCTATCTAAGAGTGTCAGCAGCTTGGAACATAAATTACATCTGACATATTATATAAAGCATGGTGTAACTGGCCAATTTTCACAAGATCAGCCAATAATCCAGTGTTTATGAGAATGGCCTCCCAACCCTCTACACAAGGAAGATGTCAGTGGAATGAAGGAACATACATGATTTCATTATTCTTGATACAATGTTTACTAAGGAGTCTGGAGAAATCTGTTGTCCTACAGTTATGGATATGGCCACCTTCAGCTTTATCAATATGAAATAACATACATTTTTGTAAATTACATTAGGTCATGGTATTATGAGTTACCTGTGCTGGATATTGTGCTGTGCACTGGAGTGATACCCATAGACCCCAAGGAACTAGACGTAGATACCTGGTATAGAGTGGAGAAAAAAAAAGAGTGAATATCTTCCAGAACAGACTGTCTTTTCCTATTATGTCTGCACATGTAAAGCAAGTTCAGCATTAATAGAGTTGTAACAGCAATGCAGTTAATTTCCTATTGAGATTTATTGCTGAGATTTAAATTTTTTTTTTTTTGCTTCGATAGAAACAATTGTTATAATGGTTATGTTACATGTGTAGCAGGGATTCATCATCACATCAATTTCCATGGCATGAGTTCTACCTAGTCTATAGCTAGTCCATAGAAGATAGAGGCGCTCTCCTGGTACCATTCCTATTGCACAGAGCAACGGCCAGCAGGCTGTCACTGGTGGGATTATTATCAACATGAACCTATTACACCAAGCGATTGTCGGCTGTATCGGTTTATAATCGGGCAAATGTGGCCAATAATTGTTTGGTGTAATAGGGCCTTAACTTGTAATTACTGCAGAGAGTGCAGAGAAGAAGAAAGAATTTTGAGGACCTTGCCAGGTTATCGTCTAAGCGGGCTGTCATCCCTGGCCGCGGCTGTTCAGCATCCTCCTCCTCTGCTGACTCCGCCCACTCTCTCCGGCGGGCGCGTCTCTGACGCTGCTTCAATTTAACCCTTTGAGGACCAGGCCCAAAATGACCCAGTGGACCGCGCAAATTTTGATCTTAGTGCTTTCGTTTTTCCCTCCTCCCCTTCTAAGAGCTCTAACACTCTCAGTTTTCTATCTACAAGCCATGTAAGAGCTTGTTTTTTACAGGAATAGTTGTACTTTGTAATGGCGTCATTCATTTTACCATAACATGTATGATGGAATTCCAAATATATTATTTATGAAGATATAAATAGGTGAAATCGTAAGAAAGAATGCAATATGGTAACGTTTGGGGGGTTCCTGTGTCTACGTAATGCACTATATGGTAACAGCGACATGACACTATTATTCTATAGGTCAGCCCGAACACAACCATATGCAGGTTACACAGATTCTCTAATGTTATATATATTTTTTTTTATGAAATCCTTTTTTTTGGCAATTAAATATTAATAAAATGGGCCTATTGTGACGCTTATAACGGTTTTATTTTTTCACCTACGGGGCTGTATGGGGTGTCATTTTTTCTGCCATGATCTCTAGTTTTTATTAATACCATATTTGTGAAGATCGGACGTTTTGATCACTTTTTATAGATTTTTTTAAATATATAATGTAACATAAAATCGGTAATCTGCGCACTTTTTCCCCTCTTTTCGTGTACGCCGTTTACCGGTCGCAATGACGCTTGTTATATTTGAATAGATCGGACAATTACGCACACTACGGTATATTATATGTTTATCTATTTATTCATTTTTATATGTTTTATTTATATAATGGGAAAGGGGGGTGATTTAGACTTTTATTGGGGGAGGGGTTTTGGGGTAGTGTGTTAGTGTTTTGAACTTTTTTTTTTTTACACTTTTGAAGTCCCTTTGGGGGACTTCTACATACATTTGTTTGATTTCTTCACTGATCATTGCTATGCCATAGGCATAGCATTGATCAGTGTTATCGGCGATCTGCTCATTGAGCCTGCCTGTGCAGGCTCAGTGTAGCAGATCGCCGATCGGACCGCACGGAGGCAGGTAAGAGACCTCCGTCAGTCCGTTTCAACGATCGGGACCCCCGCAGTCACACTACGGGGGTCCCGATCGGTAAGTGACAGGGGACTCCCCCTGTCACTTACACTTAAACGCCGCGGTCGCGCCGCGATCGCGGCGTTTAAGGGGTTGATGACACGCGGCTGCGTGATCGCTGCAGCGTGTCATTACCGGTGAGGTCCCGGCTGCTGATTGCAGCCGGCCCCCACCTGCTATGAAGCGCGCTCCGCTCCGGAGCGCGCTTCATAGCGGGAAAAACACCCAGGACGTAAGGTTACGTCATGGGTCGTCTGGGGACAGACTTCCATGACGTAACCCTACGTCCAGGGTCGTCTAGGGGTTAAAGGGACAGTACGTCCCTAATTGGTAGTTGCGCCTTCCCTATAAATGGACACCTGCCCTTACCTTCCCTGTTGGAGCCTCTGCTAGTGTGTGGTCCCAGCTCTCTGTGTTTCCTGCTCATGTTTCCTGCCCTCTGAGGATCCTGCTTTCTGCAGTTGCTGTCTGTGACTGCTATCTTGGTCCCTACCATGAGTAGAGATGAGCGAACCTGCCGGATTTCTGGTTCATACGAAGGAACGCCTAGAAAACTGGGATACAGTCTATGGCATAGGCTGTATCCCAGTTTTCTAGGCGTTCCTTACGCCGTATCCACCCGCTGCACGGAGCTGGCAGACAGCAGGAGTCAGATGCTGAGATTTCTGGTTCGTATTAACCAGAAATCCGGCAGGTTCTCTCATCTCTAACCATGAGTCCTGCTGTGTTTCTGCCTGCCTACCTGGTTCCTGTTACAACTTGTCCGCCGCTACTAGCGAGCCAAGCCAGGAGTAGCGACTTGGGGGTTACCTGCTGCAGCAAGTCCATCCCGCCTTGCAGCGGGCACTGGTAAGGACCAGAGGTCCCTTAGACTCCACTCCCTGGTGCGGCTTACGCCATCGCTAGTGGTGGTCCAGTGGATCCACGACTCCAGTTGTTACAGTTGTGCCACAAAGTCATTGCATTAGTAGAAGCTTCTCCACCATGGAGCCATTATATAGGTCCATAGGTGCAGGGAGAGAGGATTCTGGCCTGTTAATGTCTCTGTTCACTACATTGCAGGTATGGTGAGCAGATTTCACATGACAGTAGATCTCACATGAGAGGAAAAAGCAACGTTTCACTTTCTCTTACATGAAAGGAACGCCTGGATAAAAAACATAACAAAACACATTCAAAAAGTGCATGAAAAAACGAAAAAAGAGGAAACATGAAAAAACTGCCATGCTATGAGTAAGGACATTGGAAAGCGGTTGATTTTTCCTACACTTTTTTGTTCTTTTCCAATAAATAGATGGTTTTTATTAGAGACGAGCAAAGCAAATCTGGCGAATCAAGATTCGCTGCTAATCTCGATGTCAATTGGCTTAGTTTGTTTTACAAAAAAAATAGCGGCCACACATGCTTTCTGGAGCATTACTGGATGGAAGAAAGGGATTAACCCATATCCTTTGTGCCCGTCCAATCAGCTGCAGGCCCCTCTGTGATGTCAGCACCTCCCTTTCTATATAAGTATGTTCGTTAATGGGGAGACTAATGTGTGTGGAGGAGAGAGCAGGATGGCAGCAGGCAGTTACAGCAGAGCAGGGAGAGACTAACAGAGTGATATAGGGACAGTGAGAAGAAGAATGGCGGGAATTGGATGATTGACAGGCTGATTGACATTTTTTCAAAATTGTGATTTTCCTATTTTTAACACTTTTACAAAACATGCTTTAAAGTGGTTATCCAGTGAAAATCTTTTTCTTTCAAATCAACTGGTGTCATAAAGTTATATAGATTTGTAATTTACTTCTATTTGAAAATCTCTAGTCTTCCTGTACTTATTAGCTGCTATATGTCATGCAGAAAATGTTGTTTTATTTTCATTCAGACACAGTGCTCTCTGCTGATACCTCTGGCCGAGACAGGAACGCTGTCTCGGTTTTCTATAAATCCCCATAGAAAACCTCTCCTGCTCTGGACAGTTCCTTTCTCGGACAGAGATGTCAGCAGTAGCACTGTGTCTGAATGAAAATAAAACAACATTTCCTGTAGGACATACAGCAGCTAATAAGTATGGGAAGACTTGAGATTTTTAAATAGAAGTAAATTACAAATCTATATAACTTTCTGATATCAGTTGATTTGTAAGAAAAAGATTTTCGCTGGACAACCCCTTTAACAAATCCATGTTGGATGTTTTAATGATGAAATTCATTAAGATTTGATTCACAAATTTTAACAAGTTTGACCGAAAATTTGCAAAGCTCGCGAAACGAATTTCCAGCTGCTACAGATCACAGTGTCCGACCTTCTATTCATACCTGTATGAACGCTCCTGCCCTACCCCTACCACTGACAAATGGGGTAAGCAGAATCATGGTTTGGTAGCGCTGACACTATGATGTAATGGACTTCTTCAGCAGAAATAGGTTTCCCAGCAGGATCACTTTATTTACAATGAGAAAAACACATTTTCAAAGTGAACAAGAAGTTTCCTCAGATTCATGCAGCTACAAACAAAATGATGAACAGGGTTTTGTACATAACTGCATGAGTATGCAGACGTTTCTTTTTCAGTTGAAAAATGCAGTAGTTCATTGACAATAAAGTAATGCTGCTCGAAAACCTATTGCTGCTTCAGAAGTCCATTACATCATACTGTCATCGCTACCGAGTACCTCATTTTCTGTGGCAATGGAATGTAACTCCTTTCTCTCTGCACCTATGCATCTAGGCCAGGTTTTGAACTTAAAGGGGTATTCAGGTGAAAATCTTTTTCTTTCAAATCAACTAGTTTCAGAAAGTTATATAGATTTGTAATTTATTTCTATTTAAAAAAAATCTCAAGTCTTCCTGTACTTATCAGCTTCTGTATGCCCTGCTGGAACTGGTGTATTCTTCTCAGTCTGACACAGTAATCTATGCTGACATCTCTGGTCGAGACAGGAACTGTCCAAAGCAGTAATAAATCCCCATAGAAAACATCTCCTGCTATGGATAGTTCCTGTCTCGGACAGAGGTGGCAGCAGAGAGCAGTGTGTCAGACTGAAAAGGAAACACCATCTCCTGCTGGACATACAGCAGCTAATAATTACTGGAAGGCGTCAGATTTTTAAATAGAAATAAATTACAAATCTATATAACTTTCTGAAACCAGTTGATTTGAAAGAAAAAAATTTTCACCAGAGTACCACTTTAGGCTATGTTCACACTGCGTATATGTCCTGCCGCATATTTTCGCGGCCGGACATATACGCGGTAAACTCCGGCCGGAGATTTACGCTACTTGCGGCCGGCTACGTACGGACCGCAAACTTACGCCCGTAGTCTACTTATGCTTCCCGAGAGCCCTACGTAGCGATCTGACAGCGGTCTTTTACTTGGAAAGCTTTGCCTAGCCCCGGACACCCCACAGAACCTTTTGGATTGGCACAAAAAGCTGCAAAAATGAAGAAATCACCACTACGTACGGGACCGCATGTTACGCTACGGGCGTAAGTTACCGCATTTTCGTCCGCAAACAATGGTCTGGTTCATTTTTTACGGCGCCGCGTACGATCCGGGCGTAAGTTTATATGTAGTGTGAACTGTGCAGCCGTGCATCGTATACTTTTCCATTGTACGCAAACTACGTAAGTCTCCGGCCGCTTATTCACGGAACGCGCTACGGCCGGAAACTTACGTAGTGTGAACATAGCCTTAAGTTGGTTTCCTCTGTCAGAGAGTTCCATAGTCTCACTGCTCTTACAGTAAAGAATCCCTTTTATGTTGGTGAAGAAACCTTCTACATATACAGGGTATTGAGTTGTAGACACAAGGATACTCTGTACATATGAATCTCTGTAAAGATGAACACATAATGAAGCCAAGAACACCCATTGCCGCCAGCCTCACCATTCTTGAGTTATAGATTGGAGACTTCAATGGCATATTGATTGGACAGTTAATTCTCTTCTCCTTTTGCCGTCTATTACAAAACCAAACCCGCACAACCTCTTTCTCCATAGCGAGCTGCTCGGCAATCATGCTGATCTCCTCGGAGCTTGGCTTTGGGTTCTGGAAGAGAAATATAAAAACCAAACTAGTCACCCAGTAATGATGTAAGTAAGAAGTACAGTGTAAGTCCAACATTAATCTTACATCCTGAAAGCGTTTCTCCAGAGTCAGACGTATATTTGTTTCAATGCTTGTTCTTTTCTTCCTTTTACGCCCAAACATTTCACTTAACTGTGGATAAGTAGTATTGGGGGTTATGGCGGAATCTGATGGAGCAGACTCTGGAAGAAGGAAGAGACAATCAGATAATCAGAGCTACTTATTCCAAAAAATCTGCTTTTAGTTGTTCCCTATTGGGCTAAAGAAACCAAAGGGGGATTTTTTTCCTTAAGGAGACTCTGTCAGTAGGTTGATGCTGCCCTATATAAGAAAAACATAAGCTAGTGCCTGAGAAGCTGAACAGAATCATGTATCACTTACATTGTTCTGTGCAGCTGATTTACAGATATCCTCCTGAATAAAGAGGACTCTGAGCACAGCACACTAGTCCTCTCCATTATATGTGTGCTCAGTAGTACTCAATATTCATGAGCACCAGCTCCCTCTGCTGATTGGTAGTTGTCTATCCATACTGTGTATATGTATACTGTGTATAGGCAGACAGCTGTCAATCAGGTAGGGAGTGGCACATTAGGAAGCGCATTCAAAAGGCCATATTACACAGCACGATTTTGAGGAGGAATCGAGCACCGACCTGTCATTACATGCACACACAGTGAGCGAGAAGAGTGGGAGGGGCTGCGGGGAGCAGCAGGAGGGGCTGCCCGGATAATGAGATATTTTGGGCTGTCTTGCTCATACAGCAGACCATTGCTATCGTTATAGTGAATTTTCAACATGTTGAATGACCACAATCAGCTGACATCATGCATGTCGATTGATCGTGGTCTTTTAACATGAGCTATTACACTAAATTGTACACAGAATTGTTTGGTGTAGTAGGGCCCTTATATTAGGAGAACGGCTGAACAGAATGATGTAAGCAGTGCACAGTTCTGTCTAGCATTTCTATCACTAGTTTATGCTGTCCTCATTTAACCCATAGCTGTACCAGGACGTTACTGAACGAACGTCCTGGTGTTGCAAGGGGCGTTCAGACGGGGGTTGCACGGCGCGATCCTGGGTGCTATATGCAGCGATCTCCCTCATACCTGGTGGTCTAGTGGGAGAATCGCCCCCCCCCCCCCCACCGTGACATGACAGGGTCTCTCATCTGCATAGATCTCAATGAGAGATCAGAGCAGTCATACTAGAAGTCCCCCAGTGGGACTTCTAGTAAGTGTGTAAAGTAAATAAAAAATGTTTTCCCCCATCAGTTTATCAGAAGGTGTGATGTAGAGGGCCAGTTAGTTATTCCTAGGTCAAACTTATATTTCTCTCCTCCCCTCCCAATATGCCTAACGGCCACTCTCCATACAAAGAGGAGAGGATCAGGAGACCTTTCATAAGGACAATTATATCTCATATGCTATTATATGCTTTTGTTCATCCAACACGATTGCCTGCACAAGGATGGAGAGACTTGATCCAAAACCTGCAGTTACCTTCCACTGTCACCTCGCACACCCCCCTCCCTCTTTTCTTTTTTTCTCCCCTATTGTTTATCTCTATTTAATTATCTCTCTCTCACCCCCTCCCATTTCCCCCCTCTGTTATAATATTGTAGTGAAAATTTTAATTGCAAATATGAATAAAAACAAGTTTAAAAAAAAAATGTTTTTTTATTAATACAAAATCCCCCTAAACAAATATTTTGGGTATCGCCGCGTGCACCTGAACTATTAAACTATCACATTCCCGATCTCGCTCGGTAAACGACATAAGCGTAAAAAATTTTTGGTCGCATCAAATCTCGAAAAATAGTAATAAAAAGCGTTCAAAAAGTTGCATATGCACAATCAAGGTACCGATAGAAAGAACCAGGGCCGGATTAAAGGGAGGGCACAAGGGGCATGTGCCCAGGGGCCTCCACCACTAGGGGGCCCCCACCAGCCCAAACCCAGAAGTGGTGTCTGGGAGCCAGTCCCACGCGCAAAAAGCATGTGGAAACCCTACCTGGACACAGCACTGGCCACACTGCATGCTGTCCAGGGAGGGAGGGAGGTGTAGGGTTAATCCTGTGTAAGCATCTCCCTCCCTGCAGGCTCAGACTCCCCCCTGATGGGTCTTTGAATGGATTCTTCCTGTCAAGCTTCTGGGTGCCTGTCTCATGCAGAGGTCCTCACTCCCCCTTGCCCCTCCCCCTCACTGCCCCCTCACTGAGGAGAGGACTGCATGGGACCTTAGCAAGGAAACCTGATCTCTCCAGCAGGGATGTGACATCATAGAGCATGTTGGAGCATCTGTCACAGTGGCTGACAGGCTGAAGGAACAGAGAAGAGCCAGAAGAGAGAAGACCTGTCATCTGCCTAGATCAGGTGAGTATGAGGTTTTGTTTTGTATTGGCACAACAGAGCAGGGGTATATACTATAGAGGCATATATCAGAGCAGGGATATATACTATAGGGGCATATATCAGAGCAGGGGTATATACTATAGGGGCATATATCAGAGCAGGGGTATATACTATAGGGGCCGATATCAGAGCAGGGGGCATATACTATGGGGGCATATATTAGAGCTGAGGGCATATACTATGGGGGCATATATCAGAGCAGGGGTATATACTATAGGGGCATATATCAGAGCAGAGGTATATATATATATATATTTTATATATATATATATATATATATATATATATATATATATATGTAATATATATATATATATATATATATATATATAGCCTGTGTGAAGCATATGACATGTAGCCTGTGTGCAGTGTATGATATATAGCCAGTGTGCAGTGTATGGATACATAGCCTGTGTGCAGTGTATGGTATATAGCCTGTGTGCAGCCTATGATATATAGCCTGTGTGCAGCAAATGACATATAGCCTGTGTGCAGTGTATGGTATATAGCCTGTGTGCAGCCTATGATATATTGCCTGTGTGCAGTGTATGGTATATAGCCTGTGTGCAGCCTATAATATATAGCCTGTGTGCAGTGTATGGTATATAGCCTGTGTGCAGCCTATGATATATAGCCTGTGTGCAGTGTATGGTATATAGCCTGTGTGCAGTGTATGGTATATAGCCTGTGTGCAGCATATGACATGTAACCTGTGTGCAGGGTATGATATATAGCCTGTGTGCAGCATATGACATATAGCCTGTGTGCAGTGTATGATATATAGCCTGTGTGCAGTGTATGATATATAGCCTGTGTGCAGTGTATGATATATAGCCTGTGTGCATATGGTGTATATATAGCCTGTGTGCAGCATAAGGTGTATATATAGCCTGTGTGCAGAATATGATATATAGCCTGTGTGCAGCATATGACATGTAGCCTGTGTGCAGATATATATGCCATGATCCTTAGGGTATATTCACATGTACCATATCCGCTATAGATTATACACAGCCTTTAAGTACTTTCTGCTCTTTACTGCTTCAGGTAGTTTATATGGTTGGGAACTGAAGATGGGACTTGCAAGTCCAGGTTCTGCCTGCGATTCACAACTGCATATGCTGCTGTGGTGGCTGACACAGTGGGCAAGAGAGCACAGAAAGTACTGAAGTGCTCTGTTCTCGCATTGAATTAAGTGGGAACACACCACGATGCTCACCCCTCCCCATACTGTCTCTAGGGCCTTGCATCTTGCTCTGGACTGCAGCCTCTAGGGACCATCATATGCAGAACAGAGGAGGATGCTGAGCCACACAGCCAGGAGTGAGGAGGGGAAGGTGCTAAGTCCCCTACAGTAATCAGCCACCTGTATAGATTGTTGTATGGTTTATTTGTGGGGGAAGAAAGTGGGGGGGCCCCAACAAAATTGTTGCCCAGGGCCTCCACCAACCTTAATCCGGCCCTGGAAAGAACACATCATGACGCAAAAAATTACACCTCACACAGCCCCATAGACCAAAAGATAAAAGCGTTATAAGCATGTTAATAGAGCAATTTTAAGGAACATATATTTTTTTTTAAAAGGTTTTCATTTCATCAGATAAAATAAAAGTTATACATGTTACATATCTTTGTAATCATAACAACTTGAGGAACATATATAACAAGTCAGTTTTACTAGGGCGAACGGCGTAAAAACATAATCCCCCAAATAAAAAATTTGTTTTTCTTTTTCAATTTTACTACACATATAATTTTTTTACTGGTTTCACAGCATATTTTAGGCAAAAATTACGTCTGCCATTGCACAGTACAATTAGTGGTGCAAAAAATAAAGGCTCCTCTGGGTCTCTAGGTTGAAAAATGCACGCGCTATGGCCTTATATACACAAGGAGGAAAAAATGAAAGTGCAAAAATAAAAACTGGCTGCGTCCCCTAATGGGCCAAGGTGTTAGAAACCTAGTGACAGATTCCCTTTAAGGAGAGGATCAGAAAGACACAACGAATGATCGTTTGGCTGTCAGCTATTGAACATGTATGGTCATCTTTACCTGAAGAGGTGCTCGGTTGAGCATTGGTCTTGATTAGAGATGAGTGAACTGGGTTTGAGTCGATCCGAACCTGAACGTTCGGTATTTGATTAGCTGGGGCTGCTGAACTTGGATAAAGCTCTAAGGTTGTCTAGAAAACATGGATACAGCCAATGACTATATCCATGTTTTCCACAAAGCCTTAGGGCTTTATCCAACTTCAGCAGCCACCGCTAATCAAATGCCGAAAGTTCGGGTTCGGATCGACTTGAGCATGCTCAAGGTTCGCTGATCTCTAGTCTCGATCAAGCACCCTGATGCTCGATTGAACACTATGCTTGACTGAGCATTGAGCTGAACACTAACTGCCACGCATACAGCTGCAGTGACAGAGAGCCTCCCCAGTTTACTGCATATCCCATTGCCCAGCTAAGATGCTTTAGAATTACAATGGGAATTGTAATTTTGCAACAGCTGGAGAGCCACAGGTTGGGGTAGCAGAGCTCTATCCAGCAGGGAGTTTGGATTTCCCCTTCTTGAGATCACAGGGTGCCCCAGTAGTCAGTGGCAGTAGTTTATGAGTCAGTAGTCAGTGGCTGTAGTTTATGAGCAGTGATATGCTGTATACATCTAGGTATAGGACTAGCCCTAGGTGTATCATTGTGTTACCATTATCTGCACAGTACAATGCTATTTTTTCATCACTGAGCTGCTGTATTAATCCCAGTCATTGAGGAGCCATAACTGATGTTGTGTAGGTTTCTGTGAGCAGAACCAACAGTGTATGCCTCACCTGCATCACTCAGCCACTTCTCCAGTAGGGGTTTTAGCTTGCACATGTTTTTGAAGCTCAGATTAAGTGCTTCAAATCGCGATATTGTGGTCTGGCTGAAATCATTCCCATAGTGTTTACCCATGGCCAATCCAACGTCACCCTGCAATA